>NC_091131.1:165752334-166114834 GCF_040183065.1 Periplaneta americana
ACAATACTTGAATCTTTATATGGTTTTTGTAGTTCAGAATTGGTCCTAATTCTCCACTCTCCCTTATCATAAATAGGGCCATAAATTTTTCTTAAAATTTTCCTTTCCCACGTATTTAAGATGGTTATTGCTCGTTCAGGTAGAGTCCAGGTTTCGCTTCCAAAAGTCACTGTAGGTTTAACTTTGGAATTATAGTTTATGTTATAAAATTTTAAGACGGCAAGGAAATCTTGGCAATACACTAAATTTTCTTCTTCAGCAAAAAAAAGGGAGAGGTTCCTTTTCATGATGCCTGTACCATGAAAAATATGTACCTTGAGCCAATACTTTCTTTTCTTTTAACCTAGAACCTAATATTTCTGCTGATTCTTTAGGCAAATTTAAATCCGTCATCAAATCATTAAGTTCATTTTGATTAAAACATCTATCATCGCCAGTACTGTCTGGTTCATAAGTATGATCCACTGGAGATTCAGTTTCAGTGCTGCTGGATGCAGATGGCAATGTATCTGATTCAGGGTGTACCGGAGCGGGAATATCGCTACCTTGAGGTACGGGCCGAATGGCAGAGGGAATGTTAGGATATAGAATATCTTTCTTGTTTTTAGCAGTATATCCAACTACCTTAACTACACAAAAATAACAATCGTCTCCATGATTTGTAGGTTCCCTCCAAATCATAGGGATACCAAAGGACAATCATTTCCTTTTTCCATTTTTCCAACTCCTCAACTCTTCAACACAACTACGACACACTTTATGGGGGCACCAGGATTTGTCCTGGCCAAAATATTGAAAGTAAGTATTCTTTACAAAAGCTGTTGTATTCTGTATCTCTTTTACCAACGTTTATGACCCACATATATAGCAAAACAAATTTGGATCATTTACACGACCACGTTTCGACATTTCTATGAAACAACACTATTAAGTTGTACTCTCGCAGAAAAATGAGAACTCACACACTTCACTTTTATACGACAACCAACAACACAAAACTGAACCTCTAATTTTAAAAGGGGATAGATTTATTATCTCAGTAAGGAAATTTGTAGCCTCATAAGCTGGATTGCACTTCCTTAAATATATATATATATATATATATATATATATATACAGGGTGTATCAAAAATACGTGTACAAACTTCAGGCATGGGTTCCTTATACCAAAAGAAGGAAAAAAGTTCATATGAACATATGTCCCATAATCCTTTGTTTCCTCGTTATTCATTTATTACTAAAAGTTTGCGTTCAACGGCCTTCGAGGTCCAACCTCAAAACTTCATTTCTTTATGCACTCATTCATAGAAGGCTGTGACTCGTTGTATCAGAAATGGACTGCAGATGGCGAAGTGTTGCCATGGAGACTTGTTTACATGTGTCATTTGTCATTAGTCTGTCTTCAACGTTGCAATTGTGAACGTGGAGTGAGTTAACGTGTTTTGTTCAACCATGGCAGGACGATATTCATTTCGTGAGCAGGCTGACATCATTTTTATGTATGGTCGCGCGAATGGTAATGGACGCGAGGCTGTACAGCTGTATCAGATGGCGTTTCCAGACCGAAGACAACCGAATCATCAAACTTTTGTTGCTGTGTATCGTCGCGTGCTGAGACAGGAACCGTTGCACCACAGACTGGTGATCGAGGAAGACCAAGAATTGTTCGTACGCCGAACCTCGAAGAAGACATTTTACACTGTGCCGAAGACGATCCAGGTATCAGTACAAGACAATTGGCTGTGGCAACTGGTACATCACACAGTACAGCATGGAGCAGCTCTTGTATCCGTATCATATGCAACGTGTGCAGGGCCTTTCGCCTGCCGATTATCCACCACGGGAGAACTTTTGCCGATGGTTTCTAGCACAAATACCCAATCCATTGTTTGTCTCATCAGTTTTGTTTACAGACGAGGCAACGTTTGGGAGAGATGGAATTACCAATTTCCACAATGAACACGTATTGGCAGATCGTAATCCTCGTGCTGTATTTCAGGCTAGACATCAGCAACAATTTAGGATTAATGTGTGGGCTGGAATTGTAGGTGACTGTCTGGTAGGTCCATACGTTCTACCAGCACGTCTTACAGGTGCTATCTACAGGGACTTTATCCAAAACACTCTTCCAGAATTACTGCACGAAGATGTGCCTCTGAACATAAGACAAAACATGTGGTTCATGCATGATGGGGCTCCAGCACATTTTAGTCGCCTTGTTCGAGATACACTGACTGGTGTCTACCATGACAGATGGATAGGCAGAGGAGGACCAGTTCAATGGCCAGCACGTTCTCCCGACCTCAATCCTTTGGATTTTTATCTTTGGGGGCACCTTAAACAATTGGTTTATGGAGCAGACATCCCGGATCAAGAAACTCTTCATCGACGTGTCATGGAAGCTTGCGAAATCATTCGACATCATCCCGGAGTATTTGAAAGGGTGCGACAGTCCATGATTCGACGAGTGCATGCATGTCTAGAAGCAAGAAGAGGACATTTCGAGCATTGGCTATGAGTTTTGTGTGTTGGCACATTATTAGTGTACCAATGTGTTGAACAGTTCCTAACGGGGAAACAAAGGATTATGGGACATATGTTCATATGAACTTTTTTCCTTCGTTTGGTGTAAGGAACCCATGCCTGAAGTTACGGGGACCCTCTGTCATTTCTCTAATTCATTGTTAGTTTTAATAGCAGTCTCTAAGAGTAAATATTTCCTTCATAATTTTTTATGGCCTGAGACACTAAAAATTTCAACTTCCTGTTTATAGATAACGTTGGTTGCAGGCAGATAAAAATCTCCAAGAATAAACAACGGATGTCTTAACCTTAGTTCATTTTAAGGCGGAGGATACAATTTTGTACATCCCTCATGGGGGGATATAGTTAGTAGATTTTAATAAATATCAAATACAAACATAATCAAATATATTATGTCACATTTTCAGTAATAAATTTTAAATTATTAGCTATCGTGCCTTTTTAACAAATGAAAAGCACACTGTAATATTACTATATTACGAAAAATATTGAAAACATAAAATTTTTAATTGTAAAAAATTCTGACGTGGTACGCGAAAACGGATTTCAGTTTTGCAATCAGTGTGAAATTGTGGTTTAGAAACGCTCATTTATTTCAAAACAACAAAATCCATGCAGAACGGTGTTATGAATACGACTAATAAAGATATCTTAAATTTAGTTGAAGTTAATGAATGTGGTATATACTGTAGACAGTGCAAATGATTCGTTAGTATAGAGGCATCCCATCGAATTACTCATGTCACATCCCTAACGTTTCTTTTTTAATCTAATTCTATCTCATAAGACTGAGTGATTTTGAAAAGTTGCACCCGCCTCGGTCCCCAGTGCGTCGCGATGAGATTGGTCACCAGTTCTTCGGGTCTGATTGTGGAGGTATCTGTAGTGCAATTTGGAGTTGTAGTAAACTGATATGCATCATGCGTGTTCTCTTTCTTTGCGTAGTTTAGTATGATTTTTCCTGATTGCCACCTTAATAAAATGCAAAATGTTAGGGATATGACAATATCATTAATGCACTTATACGCGATAAAAATTAAAGGTGGGTTTTAGAGTAAACTGAAACTGCATTAATCTTTTAACTACAAAAAAAGGTTTATTGCCTTAATAATGTTAACTGCTGCTGAAAAATAATGTTGGTAAATTAATATGCATTTTCCGTCGAGCCTTCCGTCTCTCGCTGTCCGCAGAACAGCCGCGTATTCTTCGTGTTTTACAATATACACCAGGGTTGGGCACATTACATGATTCTGACAAATGAGCGCTGTGTGCTTCAAAGAGCGGATCTCGCGAGCATGCATACTGTACGTCATTCAGTGTCGGTGCAGTGGTGACTCTGCAGAATGACGGCGAACTTTGAAGACGGAGCTTCCGCTCACACACTAAAGCGTCCCGCTATTCCCAATGAGTTTAATGTATCATGGGAGGAGGAGTTATTTTTGGTAGAGAGCAGTGGATTAGCAAAGTGTTTAATTTGGCATAAGAAGTTCAATAACCAACGACATTATTCTTTACAACATGCTACTGAATATGACAAATATGTTGGTAATGAACGCCATAAATTAATACAACTTAAAGAAAATGTTTCTCAGGTACATTATATTAGAGTATCTATTTGATATTTACATTGCATTATAAGTTATTAATACATTTAGTAATATATAATTTTAAATTATACAAGTATTATGATATGTAATATATCATATTACATATCATGAACTGTAATATACTATACTATGATATATCATAGACTAATATTTGTATAATTTAAAATTATATATTACTAAATGTACTATAATAACTTATAATGCAATATAAATATCGAATAGATACTCTAATATAATGTACCTGAGAAACTTTTTCTTTAATTTGTATTAATTTATGTTCATATCATACCTTATATCATATCATATCATATCATATCATATCATATCATATCATATCATATCATATCATATCATATCATATCATATCATATCATTCATATTATATCATATCATATATCGCATCACATTATATTATATTATATTATATTATATTATATTATATTATATTATATTATATTATATTATATTATATTATATTATATTATATTATATTATATTATATTATATTATATTATATTATATATTAACAGGATGACAATAATGCACTTAGTGAATCGGCTATGAGAATTAGCTACAAAATTTGCCACGAAATTGCAAAGGAATTGAAAAGATTCAACGAAGGTGAATTCATCAAGCGATGTTTAATTATATTGGCAGATGAACTCTGTCCACAGCAAGT
Organism: Periplaneta americana; assembly: GCF_040183065.1. Classification (NCBI taxonomy): domain Eukaryota; kingdom Metazoa; phylum Arthropoda; class Insecta; order Blattodea; family Blattidae; genus Periplaneta; species Periplaneta americana. The sequence goes on from NC_091131.1 coordinate 165,757,165, forward strand.
AGGGGAAGTGGAAGCCATACGCCTGTCTCGTAGAACCGTGGTGAGGAGATTGCAGTATGTTTATTTTATTTTTTTATTTATTTTTTTATTTTATTGGGTTATTTTACGACGCTGTATCAACATCTAGGTTGGTTGCAGTATGTGCGTATGGGTTATGTAAATAAGCCTAATGATTTGTGTGTGTGCATAGAGCGAAGTTTATGCCATTAAATTAATAAGAGTGTTATAAAGTCTGTACTGTACAATGGATTGATGTAATATCCTTATAAACTATTATGTACCGACAGACTGAATGACTAGAACAACCGTGGCTCTTGTTACATTAATGCAGGGAAGGTAGCTGTAATGCGAGTCCGCCACTGCGTGAGCGTTCTGCCCTGGCTTGGAATTGAAGTGCCTTGCGGAGCGAGAGCAGCTCTGGCCGACTAGACCGGTCTGTTATTGGAATTCATTACCTACAGATAGGGGTTGCCCGGCATTAAACTCTTTCAAGTCCAAAGTGAAACGTATTATTTTACATCGCACAGTGTTCTAGGGTACATATTATAATTCATAATTGTAACTAGTTTAATAAGTAAACATGTAATTAAAATATCGTCTAGTTTAAGTAAGTGTTTAAGTTCGATATTCTTCTGGCTTATGCATATTTTTGTTTAACTTTTGTCTTAGATATACTTACAATTTTCTTTGCTATTAACATTATATTGTCAAGTATTTATTTTGTCCTCTGGTTGCGTGGAAAAAAAGTCTTGACGGCTTTAACTCTGTCAGAATAAATAAAGCATTATTATTATTATTATTATTATTATTATTATTATTATTATTATTATTATTATTGTGTTATTATTATTATTATTATTATTATTATTATTACGAAATATTTAATAATTAGCAGTCATATTAACATAATAGTACAGGGACATAATTTTATTTTTACTTCAATTTTTATTGTACCTGAGTTTTTTAATGTACTTCACTCCCACCCCTTCTACTAATGGAGTTTCAACTGTTCTCCAGACACAATCAAGGCCGCTTATAGTAAACAGCTCTGAGTTACTGAGTATAGTACGTTCCAAAAATATGTTCGCGTTTTCCAGTGACGAAAGAACTTTTAATATTGAATCATATTTTCGCACAGGTACTGTCCGTTTGCCTACGTCGCATCCCGATTTCCCCCACCTGCTTCTGCAAGGCCCTCTGTAAAACCAGGCCTGTCTTAGCTCTTTTCTGAAAACATTAATTTCTGTTAGGAATTGGAAGTTTACGTAATATTATACAACTGTTTAAAATAACTTAAATAAAAGGGCCTCGTTAAGTAATTAACTGTCACGTGATTTCCCCCCTTTCTACGATCCTGCGGCATAACCACTTGGACAGACAGTAGATAGCATGTCTGAGTAATTTTATCTGTGCGGGTCGGGCAGAAGTGAAGCTTGAATTTACAATATATAAGGTACTCTTTTATAGAGTAGGTACAGAATTATTTCAACATGAGTTACTAGTACGAAGGACGAAACTGGCAATTGGAATTAGATGCAATAGTCTATAGTGCGATAATATGCACAAAAGAACTGAAGCCTGTATCGAAATGAACGGCCACCATTTTCAGAAATGTGTTTAAATATCCATATTATGATTATTTTTCAATTTAACTTCATTCTCTGTATTGTACGCTAATGTGCTGTAGACAGTATAATATACATTGCATAATGAATACGTTCGCATGGATAGCTCAGTTCGTGAGTAAAAACACTTATTCTTAATACAGTACTGCATTTTGATTAAATAAAAACCTAATGAAAATTATCGAATTCAAAATCGCGATATTTCCTAGTTTACGTAAATTGATGAAGTACTTTTCTTCCCTCCTATACCTAGTAAAGTGATTTGTTTGTGTTTTACGCCAGTATCATCGAACTCCAGTTGTGGAAGGGGGTAGCGAACTGTTTTTCCGGTTCTCTAAAGGTATAGCCAGGTTAATATTAAAAATGTTAGTAAAAATAAAATGATGTCCCTGTACTTTACGAATTAACAATACTAAACATAGTCGGTTAGATAGGTATAACAATAAAAGCTAATTGTTCGTCTACCAAATAAATTTGCCTTGTAGGCTATGCAGTGACAATGTTAGCAATGCCACAAAGCCAGCTTTATATAAAATAATTGCAACGGAAGCAAGTAGGCCCACTTAATATAATGGTAAAAGAGTAGAGATCTTTTGCCAGCAGCTTTGTCCACCCCTTATCCTGTCATTTGGGTTGCCTATTCTACCAAAGTGGACACAGTGCAGACAGATCAGTCTGCTGAGCTAATTTTTAGCTATTTTTGTGACGAAGTTTCGAAATTAGTGCCAAGCTAGCCTCTGTTGAAACTACTCTGTTTCTAGGGAATTTTTGTTCAACTCCGACCCCGTGTTCTCAACTCTATTCATTGACTTATGTACTGCTTGCCTCATCGAGTATTCGGGAATCTCTCAGTGAACTCCGTACAGACACGGTGAGCCTATTCAAACTTAGGCTATATTGTCTCCCACACCAACATCCATTATTCCAGAGCCAAATAGCGAGCCGTTCTATGCACTCACAACAATAGCACAATTGCACAACACGCATAGGATCGTCCAACGTGAAGGCAAGTAGGTGGCCGTTCCACATACAGAAGTCGGTAAACCAAACGAACAACAACTCTGTATTTGGCAGAATGACAGAATATGAATTATTATAGAGAATCAGTAGGTTATTTTGTGCGAGATCGTGCGTATTTGCTTGTTTTCCTCACAGAACCAATACGCGGTAAGTGTGAAATACCACATTCAGTATTCCGAACGTAACACATAACAATTTCCCTCTTCTTACCGCTTAAGCGCGACATTCATTTTACTGCTTTAGGCTTTTAACATATTATTTTTAGAGACGTTTAACATAGTAATAATTATAAATTGGAAACTTACCACTGCAATTTCACCTAAATTTCAATGTTAATTATTGTTTTTAAATATTTGCAAAAATTAAGTAAAGTCTACTACTCCACGAAACTTATTGCATTCCTGATACAAGTAATATTAAGGAAGCCGTGAAAAAATCAATAAGATTCCAGATGCCGATGTTATTACTGCAGTATGTTATATAAATAATATTGTTAAAATATTAAAATGAAAAATAAATCATTACATAACCTTACCGTTTATTTATAGACTGGGGGAAAAAAAGACAGACGTATATCACGGCCTGCTGGAGTATAGTAAACACAGAAAACATTTTATAGCAACAATGTTGAAGAAAGATATTTTGGTTTTCCGAAGTTGCCGTCATTAAACAGAAACCAACATGGAGATTTCATTGCAACTAATTAGAAATTCGTCTTTCAGGCATGTAATAAACGATCTTCGCACAAAATAATGTACGATACACGAGCGGTATGTTTCTTTCATGTTTTCGGAAATTAAAAAAGCTCAACTACGTTTCGCTTTTTCAATCTTTTCCTCGAACATGAGGCAACATACCGCTCTTGTAACGTATATTACTATTACCAGGCGTTGTATAGCATGAATAACATCAATCTATTGATATATTACTTGCATTTTATACGATATTGATAAAAAAAAAAGGAAAAAACTTACTGCTATGAAAGAAGTGCTTACAAAGAAGTGCTGCTGAAATTTCTCCCCAGTCGCTCTGATTGATTCAGAAAGCTCTCAACTCGCGTAGCACAGAGTTGATGGTCGTAGTCAGCATGTGGACGAGCGTCGACTGCAGAATGATGATTTTGTTTACCATCTTTTCCAGCTGACTGAAGATGTTCTGGATGAATCGTTGAGTCGAAAGTCCAACCTTGACAACCATAATGGCGCCTTGAAGGACGACAATCAGAGCTTGGTCTCTTGCCGCCAGCACGATCTTCTGTACGACGTTCGATATTTCCACTAATCGGTCGTCAATCATTTTCAATTTCTTTGCTACTTCAGTTGGAATGTAGGTGACCAAGTTCTGCAGAGAATGTTAATGCATGTTAATTTCTGCATTCCATTTTCCCTTTCTTCTAATGTAACTTTCTCATCGCCGTTGTTCCTGCAGTAACTGCTATGTGCAAAATATGACATTTTTCAGCAGTAAGAAAAAACACTTTCATTCTTCTATGGAAGTAGGGCATAGGAGAATGTGAATCCTTACATTTTCTAAAGAAAGAAGTATAATTACTATATAGGAGATTTTATTATTTGCTGTATCACTATTTAAATTTTTAATAGAACAAACATTTGAAAATCGATAAATATGTCACATAGGAGTTATTGCCTTAACAACGACGACATATTATAACTCCATATTATGCTATTTTTTCCGTATTGTTGTATTGTTCTATTCTGTTTTATTTTACGCTATTTTGTTTTGTAATGCAATTCATATTTTTTACTTCATACTATTGAATCCCACCAAATACATTCAATGTTATGTTAGTTTATATACGACATATTGTATACTGTTCTATTCAAATCATCATTATAATTTTTACAGCCTATTCTATTTAACTATAGGCCTACTACACTCCACTCAGGTCTATTGTCATATTCTGTACTGCTTATTTCAACTCTGTTGTATTTTAAACTACATAAAACAATGTATTGTTCTATTCCAGGTTATCTAGCCTATTCTGTACTATCTAATGTTTACACTAAATCGTACTTATTCAGTAATTCTACAGGCATAGTGAATTCCATTTTACTAGTTTATTATAGTATACGAGGATGTACTGATAAATTTTTAGCCAAACATAGAAGAAGTTACTATAATATCTCAAAACAAATATTTATTTATCTATTTATATATTTATCTATTTATCTACTTATCTATTTACCTCCTTATTTATTTATTTATTTTATTTATTTATTTATTTACTTATTTACTTATTTATATATTTATTTATTTATTTATTTATTTATATATTTATTTATTTATCTATTTATTTATTTATCTATTTATTTATTTATCTATTTATTTATTTATCTATTTATACACTTATCTATTTATCTACTTATCTATTTACCTACTTATGTATTTATTTATTTATCAATTTATTTATTTATTTATTTATTTATCTATCTATTTATCTATCTATTTATCTATTTATTTATTTATTTATCTATTTATTTATTTATCTATTTATGTACTTATCTACTTATGTATTTACCTACTTATGTATTTATTTATTTATCTATTTATTTATTTATTTATCTATTTATATACTTATCTATTTACCTACTTATGTGTTTATTTATTTATTTATTTATTTATCTATTTATCTATTTATTTATCTATTTATTTATTTATTTATCTATTTATACACTTATCTATTTATCTGCTTATCTATTTACCTACTTATGTATTTATTTATTTATTTATCTATCTATTTATCTATTTATTTATTTATCTATTTATGTACTTATCTACTTATGTATTTACCTACTTATGTATTTATTTATTTATCTATTTATTTATTTATTTATCTATTTATATACTTATCTATTTACCTACTTATCTATTTACCTACTTATGTGTTTATTTATTTATTTATTTATTTATCTATTTATCTATTTACCTACTTATCTATTTACCTACTTATGTATTTATTTATTTATCTATTTATCTATTTATATACTTATCTATTTACCTACTTATCTATTTATTTATTTATCTATTTATTTATTTATCTATTTATTTATTCATTTATTTATTTATTTATTTATTTATTTATTTATTTATTTATTTATTTATTTATTTATTTATTTATTTATTTAACAGAATCAGCTTCTAGCTCTGTACATTTAGCACAGCAATCAAAATAATTCTAAGCATTAAAAAATTGTTATCTTTGTCTGCAAACTACTCTTCCACAGTAAGCCTACCTATAGGGTGACAAAATACTGGTTAAAAATTATATTTGGGGATCAGTCGCTTCTACGGTCGATATGCTACAAAGTTCAACAAAGAGAGGGGTGGGTTTATAAACTACAGAGAGAGCTGCATCGTATAGGAATGGGATGGGTGTGGGAAAAAAGAGATAATAACAGAAGAAATGTATGGCGTAATGTGAAGATGCGTTTAATTGATATTGAGAAGCAAGAGATTGAGCTCCAATGTTCGGAAAAGTCCTCACTACATTTACAATCAGATCTCATGCTTAACTGGGGGAGGTGTGACTACATAAACTCTTGTAACAAAGACAGCAGAGCAGGTTTAGCGTGGCTAAGATTGGGGGCATGGTAGGGTAATAAAATTGTCAACGAAGAAGGGGAGCGTCTTTGTCCGCTGTGCAGAGAAAAGGACTCCTATAAACATATTTTATTACAGTGTGTCGAATTGGAACATGTACGGAGGAAATATCTACCACCCTCGATGCTAAGTCAGAATAGGAGTTCGCTTGCATGTCTTGACCTCATGGGGAATAGAGAATACGAACAAAAGATTGGATTGTTCCTCTTGAAGGCGAGACAGATTAGAACTTCAGCTGTTGAAGTCTGTGACGCGAACTGAGGAAGGGATAATAGTATCTACCCAACTATACACTTTTATGTCTTTTAGGTTAGGATATATTATATAATGTGTTTTGTTGCGACATTTTCATTTTAATATGTGTGTTCTTTTAGAGAGTGATTGGATATAATCATAGGTCCCCCCACCTATGATTATATCCAATCACTCTCTAAAAGAACACACCTACAAACCTACAAGTTGAACTTATTTTAGGTACAAAGCACGTATGGTCAGAAGACCCGTGCATTGGATTTTAAAGAAAATTATGATAATATAAATCTGTATGTATAATATTACTCAATAAATTCATCTATCTATTAAACAATTCTAAGCATTAAAGAATTGTCTTTGTCTGCAAACCATTTTTCCACAGTAGTTCTACCTATTACTAACTACTTCGATGAAAAATTCTTTCTTTCCAATATATCTTTTAGTTTCGGAAAAACTCGTAGATGATAGAATCAGAGTGCTAATTTCGGTGAGTAAGGTAGACGGTCATTCAATTCTAAGCCAACGTCATGAATTTTCTGCTATGTAATATTAGAGAATTGCGAACGGATGTATTTCATTGCACATCTTTGGAAATTTTACCACCACATTTCTCCACAATTTTTCTCTAGTCTTTTTTTAATAATAAAGAATAATACCCTCCCATGACAATTTATCTTCCTCCAAATAGACTTTTATATTCCGTCTTTATCACAAAAAAAGATGACACGATTATCCTTCCTGCTGATTTTTAATCCTTATGATTGTTATTTTGTTTCTGGATCTTAGTGATGGGTCATGTTTTGCGTACTTACTATTTACAATACAACCGAACATGTTAGAAGAATCCTCTTCAAAATAGAAGTAAAGGGACTTGGAAATTGGCCCTGTCCTACTTCACTCTACATTGCCATACTATGCTCTCCCATGCTGTGTTCTATACTTCTTTGAGCTACTTCATTCTACACTAAACTATTCTTCTGTACTCTACACTGATGTCACAGTCTACTATATACAGTCGCGAAGCTCAATATGTAGTAAAAATGCAAACATGGGTAGATGCCCACCACTAGGATCGCTACTATCGCTTCATCATCGCAGATCTCTCTCCTAGCAGCCGACAAAATATGTTACACTTTCGTTGTATTCTTTTGGAAAAATTAACACCTTCCTTCCAGTATTGAAATATTAAATGCATACAGTTAATTTATTATTTTAATGAAGTATATTAAATTCCACCATAAACTCGAAGATACCTGCAAGAAATAAGTTAATATAATTTTTGTTTGTTCAAAACGAACTGAAATTCACTATAATAGCTTCACTCATTCAAGATTAGCGATAATTAACTATGAAACCAATAAATATTCATTTGCATTTCCCTTTACAACAATAATAATGGAAATATGAATTACTGGAGTAACTTACGTGTACCGGTACTTGTAGTGTAAGCTTACGTAGTTAACAAAGTGGGATGAGATTAAGCAATAATAATCACACCAGAATTGGAAATAAAACGTGATCAATAAATTTTATTGCAACAGACTTTTTCTACGTCTCTAGTAAAGCAACAAATAAAAATAACAACAAAATTAACAGCTATAATTAAAAACATATCCTTTGAAGAAAAAAGTAGGCCTAAGCAATAATAATCCCACCAGAATTGAAAATAAAACGTGATCAATAAATTTCATTAAAACAAACTTAATTTTTCTACGTCTTTACTAAATAACACATAAAAATAATAACAAAATTAATAACTACAATTAAAAATATATCCTCTGAAAAAAAAGTAGACCTAACCTTTATTTCTTTGGAAATTTAGCAGCCTAAGTGACAGAACTTTAACCGGTATCTAATGTCCTTTCGGTTAGACTGAAACGTTTCTTTGTGAAATTTAAGGATATAATGTATTCTAACAGTCACAAAGAACTTCAAATTAACAGTTTTGTTTCTGCACAGCATTCTTGTGGAAACCCAGGAACCTTTCTGAATCTTTCGGAAATCGGACAAAGGATAACTCTGGCTTCTTTCTCTTACTGTTGCTACAATTTATAGCACTACAAACGTCTCCTCCTTGTCCCATATTATTATTCTAATTATTATATTTTAGCCATTAACATTTTCATTATAACCAATAACGAACATTTCACAAGCATCAATGTGAAATACGCAACGAGCTAGCACTCGATAGAAATACGACACAGTCCAAAGTCGACCATGAACAGTCTATTGTTTCTAGTTGCTAACCGCTTGGAGCGCTTTATCACGAGATTTGCAAAAAAACACCTCAAGCTTCGCGACTGTATATAGTAGGCTGTGGTGATGTGTTGTGCTCTGTCCTACTTGACTGTACACTGCTGTGTTTATGAATTCTCTTTCATTTTGTTTTCTTTTACATCAAATTTGAGAGTAATTGATTGAATTTGGAAGCATGATTGTTCAGTTATGCTTTACTCCTACATTTAAATTCATAGTTATATGGTAAGGTACATTTTAAGTTCTGTCTTTGTCTGCAAACCATTTTTCCACAGTAGTTCTACCTATTACTAACTACTTCGATGAAAAATTCTTTCTTTCCAATATATCTTTTAGTTTCGGAAAAGCTCGTAGATGATAGTATGTTTTATGATTTCATTTAAACGAATAGTTAACATGGTGTCTTAGTACGTACAGAGATCTATGACTAAAAATATTTCAATATATTGCATAGTGCAATGTAGGTAATATTCCGTACGTTTCTGCTAATTTAAAAGTAATTCACAATAATTGTGATTTTTGTTGAATTAAATATGAGATTGAGTTAAATTGTTTCTGGTGCTTACCTTTGCGAATTGGACGTTATTGTCAATAGTGTATGAGATATCATCACGTATTCTACGTGAGCCTTGGTAAACATCGTTAAATGTGTTTTGAACAACGTTGAACAATTCTAAAACGTTGGCTACAGAAGCGCTTCTCTGCACTCCCACGGTCAGCGCGTCTTCCAGAAGATCTTCGGAAGAATTGCCGAAATTCATCATAGCGAGGATATGAGGATCAATCTGAAACGTTAATAAAATTAAACAAAATTTTCATTCGTTCGTTCGTTCGTTCGTTAATTCGCCACCGACATGGACAGTCTCCTGTTGTTCTTGAATTTGCAAACAATTCAGTATTCATTGAAAAGGCACAATATCAACTTCAAGGTAAAAAAAATGAGGATATCCAGGTAAGTTTACGGCTAAGTTTGAAATGAAACCAACATAACTTGCAGCTCAATTCACTAATTATTTGTAGTTTTGTTTTTCATTTCAGCAAAGTGTTGTTAATGATAGGAAGCTTGGAAACAGAACACCCCCACCTTGTAAACGAATCCGAATGTGGAGGAACTTACGCAATAGGGAGTTTTGTTTTAGTACCATGGGGCATGAAATTGTGCCTTGGCCAAATCATAAAAATGTGATACAAGAGGGGAATGCTACAGAATGACAGACCAAAATTGTGATTGATATAGACACAGTTATTAAGAAAGTACAGATCTCGGATTATATCTCTGCCGGTCAGTGGCCGTTAAATTTCAAATGGCTCATCTTACAACGTGGGCATCAGCGTATTGAAAAGCATTGCAACTTTCCTCCCATCACCCCACTTCCCCATCGCAAATGTGACGTTGCACAGAGACATTGATAAAATATGACATGTGTACCTATCCCCATCCGAGATAATTGTGGTCACTATAAATCTGAATTTTTAATTGGATGTTACAAATTAAATAATTAGCCCTAGGTTGTCATTTTCATTCGGTAAATAAACGTATACAGATCATTTGGTGGCTTCATTTTCATTGGTGGACGCATATGTCCTGTAACTAACATGGCCCATGTCCTGTGACTAACGTGACTTCATTCCACATTTCTTCCCCTAATATTTTAACAAAGAGTAATAAATTAATGAATGATGTCTTACTTTGTTTTGCAATGACAGTACTCTTGCACATTAAGATTACAATCCTATCCTCCTTATGACTGCTGTGAATTAGAGGATTGAAAATGATCTTCATATTATGTCAACATTTCTTGGTCCTGTCACTAACACTGCATTTTATTATTCTTTACTCAGTAAATAATAATAATAATAATAATAATAATAATAATACTTACTTAGCCTACTTACTGGCTTTTAAGGAACCCGGAGGTTCATTGCCGCCTTCACATAAGCCCGCCATTGGTCCCTATCCTGAGCAAGATTAATCCATTCCCTATCATCAGATTAATAATAATAATAATAATAATAATAATAATAATAATAATACTTACTTAGCCTACTTACTGGCTTTTAAGGAACCCGGAGGTTCATTGCCGCCTTCACATAAGCCCGCCATTGGTCCCTATCCTGAGCAAGATTAATCCATTCTCTATCATCAGATTAATAATAATAATAATAATAATAATAATAATAATAATAATACTTACTTAGCCTACTTACTGGCTTTTAAGGAACCCGGAGGTTCATTGCCGCCTTCACATAAGCCCGCCATTGGTCCCTATCCTGAGCAAGATTAATCCATTCTCTATCATCAGATTAATAATAATAATAATAATAATAATAATAATAATAATAATACTTACTTAGCCTACTTACTGGCTTTTAAGGAACCCGGAGGTTCATTGCCGCCTTCACATAAGCCCGCCATTGGTCCCTATCCTGAGCAAGATTAATCCATTCTCTATCATCAGATTAATAATAATAATAATAATAATAATAATAATAATAATACTTACTTAGCCTACTTACTGGCTTTTAAGGAACCCGGAGGTTCATTGCCGCCTTCACATAAGCCCGCCATTGGTCCCTATCCTGAGCAAGATTAATCCATTCTCTATCATCAGATTAATAATAATAATAATAATAATAATAATAATAATAATAATAATACTTACTTAGCCTACTTACTGGCTTTTAAGGAACCCGGAGGTTCATTGCCGCCTTCACATAAGCCCGCCATTGGTCCCTATCCTGAGCAAGATTAATCCATTCCCTATCATCAGATTAATAATAATAATAATAATAATAATAATAATAATAATACTTACTTACTTAGCCTACTTACTGGCTTTTAAGGAACCCGGAGGTTCATTGCCGCCTTCACATAAGCCCGCCATTGGTCCCTATCCTGAGCAAGATTAATCCATTCTCTATCATCAGATTAATAACAATAATAATAATAATAATAATAATAATAATACTTACTTAGCCTACTTACTGGCTTTTAAGGAACCCGAAGGTTCATTGCCGCCTTCACATAAGCCCGCCATTGGTCCCTATCCTGAGCAAGATTAATCCATTCTCTATCATCAGATTAATAATAATAATAATAATAATAATAATAATAATAATAATAATAATAATACTTACTCATTTAGCCTACTTACTGGCTTTTAAGGAACCCGGAGGTTCATTGCCGCCCTCACATAAGCCCGCCATTGGTCCCTATCCTGAGCAAGATTAATCCATTCTCTATCATCATATCAATAATAATAATAATAATAATAATAATAATAATAATAATACTGCATTGAACTAATATGAAATTAGTAGCAGATTTTGAGCTGTATAAAACTAAAAAAACAGGACATGAATATATTCATTACTTTTAGATATACAGTGAAACCTCTGATTTACGGACATCGAAGGGACGTAACAATCTGTCCGCATCTGGGAGGTGTCCTTTATTGGGAGGGAGGCTCCCCAATCTAACAGTAAATTTATAATATGCATTATGTATCTTTTCACGCTTTAAATGAAATGTATTACTGTAGTTTAATTATAAACAGAGTCTACTGTACTACAGTAAATTCTTTGCAACTCTGAACTACAGTAGATAAGACCGAAAAAGGGAAAAACAGTACTGTGCCATGCAATTTTATTCTAGATGTTCAGTTATACAGTACTGTAATTTACAGTTTTCAGCTAAACTTTTACGTTCAGGTGCCATGTCTCTCGAAACCGAACAACTGATTGAAGTGAAGAGAATAATCCTGCTAACCCTATCATGTGTCGAATACAATTTCACAATCGCTGAAACCTGGACCCATCAGACAGGTTAAACTTTATGACTTTGTTTATCCACCAGCTTTCAGCCAACAAGGGTTAGCGAGCCGGCTAGTAGCCTCGAGACCCTTATTATCTTCTTTCATGTTAAGGAATTTCTGTACTGTTCTCAAAACCAAATTTTCCATTTTTGTAACGCATTACGTCTTGAAATCCAAGCTCTGTCCGTAGTGAAAGAAGTAAAGCAAGCTTTAGGACTGTGAAACAGCTGTCCGTGTCCGTGTCTGAGAGTGTCCGTAAACGAGAGTTAAATTTATCATTATTTCTATATTATTTCAGTTGGGACATAAAAATCTGTCCGTAAATGAGGAGTGTCCGTATCTTGGGGTGTCCGTAAGGAGAGGTCCGTGGAATGGCCCTTTACAATCAAAGACGAGTTTCTTGGCATGGTTTCTTTAAAAGCAAGAGCCACTGGCCTGTATATATTTAATGCTGTCTATCAATCACTGGTTGTATAATTCGCTGATATGCGAGCGGTCGGCCGCGTGTACTGATCTGCAGAAGTCATTGTTATCCCCCCCCCCAGGGGAAATAACTATACTAACTTGTATTTTACACTGTAGTTATGAGTATTTGTGGTAGTATTTTGCTATTAGTGGCCTTGATCATCAGTGATTATTGGTGCTACTGCTAGTTCAGTGTAACCACAAGACATTCCCAGGTTCCCATTAGGAGTCCATCCTCACCACTTTTCTTCCGATTCGCTACCTGGGGTGGACTGGTATGCCGCATCTTTAAATAATAAAATTTAGGCAAAAAACTGAACGTCGCACTTTTAAAATTGATCAATAATCCATGATCTTAACTACAGTGCAAAACACTTCTTTCGCTGCCACCCTCGTTTCATGCCATAAAATGTTTTAGAATGAATGTTGGCAGCGTGCCTGGGGTTGACTGTACAACAGTCGTCATTAGAAAATGAATTTCTAGGCGGTAAAAAAAAGAAATTTAGGACTTCATAAAATCGAATTTAGGACTTTTAGAAGTTATATAAAACTAATAATAATTAATAATTTTAATTTTAGTGGATATTCAATTTTATGTGAGATTAATTACAAAGATTTAATGCTGACAATAAGTGCTACAGAGATGATATCGGGATGGAGACTGATTGCTGATAGGTCAGTTCATTTCGCACAACAGGGGTGCATTGATGTGAAAACTAATTTGTAAGCTCTCGCCTAACATTAACAACCTACCACCTCTTTTATGTTAGATGAACTTTTCCCAAACGAACTTCAGTTCCAAGAAATTAGATAAAATCTTTTCTCCCCTACCATGGGAGAAATTTGCAGACCAGTCTGTAAAGTGTAACATTTATATACATACAGTATTTTTTTATATTTTGAACAGCATTTTTGTAGTTATCTTGACATTTTTCCATTTTTAGTATCGGTATTTTTATTTTAAATATACTCAAAATACAGTGTTTTTCAGACACGAACATAGGTTTTTAGGCATTTATAGGATCTTGTGGTTCATTTAGGCATTTTAGGTCCTATATAATTCTAACAGGGGAATGCTGTGTACATGAAACGTAGAGATATCTGAATAACATATTATAGAAAGTAGCAAAGAAAAAAATCTGAAAGTCAGAATTTATAAAATAGTTATATTACCGGTTGTTCTGTATGGTTGTGAAACTTGGACTCTCACTTTGAGAGAGGAACAGAGATTAAGGATGTTTGAAAATAAGGTTCTTAGGAAAATATTTGGGGCTAAGAGGGATGAAGTTACAGGAGAATGGAGAAAGTTACACAACGCAGATCTGCACGCATTGTTTTCTTCACCTGACATAATTAGGAATATAAAATCCAGACGTTTGAGATGGGCAGGACATGTAGCACGTATGGGAGAATCCAGAAATGCATATAGAGTGTTAATTGGGAGGCCGGAGGGAAAAAGACCTTTGGGGAGGCCGAGACGTAGATGGGAAGATAATATTAAAATGGATTTGAGGGAGGTGGGATATGATGGTAGAGACTGGATTGATTTTGCTCAGGATAGGGACCAATGGCGAGCTTATGTGAGGGCGGCAGTGAACTTCCTGGTTCCTTAAAAGCCAGTAAGTAAGTAAGCAAAGAAAATAGGTACGGAACTAGAAATCCGTTTCCTAATCATGACAACTACGAAGTAGAGAATTGCATAAAGAACCAACTATTGAAAGGAATAACCATGCAAGTCCCTTCTTTACATTCCCGTCGCTTCCATGTATTGCTGCACTCGTACACAAAACAGCTGCCGTTATTTCCTTTTCTGATTTATTTTGAAACACTCCAGTATGTGACCAACACAAATTCGCTCATAAGGCCCGTAATACACTTGCAGAGTTTTCTCCAGCGAGAAATGTGTTGCGAGAAAATTAAAAAATTGATAACATGGATTCAAATGGACGTCCACACACTGGAAGAGATTCTCGCTCGGGGCAAAAACCTCGCGCGAGTTTCTCGCTGGAATCGGTAGCTGAGCGAATTTTCTTGACACATTTATCAAAGATGTTTGACAATTATACTCTTTATGACGATTGAATGTAGAAAAAGATCACAGGTGGCGATGAATTGTATTGTTTTTATTTGAAAATGAGGAAAGGTGGCTGATAATTGTAGTCAGAAACTTATCGAACTTGTACGTTGTCACCCGTAAGCCTATTTATATGATACACGGGATGAAAACTATAAAAACACGAAACTTAAAGAAGAAATCTGGAGATTATCTGAAAATGAATAGGGCTATATTTTATTTTGATGAGATTTAATAGTATTGATTAAACATTTGAAATAATGTATCTATATGTCATAACAGTTTACATAATTTTAATCACAACATAGCAAAGGATCCTTTATCATATCATGAATGGCAAAAAACTGAGGTCCATTCAACCTGAAACAACGCCTAAACGTATCATCATTCAAATCGAAACCAGTGCCCAAAACTCGCCCTTATTTTCGTAAGATACAATGTGATTTTCAGATATTTCTGGCTTTAATTTTAGGCCTACTTTTTCTTTTCATTAACAAAGTATGTTCATGTAACTCCATTTCCTCATCATCTGAATACTCAGATTCAACATAGCGTTCGTACGTAATTTATGTAGTACGACAATATACTTACAGGTTATATATTTAAGTACGACAATATACGTAAATACATAACCTATAATATTTCTCCCAACGAGTCATTACTATAATCAGAAAACTGCTTTCTGCATGAAGGCAGTGCATAGATGATCATAGCGAGGTGTGATCTGTGATAGCGAGAACTCGCCAAGTGTGTGGAGGAAGGCTCTTCGCCTCTTTCTTGCAACACATTTCTCGCTGGAGAAAACTCTGCAAGTGTGTTACGGGCCTAACTCAATCTATACTGATGAGTAGTCGGCGGGCTTGGGGTACCTTTACGGCGGCAATAGGTTGATGCACAACGGAGCTTAGACATGTGACGTCACTCTCGTAGGTACATTTTGTGTCAGCCGTCCCGTTGCGCGCTGTAGGAACCGAACCTAAGCCAGCAGAGTGCTGTGCGCAGTCATAGTGAACAGTTGCCTGACCTTAGTGTCGAAGTTGTTTGTCACAGTGTTTACGTGTACAGTACAGCGTCTCGTTTAGGCACAGTGAAAACGTAAACAAAGTGCAGGTAACGTGTGCGGGAGGTCGAGGCGTTCGATAAACACGAGGGATGCACAAGGTTTTAGTTACAGTTAATTATATTAATTAACATTAATTGACATATTTTCTAAAAATACACAAAACAAAAGAACACAAATTGCATAACATTACCATATACACATTTTAACAAACAATGAATTGTAACGTTGTAATAATTCAATATAACAAATCAAATTTTGCTGCTTAGTCTATATGATGTTGTTTCAAGCAGGATTTGTACGGTAATGAATTTCATTCTCTGTGTGACTAACATAATATCATCGTCTTCTGCACTGTACCTGAATAAATTGAACTTTGAAAAGAGATAATTGTTATGTTTAGGAAATAGTGTTGTCACTTCAGACCAATATACTGTACTTTTGTTAATTCGGCCACAGAAGACGGTGATATTATGTTAGTCATACAGAGAATGAAACGTATGACCATAAAAGATGCTGCTTGAAAACAACATCATACGAGTATGAGTAGCAAAATTTGATTTGTTATATTGAATTATTTCAACATTACAATTACTTGTTTGTTAAAATGTTTGTATGATAAAGTTATGCAATTTCTGTTCTTTTGTTTTGTGTGTTTTTGGAAAATATAATTTCAATTAATGCTCCTCCATAAATGTTGTAACTGAAACCTTGTGCATCCCTCGTGTTCATCGTAGGCTCGTCCTCCCCACACGTTACCTGCACTTTGTTTACGTTTTCACTGTGCCTAAACGAGACGCTCTACTGTATTTGGTAACGTGTACAAGTGCAATGTCGAGGCACCAGTCGTATTATTTGCATTCACCATTGACATCCTGTGATGGTGAACGGTGTTCTCAAAATATAAAAACTGTTTGAGTGATCGCCGCAGCACGTTTCAGTTCGCAAATCTTCGGATGTATTTCGTTGTTCATTGTAATGCCTGCAACGAAACCGTAGAAGACGGAACCTTGCATGTATAAGGTATGTATTAATTCATGTACTTTATTTTCAACAGGGGCGATTTCTCAGGGCATGCTATGCTTGCTGCGCAAGCCCAATATTTTCGTAGAATGTGTATTTCTCAAAATGGCGTTACGTATATTAAAATTTATTTTGATTTTTGGAATATTGTATAGGCGTAATACCATCCGCAGGTTGCACACCGCAAGTATTGTAATGCTTGCTCGTTTCTCGGAGCTACAGGAAAGACGTAGAAACAGCGAGAATATGATGCGCGCGCAAGTGCCTTCGTCCTTAGTCCGTCCTAGGCGCACATGCTTCTGTTATGTGTTGTTTGAAGCTCTGGTCCGAGAGCTACACCAACGACTAGTTAACGTTACACAGAGCAGTATTGACAGCGGGGATGTGCTGTACAATGTAATTGTATGAGCGGAATGCATGTGTTAGCTGCTGCATGTATTATTAATTCTTAAACATTAATTTGAAGTATTGCAATGAGTTCGGAATTGTGTGTTATTGAAACCTTATTATTAAATCCATTTTCCCGAAGGACTATTCAAGAGAAGACAGACATTATAGAGAATATGTGCGCTTGTTCAGTGCAGCTCAATACAACAATGTGCATTGGTTGGCAGGGTCGAAAAAAACTAAATAAACTGTTTTGTTGGTCATGTATTTTATATTATATCGTACTTCTACAACTCATAAGCGAATATGATCCATGACTCACAATGATTTCATAATTATAAAATAAATTATTTATGTGGGTCTTATTATTTTTATTAATTATGAATTATTATATCCTCCCATCTTCCTCTATGAATAAAAGAGCAAGCCTAACTTTCGTGACTAGCATTCGCCCCTGATTTTCAATCATAACCAGACTGTACTACCTTTGTTTATGTACCGCCTGACTGATGCTGACAAACATGCCCACCGCTAGAGCATCAAAGTACCATGCTTTTCCTGACGAGGGCGTCTCCAGTGTGCTTTTAAACTTCTTGGGCTAAAGTGATGATTAGGTTTTAAAGAAATATTTCATTTTCATGTAATAAGTAATTTGGATTGTTTAAAATTAATAGATTAATTTTATTGTTTCTGTTGTAAATCTGAATATAGACGGCCAACTACGAACAGGTGGTACAGATATCTATCGGTGAAGGTACTAAGTAAATGCTTCAAACTAGTACCGGACCTGATACTGACATCCAAGATGGCGGTCGATTGAGGGATTTTCGTAGATTGCACCAAGTTAAAATAAATACGGCACCGATGAGATTATCTTAACAAAATTCTCAGTGAAATATTCTATACTATAATAAATCTGTGACCGAAATTTTTCTGGTAATTTTCGCTTTTCCAAAAATAATTATTGGTGTTAACATGTATAATTATCATCCTGAAACCGAAAATCGCTTTTTTTTTTAATTTTTGTTTGTATGCCTGTCTGTCTGTCTGGAAGTTTGTTACCTTTTCACGCGATAATGGCTGAACGAATTTCGATGAAAATTTGAATATAGATTAAGTTCGTTGTAACTTAGATTTTAGGCTATATGACATTCAAAATACTTTATTTAAAAGGGGGGTTATAAGGGGGCCTGAATGAAATAAATCGAAATATCTCGCTTATTATTGATTTTTGTGAAAAATGTTACATAACAAAAGTTTCTTTAAATATGATTTCCGATATGTTTTATTCCAGGCAAAATTTTGATAGGACTGATATTTAAGGATATACAAGAGTTTTAAAATAACAATACAATACATTTTCACCGCCGCCTCATATTATAGCGTCGTTGTTCAGTAACTCCTACGTGCAAAATATAAAAATTTTCAGTAGGAAGAAAAAACAGATTTATTCATTCTACTTCAGTGGTACATAGGAGATCGTGCATTCTTACATTTTCGAAAGAAAGAAATATAATTACATATAGGAGATTGTATTATTTGCTTTATAATTATTTAAATTATTTCATAGAGCAAAACTCTGAAAATCGATATGTTATTGCAGGAACGACGTCGATGGCTATAATGAAATAGAGACAAATGACTCCGTCTATTTAAGGCGGCCTTGACGTTTATCAATATAATATGCATATAATATTTGTGTGTTTGTATGAAGTAATCTCAGACACTATTTGGATAATTCCTTCACTATTTGAAATTTGTAGTTTCTCTAGATGGGTGTAATACTATATATTATGATGACTGAGGTGAGATGAAACTAGATCTTTACGCACAGAAAACTTGATATTCTGTCGAAATATTGTATAACTTGATTATTGTAACTTTATTTGGTCCACATAAAATACTCTAATTTTATACACTTAAATTTCTTTTTATTCACAGAACATAATAGTTAAGAGTTTTGTCGTAAAGATGAGTATTTTTACTGGACCATACAGCCCATAATAAATAAACATTTTACCACTCACTGGACCGGAGTTATTTTAAAAGGTGTCACGAAATGGCTTTCCTGCGCTCATAATTTACCCATATTCGTTTCCTGTGTTTCTTAAAATAATATTTATGTAGGGTACCTCATTTTTTTATTTGCATAAACAATGATACACAACCGAGCGAGTTGGCTCAGACGGTAGCGTTTGAGACACGCATTCGGGAGGTCCCGGGTATAAACCCTGTGGCCAACCAATCTGACTGGGGTTTTTCATGATTTCTCTTAGTCATAAAGGCAATGCCGGATTGGAAAGGTGCATGCCATTATTCATCACCGCCTCAATTACCAATACCAAAAACATTAATAAAAGTCTATAATCAGTTACATGAACACAAGCCATCTACAACACACAATAGAAACAGGAACTCAACATATACCCACACATTCTAAACACGCGACATGACTACAGATGTTAAGGCGTGAATAAAATAAACTTAAGAAAAAAAAGATGCACAGTAAGGTTAACATAAAAATTATCTTCGTACACAATCAACTCTATTAATTTGGATTGATTTATTAAAGTGTGCATTCAAGATAAATTTTAAAAAATGTTAAACGAATTATCCTGGCACCAAAAACGGATGTTCTCTGAACCAAGTGATCATATTTTAATTATTTGCATGTAATAACAATTAAGAAACATGTTAAAGGAATTGTCATTGCACCAAATGAGTGGTCTCTGGACCAAAATGATCGCATTTTAATTATTTCAATATAATTTAAATTAAATAACATATTAAACGCTTTATACTTCTATCAAACACGAATGTTCCCTGGACCAGATGTCCTATTTTAATTATGTAATTATTTTATATTTATTTCTAACAAGTGCAGCGGATCGCACGGGTACGGCTAGTAAATAATAAAGTTCCTTATCTACATAAATGAACAAAATACATTTAGTAACATAGAAATATTCTTGCCTTGGAAGAAGACCGTCACAACTAAAAAATCACCATTTTTTATTTTTCCATTAATTTTAACTTCCAAGGATGTAAACTATTATGTGGAAAACCGTCACAAATTAAAATCTTTTACTTTCTGCAAAAAATATAAATAATTACACTGTAATAATGAAAGCTTTGCCTTTAATTGACCAAAATGATTTCCCATTATTGGAGAAAGGCCGTCATAATACAAAACGGCCTTATAAAAGGGATTTGTTTTTATCATAAATAAGGACCGGATTTTTATGCAATTACATATTATATTCCTTTCAACCTAACCGTATATAAATAACAAATCTTTGCGAATCTTGTAATTACCATTAATATATTAACATTTGATAGGTACAAAATATTTTTACATATTTACCCCACATTACATATTATGCTTGATATTATATAAATCTACATATATAGGGGTTTTATTCATTTTTACTTCTCTAAAAGGAAAAAAAAAATGCTGAGGAAGTTTACAATTTGAAATATACTGATTTAAAAAGCCTTTTCTCCTACCCAAGAAGGAATATATTTCGGGACGAAGCTTAACGTCCTTAGTTCCAGGAAGCAATAGAGACACTCACCCCATACCGCCCACTGTAAATATGAGTGAACAAAAGGCAACCTTTCTCATACAACTATCCTGTATTGTAAAAATCACTCAGAAAATAGCGTTACTTTCATGCGGTGGAGTGGGACGAGGACGACATGATATGTCTCAAACTATAATTGTTCTAGACACGTCTTAACAAAGCCATTCCCATGCAATTTGCAACCTTACCCACCCTTTTCCTAAACTTTCCAGGGAAAACCCGTGTCAAGTCTGACATGAGCCGCAATAAAGTAGCCGACTTTTGAAAAGAAGCTGGAGTAAAGGTACAAACTGGAATGATGTTGAAAGATTAAAATAAATAGCTTTTCAGGTTATTGACCTCTTTACTTTAAATTCAGTAGACCTATATGGAAATGGGATTTTCTGAGGAATCAGAAAGTATGGTTCTCGGCTGGAATAATCCTATCCTTCTGAATGGGACAGGAATGTCACTTTTAAAACAACAGTTTGTAAATGCCTATAGTTTGAGGTTTTAGTAGGTACTTTATTTCTTATAGGGAGCAGCTAAAATGCATATGTCCCACATCTCCTCTCATTTTCTCCTAATCCGGTAAAGCGAAACAGTGTTTGCCGTACTGTTGTGTCATTCATTTCACTCGGTTCTCTAGTTTTAGTACTTACAGTATAAAGTGCAAGTGAGTTTATCTACTGCTTTTAACTAACTAAAATGGCCCCTGTATTTTCAATCTTAACGACAAAAATAAAATCATGGATTGCGATGGACGAAGTTTTCACTACAGATGAAAAAATAGTAACGTGTCAAGTGTGCGGTAAAAAAGTCGGGTGCTCTATGAAATCACAACTGGAGGGTCTTACCTATCCTATACCTGCCAGATATTGATATAAAATATTTTCATGATTTTACATATTTTGGTACATATTCAGTTTATTTTTCTTACATAAATATGTACACATTTCACACCTTGCTATTACGTAAAAATCCGGTCCTTAATCATAAAACTCAGATAATAGGGTCTAATGTAGTACATAGTATCTCCATTTCTTACATAAAACAGTTTTCTGGTATTTACTTTTCGTGTTGAGATATCAGAGTTTATGGAACGCCAAATTTTTTTAATGCTTCTCATGAAAATTATCACATTTTGAAATGTGACGGTCTTCTTCCAAGGGGACGATATGTTTACATCTGCACCAATTATAATAGAAAACAACTGATTAAAAGCTTGTGGGTAGCACACAGAATTTTTTTAGCCACACGTGCTAGGTTGGGAAACGCCGTTTCGTGAGTCTTCAACGACGTATCCAAATTTGCGGCTACCGAACTGTAAACATTAATGTCTCTCGATTATGGAGGACGTTTGTTTACTCTTTGTAGAAGAATTTAGATGTCAATAAACATGAATAGCATTTGAGAGCCATGCAATGCAGGTAGAGCTGCGAGCCTGCGAGTTAAACCCCGGCCCGTCAGCTCCTGTAAGCTCGTGATCCTAGTTCCAGCTGGTGGGGAAATGAAGAACTGACTTTTGTATTGCCAGCTGCCTAAGCGAGAAAAGGCCAAGCAAAGCTCGAGCCGTTCTCATCTCTATCCTACTCGATTCACTTTGTCAATCTTCTGGTAGTGTTGCCATATCTACTGATTAAGCAGGAGATTTCCTGTTTTTCCATTGAATCTACTACTCTACTTCCTTTTTTTTTTTTTTTTTTTGTCAAAAATCCGAATTTCTCCTTCGTTTTTGGTATGCTGCAATCACCTGGTTCTGTGCCCGGATTTTAAATTTATTACACATTATATTATGTCACCATGTCTTACTTTTGCATCTTACACACAAGTCAAACAATGTTTTCATTCGTCCCCCCAACGAGCTAGAAGTTAGAATATTCTTCCAGCTCGTTGTGTCTCCCTACTCAAAACGCTTCGCCACAATGATGCTTAAAGAAGCAAGAACACGTGAAACTGAGAGAGTAAAGTGTAGGTAATGGTATTTTTGTGTTACATATCGTGCACAGTGATCTTTTAAATGAGTGAAAGTGTCCCAGCAAGAAAGAAATGTAAATACTCCTTCCCAGAATTATGAATCAGAGTCGGAAAATTATGAATAGTTTAGAGCAGGGGTTGTCAGCACAGAGCACGCTGGGGCTAGCCTCTCTTACCCGCGGAAAACGCAGTGCACTATAGTGCTCTCGTAGCTGCTAGCGGGTATGCTCTCTATCTCTCCCTGTTGCACGACAGTGCACACGGGATAGCACCGCGTACCCATTGCACATTTCAGCGAGTGCTGACAACCACTGGTTTAAAGAGTAGTTATACAACAACAGGAAAAGGGATCATTTTTCATCTGTTATAATCACACTGTCTTTAATCTCATCTTTAAAATAAATCTCGTTCTATCGAAAATCGTACAAAAAAACTCCTGATTAATACATTTTAATGCGAAACATTGTCAATGAGACATTACTGTGTAAAAACAAAATTGCATGACTTATTTACATACGCAAAGTAGAGATGACAATAGTAATATTTATCAAAATTGTTCCATTTCATTGGTTAGGGATGTGCTGTAGAGTAATACAACAGTATCATCTTTCTTACAGTATACACTGTTTTGTAATTAATATTATAATAAGAAGAGAAAATTCATGTTTAATTAATCTACTGTAATGTCCTGTTTTTTTCGATGGTTTTCTCCTGATTTTCGTGAGTAGGTCGTGGCAACACTGTCTCCTGGTCGTGTCCTACAGCCTGGCGCCCATGAATGATTTCAAGGTCATAAAATACGCTGACTTTTGACATCGCTGCTCTAAGATATCGAACTTACTATGTCGGTAGTTACGGACTTTTCTCACCTGGCTGATCCGGTTGCCAATAGCCCGAATGTCAGCAGCGATAAGAGGCAATGTCCCGTTTACATCGTCTGTGATTCGCTGTATCGAATTGGAGTTGTCCTTGCGAATCTTGAAGAACATCTCTTTTATGACCTTGATAACAAAAGGCAGGAATCCTTGTCCAAAATCAGGTGGTTGTTGTTCCTGAAAATGATTATCAACTTTTATCAATACATCTACATTATGAACAGAAGCATTTTAAGACATCGGCCAACCTGTTTTCTCAGAGGAGGGACGCACTCTTAAAGAGGAATCATTCGTATTGGAGTTTATTGTTATTATTATTATTATTATTATTATTATTATTATTATTATTATTATTATTACCATTATTATCAACCCTAACAATACTGCTACAACTGCCACTACTATGACCACTACCACCACCAATACTAACTACTACCACTACTAACACAACCAAGTCCATTCCAGTGGAGTAACAGATAATATGCTTAAAAGTGAAAAGAGCGGGCCAGGGTTCAAATCGTAGTTGGGATAAGTAACCTGGGTGAGGACATTTTTTCAGGATATTCCCTCAGCGTATTAAGAGAAAATGCTGCGTAACTTTCGACGCTGAACCGACACTCACTTCGCTGGAAAATCAGGATTATTCGTTCATTCATTCATTCATTCATTCATGAACGAACGAACGAACGAACGAACGAACGGACGGACGGACGGACGGACGGACGAACGAACGAACGAACGACGAACGAACGAACGAACGAACGAACGAACGAACGAACGAATGAATGAATGAATGAATGAATGAATGAATGAATGAATGAATGAATATGATATTCCATAATTAGTCCTGAGAAGTCCCTTCGATTATCCCGCAAATATACTTATCCGATATTGTGGTTAAGTGTGTAGAAGTTACACGGTAAATCCGTGTTAAATATTCAAATATATACATAATATAATATTTTTATTTCATATATATATATATATATATATATATATATATATATATATATATAGTCCTTTCATTACCTGAGATATTTTCATGCTGTTTATTTTAATAGTGTTTTAATGTTAAACTTCAAGACCTGCAACAATATTTGGCATAGCAAACATTTTATGTGAGCGCAGACGGTAATAGTTGTTTCCACTCAAGATCGAAATATTTAATCGCCGAGGTACCCAAGCCTGTAGTCCTGGACGGGCCATTTCGATTCCACCAGAAGACTAGTACAATGACTCTCCAGCATAGGCTCTGAATGTCGTAGCATCGAGTGGCAGTCATTCAACTTGACACCAGTGCATTAGTATGGGATCACGCAGGACGCGTCTGTGGATCACGTGCCATCGCGCTGGTCTTTCGTCCAGGCGGCCCAGATTCGATCCCTGGCCAGATCGTGGTTGAATTTGTGGCGAACAAATCAGATGTTGTAGAGCAGACCTGCAGAACTGTAGCTCCTCAGAGCGACTGCTTTACTACCCCTCCTTACCCCACCCAGCTTTTCTACCAGTGCGGTCATACGTTCTAGTTACGCTAGGCTGCATCAACATTCATTCTCGCGGCGACAGGTATACAGTACGCTATGAAGAATTACAAATGAACAGATAATAAAATCCTTAGGAACATACCTTTAGAAAGTAAGAGAAAAATGAATGAGGAAATAAATAAGTTAAAAGAAATGTAAAATAAATTTTAAAATGTATGTGTGTGTATAATGTAAGAAGGTCTACCTATCTATATATCGTAAAGCCGATTAAGTCCACTTTTTGTGTAAAATAAGTTAAGTACAGTCCCCGACTTGTCTGAACATGCTCTGCATTCTACTAAAATGAAATAAGTCCGAAATGTTGCATGCAGGCAACGAATCAATTACTTTATTTGAAGAATCTATTATGATTTTTAGTCCATTAATAAAGATTTAATTCCTGTTTTTTACAAATCTTGCATTACTGGTCTTAACTGGCTTTTTCTAGTAATAGGTAAGGTAA
This sequence comes from Periplaneta americana, assembly GCF_040183065.1. NCBI lineage: Eukaryota > Metazoa > Arthropoda > Insecta > Blattodea > Blattidae > Periplaneta > Periplaneta americana. Next base: position 165,783,164 of record NC_091131.1, read on the forward strand.
GGTAAAGGTATCCCCGTAACATGCCATGAAGGCATTTGGGGGACATGGAAGTAGAGCCCCATGCTTTCCATGACCTCGGCACTAGAATGAGGTGGTGTGGTCGGCACCACGCTCTGGCCGCCTTTTACCGCCGGGAAAGACCCGGTACTCAATTTTATAGGAGGCTGAGTGAACCTCGGGACCGTAAATAAATTGTACGTTGACAAATGAATGATAGCTATATGACCGGATGTCAGTGCTGTCATTCAACATTGTAACGCAATCCAGCTATATATATATATATATATATATATATATATATACATACATACATACATACACACACAATACGCGTACTGCATGGCAAAATCTAAATCCATGAAGAAATACTACTTCCAAAGGAAATGGGAATATGATTATTTTGTTGTTAAAGAAGACGAAAGAATTGCTTAATTACTGTGTCCCATCTAATTTATTTCTACTCTTTTTTATTTTCGTAGGTTATTTTACGACGCTTTATCAACATCTTAGGTTATTTAGCGTCTGAATGAGATGAAGGTGATAATGCCGGTGAAATGAGTCCGGGGTCCAACACCGAAAGTTACCCAGCATTTGCTCATATTGGATTGAGGGAAAACTCCGGAAAAAACCTCAACCAGCTAACTTGCCCCGACCAGAAATCGAACCCGGGCCACCTGGTTTCGCGGCTAGACGCTTGTACTCGTCATTTCAATATTAAACCGCATTTCAACAAAGCCCATATTAAAAATTATGAAATGCACAAACTTTCGGGTAAGTTCATTATTACGAACTGTATATTGATTATTTATTTATCCTACTGTTAAATTAAGGACGTCATTCGTTGTGTTCATTTTCAATTGAAATTAATAGTGACCTTCAAGGTTCATTACTTAAATGCTATAAATTTATGTTTCCGTAGGTGATGGTAGGAAAGTTTTCGAAACTCTGAAGCAGGTTAGGTGCAAAGAAATCTCAAAGAAACTACCGACAGGAAATCTAGCATAATTGTAAACCTTGAAACGAGATAACGCATTATAAATACAATGAATTTATTACAATCCTTTTCGAAAATTACAGTGCCGCCACAGGCAGAGAATGTAAACAGCTCTATGCGGAAGTCGATCATCCCCAATAGAAGTGGAGTGAGGCTGACGTCATATTTCCCCTACTTACGGGTTCTGCAGGCCTGTTGTAGAGTTTTTCTCGGGCATTCCGTTTCCTTCAGTTATTCCATCAACCTCTCCACATCCCCCTCATTTCATCTATCTCTGCAATAGTAAAAGTAGGCTGGGGTCAAGTCTCGGGGTAGTACAGGTTTCCGATGCTGATAGGTATAGGAAGGGCTTGGGACTTATCAGGCTACTATGTGCGGATGGGACCGCGTCACTAAGTTCAGAATAGTTATTGTAATGCTTTCCTTTACTTACGTACTTACAGTGTATGCATTCTGTCCTTTGGCTGACCCTGGAAAATAAGAAGAAAAATACGAGTCATAAATGATGTACTTTGTTGCATAATGTTGGTCGAATATTGTGTAAAACAATAAAACTGACTGCATAATTGAAGGGCTGAGAGCCATAGTGGGCCAAATCCATTTTCAGAGTTTACAACCTTATCTCATCTTTTGATTGCCCGCTGACTCACGTACTCAACAGATACCGTCATTTGGTCGAAATACCTCACGTTATGGAATAATTAAAGCAACAAAAATACTCTCTAAGTAAATGTCAGTTCTTTTGATAAGCAGATTGGGCCATATCCAAATGTCCAATGAAAGCTCCTGCTTCTTGCCACGTGACTTGATGTTGAACATGGCAGACGAAGTGAAAGGAAATAACTCGACTAAGGTGAAATCTAGGAAGCGTGTGGAAAACTGTGATGAGTGAGAAAAGAATGTACGAAAAAAGAAAATGAATAGTGGCCAAGAGTATGTAAATGTAAGTGGAAATCCTGTATCCGTGAAAATGTAAACTGATAAAGACTGCAAATATGGGTTATGTTGTGTCGAACGCTTGGATAATGAAAATGATCGAGCACACGATAACATGTGGATGATACATTCTCGTCAATAAGTAATTTTGACCAGAAAATGCAGATCTTGCAGAAATGATTCCTATAATGAATATGAAGAAGCACAGAGGATCTGCTGATGTAGGAGGTAGTCATGGACAGCATCACGCTTATATTATATTCAGTAAAGGTACGTATCATAACCTCAAAATTATACTTGCAGTATATTCATAAACAAGGTACCTATTTAAATAATTGTCTCTTTTAACATGGAAACCTTATATCTGAGCTATTAAAATTTTATTAATTCAGGAGTATATTGTACAATTTTACCTCACTTCGTTAGGGTATGTATAATTTATAATGAAATTAAAGAATAAATTATTTAATAGATTAATTTTCATTCAATTTAGAAAATTATATTTCAAAAGAAGGCGAATTTTTGGACCAGAAAACAAGTTTAAATTGTTATCTCTATTAAAGTAGCCTATGTGTACCTATGGTAAACATTAATTTTTATTTTTACGATGACACTAATGTCCGAGTATGCAAAACGACATTCTTCAGTTCGCATATAAAACGTTGGAGTGCATAACTGTGAACATGATGTTAGGCTATTTTGGAGAGAAAACAATGCTCAGAGGGGGGCATCTGAATTCGGATCATATCTACTGTCATAGCTTAAAACTGTAAATACTGGAGCAAACCACTTACTAGTACATTCAAATAACGTGTGAAGGACAAAATAGAAACCAGTACATAGCTTCAGTTGAGCCTCCATTGTCCATCATTCATAGTTTAAGAAATATACCATAAATTTCTAGAATTTGGGCATATTTTCTCCCTAATGACGGGGACTTCAGCACTATTGAGCCAGATAAACGCAAAGCGAAAAATCTCTTTATTGTAGACGATAATATGGGTTTAATGCAACAGTGTAGAAGAAAGAAAAATCTTTGTTGTAAAGAAAATGAAACAGTCGGACTTCCTTAATATCAAAGATATTTCAAAATGCAATTGTTTGGTGTGTAAAGACACTACAGATGGTAACAAGGTCCAATGGATGAAAACTGAATGTTTGAGGTGTGAATCAGCTGAACCAATGAAAATTAAATTTCGTTATTCTATAAATGAGCTAGGAGCAGTTTTTCCAAAATTTATAAATGGAAAAGTAGGCATTGAGACAGCTTTTGTCGATGGATCACTAGCTCATTTTTGTTTAGACAAGATAAATGTAGTGCCATAGTGGGCCAACTCCAAGACTTTGAAATACGTGTAATTTCATGATGTTATAATTAGGGCAAAATATGTTTTTTTTTCTTTTCTTATGTCATATATATAATTTCATCAATACCATTTCATATATTAAATTCATAATTACTTATTAATATGCATTCAATGAATTATTTGATGTATTTAACTTTACCTCAATTTTTCTCAGTTTCATGAAAATGGTACTTGACCCTCTATGGCACTCAGCCCTTCAACTATATGAAAGAGATAGGAGTGAGGAATCTAAGTACAGGGATATCATTTTATGTTTACTTCAATTTTTATTGTACTTGAGTTTTTTAATGTACTTCACTCCCACCCCCTCTACTAGTAAACTTCCAACCGTTCTCCACACAGAACCAAGCGTATACAGTCAAAGTCGCCTTACGGTCATAATAAACACAAACAGTACTGAAATAGTGAGTATAGTACGTTCCAGAAATATGTTCACGTTTTCCTGTGACGAAAGAACTTTCAATATTGAATCATATTGTCGCACAGGTACTGTCGTCCGTTTGCCTACGTCGCATTCAGGTTCTCCCACCCGCTTCTGCTTCCCCTCTGTAAATGCTAGTGGCTGGGCTGTCTTAGCTCTTTTCTGAAAACATTAATTTCTGTTAGGAATTGGACGTCTATGTAATATTAGGCCTATACAACTTTTTAAAATAACTTAAATGTGAGGGCCTCGCTAATTAATTGTCACGTGATTTTCCCCCTTTCTACGATCCTGCAACAAAACCACTTGGACGGACAGTAGATAGCAAGCCTAAGTAATTTTTATCTTTTTGGATCGGGCAGAAGTGAAGACCGAATTTAAGTACGTAAGGTAATTTTTTATAGAGCAGGTACAGAATTATTTCAACATGAGTTACTAGTACGAAGGACGAAACTGGTAATTGGAATTAGATACAATAGTCTATAGTGCGATAATATGCACATTAGAACTGAAGCCTGTATCGAAATGAACGGCCACCATTTTCAAACTTGTGTTTAAATATCCATATTATGATTATTTTTCAATTTAACTTCATTCTCTATAATGTATGCTAATGTGCTGTAGACAGTATAATATACAATGCATAATGAATACGTCCGGATGGATAGCTCAGTTCGTGAGTAAAACACTTATTATTAATACTGTACTGTATTTTGATTAAAGAAAAACCTAATGAAAATTATCAAACTCAAAATCGCGATATTTCCTACTTTACGTAAATGGATGAACTACTTTTCTTCACTCCTATACCTAGTAAAGTGATTTGTTTGTATATTACGCCAGTATCATCGATCTCCAGTCGTGGAAAGGGGATAGCAAGTGGTATTTCCGGTTCTCAATCGTTAATCCAAAGGTATAGCCAGGTTAATATTAAAAATGTTAGTAAAAATAAAATGATGTATATATTCCAGTGAGGAAAACTAATATTGGCCTAATGTACTGTTTTGCATGAAGAAAAATGCAAGTGCATTGAAAAGTTTGGGTTGGACTTCTTCCATTGTTAAAAAGAATAGAAATGAGATATATTAGACGTATAGAGGAAGATGCGCATGCGATTATTTAGGACGATAAAAGCCGAACATGAGTGATGTTTCTCCAGTTACTGAAAGTCGGTATGGCAGTACCCATAAACTAAAAATACCGGAAAATTTTCTTCCGAGTCGATCTGGTTGGCGAGTTGGTATAACGCTGGCCTTCTATGCCCAAGGTTGCGGGTTCGATCCCGGGCCAGGTCGATGGCATTTAAGCGTGTTTAAATGCGACAGGCTCGTGTCAGTAGATTTACTGGCATGTAAAAGAACTCCTGCGGGGCAAAATTCCGGCACACCGGCTGATATAACCTCTGCAGTTGCGAGCGTCGTTAATTAAAACAAAACATTGACATTTTCTTCCGACAGACAAGAAAGTACAGAGAGGCAGCGAGAAGTTACCGCACTGTACAGATTGCCCGCAATGCTTTGGTTGACTCACCGGTCAGCTGTAGCAGCGCGGCGGGAGGGCATTCAGTTTCGTTACGGTAGGCATAACATTCCCGAATTGTGGCGATGGAGTGCGCGGAGAGCGGGAAGCGTCGGAGTTATTGCCCAGTGTTGCATTACTACACTTATTTTTATTTTTTATGGTTTATTTAACGACGCTCGTAACTGCAGAGGTTATAGAGGGACATCATTTTATTTTTACTAACATTTTTAATATTAACCTGTCTATACCTTTAGAGAACCGGAAACACCGCTTGCTCCCCCCTCCAAGACTGGAGTTCGATGATACTGGCGTAAAACACAAATCACTCTACTAGGTATAGGAAGGAAGAAAAGTAGTTCATCCATTTACGTAAACTAGGAAATATCGCGATTTTGAGTTTGATAATTTTCATTAGGTTTTTCTTTAATCAAAGTACAGTACTGTATTAAGAATAAGTGTTTTTACTCACGAAGTGAGTTATCCATGCGAACGTATTCATTATGCAGTGTATATTATACTGTCTACAGCACATTAGCATACAATATAGAGAAAGAAGTTAAATTGAAAAATAATCATAATATGGATATTTAAACACAATTTTGAAAATGGTGGCCGTTCATTTCTATACAGGCTTCAGTTCTTTTGTGCATATTATTGCACTATAGACTATTGCATCTAATTCCAATTGCCAGTTTCGTCCTTCGTACTAGTAACTCTTGTTGAAATAATTCTGTACCTACTCTACGTACTGTGAATTCAATCTTCACTTCTGCCCGACCCGAAAATATAAAATTACTCAGACATGCTATCTACTGTCCGTCCAAGTGGTTATGCCGCAGGATTGTAGAAAGGGAGGAAATCACGTGACAGTTAATTACTTAACGAGGCCCTTTTTATTTAAGTTAAATTAAACAGCTGTATAATATTACGTTAACGTCCAATTCCTAACAGAAATTAATGTTTTCAGAAAAGAGCTAAGACAGCCCAGCTATTACAGAGGGGCGATCAGAAGCAGGTGGGGGAAATCGGGATACGACGTAGGCAAATGGACAGTACCTGTGCGAAAATATGATTCAATATTGAAAGATCTTTCGTCACTGGAAAACGCGAACATATTTCTGGAACGTACTATACTCAGTAACTCAGTACTGCTTACTATCTGCGGTCTTGGTTCTGTGTGGAGTTGGAACTTCCTTAGTAGAAGGGGTGGGAGTGGAGTACATTAAAAAACTCAGGTACAATAAAAATTGAAGTAAAAATAAAATGATGTCCCTGTATCAGCGTCGCCGGAATTTTGTCCCGCAGGAGTTCTTTCACATGACAGTAAATCTACTGAGATGAGCTTGTCGCATTTAAACACACTTAAATGCCATCGACCTGGGCAACCTGGAACACAGAAGGCCAGCGCTATACCGACTACGCTACTGAACATTACTTGTGTTATTTTATTCCTTATTAGTATGGCACGTATAGTATTGCATAACGATATTTATTTCCTAGTTCAGACATTTCTCCAATCGTGTGACAGTACCGTTCGCGTGTTTCTACGTCAGTTCCGTGACGCTGCAATGCCCGAGCGTATTCCGAATCTCAGCGCTGAGCAATCTGATGGCATCACGGTGTTCCGAATTTCACCGGTGGAGTCACTGATGCAGAGCTTGCAGAGATGGTGACAGTCTCCATCAGCCCCTTTCGGTGCTGGACCCCGGACTCATTTCACCGGCATTATCACCTTCATATCATTCAGACGCTAAATAATAATAATAATAATAATAATAATGATTTATTTAACCTGGCAGAGTTAAGGCCATACGGCCTTCTCTAACACTCAACCAGGAGTAAAAACTGCGTTATAGAAACACTACAAATTTACAAAGTACACACAAAATTGAATAAGATAATAATAATAAAATGTACACAACAAGTAAGAAGAAATCAGACATAATATATAACATACAGAAAGAAAGAAAAAAGCATAATAAAATGTGAACAGCAGGTCAAAAATAAATGAGGCCTACAAAGTGTAAAAAGATAAGACAATTATTGATAATAATAATAATAATAATAATAATAATAATAATAATAATAAATAAGAATAGTAATGATAACAATAATGATAATAATAATAATAATAATAATAATAAATAAAATAATAACAGGCCTAATAGTAATAATAATACTAATATTAGTAATACAATAGTGCAGTACAAAGCATACAATGAATGCAATATTTTTAAGTATATACAGTAAGGAAAATTATGTTTATATATAGCTCAACTTATCACATTAGAGATATACCATTATCGGAAAATATGAAATCAAAAATATAAAATAAGTTAAATATCACTAGAACATAAAAAAAAATGTGAATACGTGGAAACATGCAATACAACACTTGTCATAATAGTAAGTTACTTTGGCAACTCGTCATAAGATAATTTTCTAACTTGGATTTGAAAGATTTCAATGTTCGGCAGCCCTTGACTTCAGGCGGCAGAGAGTTCCAGTGACGAGAGGTAGCAACAGTGAAAGATGAGGAATACAGAGATGATGTGTGAAGTGGAATTTCTAGCGTGTTATCGCGTTGTGATCGAGTATTAATATTATGATAGCGAGAGAGAGTATGAAAACGAGCGAATAAATAATAGGGGGATGAAGTGTGCATAACCTAGATGTTGATACAGCGTCGTAAAATAACCCAATAAAATAAAAAAAAATCCATCAGCCGCCATCAGTGAATCTGATTGGTTACTGTATAGGACGGAAATTAGGCGTAGACTTACTAAATAACCGCTAGACCGCTCACTGGCGCTAGTGTTATGCTCCCAAATTGAACAGTCGACGAGCGGCCATTTGTTTGGTAGAGCTGAATAAGTATGGTTCTTTCGTGTGCTGCTTTTAATTGCAGCAATGCACACGGATGTAACGATAAAGAAGGAAGGAATGTTATATTTCACTGGTTAGTTAATCCTTAATTTCTACGACGAATTTTTCTCCATATTATGTTACAGAAGACAAACCATTGTACAGGGACATCATTTTATTTTTACTTCAATTTTTATTGTACCTGAGTTTTTTAATGTACTTCACTCCCACCCCTTCTACTAAGGAAGTTCCAACTCCACACAGAATCAAGACCGCAGATAGTAAGCAGTACTGAGTTACTGAGTATAGTACGTTCCAGAAATATGTTCGCGATTTCCAGTGACGAAAGACCTTTCAATATTGAATCATATTTTCGCACAGGTACTGTCCGTTTGCCTACGTCGCATCCCGATTTCCCGCACCTGCTTCTGCTCGCCCCTCTGTAATAGCTGGGCTGTCTTACCTCTTTTCTGAAAACATTGGAATTGGACGTTTACGTAATATTGTACAGCTGTTTAATTTAACTTAAATAAAAGGGCCTCGTTAAGTAATTAACTGTCACGTGATTTCCTCCCTTTCTACAATCCTGCGGCATAACCACTTGGACGGACAGTAGATAGCATGTCTGAGTAATTTTATCTGTGCGGGTCGGGCAGAAGTGAAGATTGAAATCACAGTACGTAGAGTAGGTACAGAATTATTTCAACATGAGTTACTAGTACGAAGGACGAAACTGGCAATTGGAATTAGATGCAATAGTCTATAGTGCGATAATATGCACAAAAGAACTGAAGCCTGTATCGAAATGAACGGCCACCACTTTCAACATTGTGTTTAAATATTCATATTATGATTAATTTTCAATTTAACTTCTTTCTCTATATTGTACGCTAATGTGCTGTAGACAGTATAATATACACTTCATAATGAATACGTTCGCATGGATAACTCACTTCGTGAGTAAAAACACTTATTCTTAATACAGTACTGTACTTTGATTAAAGAAAAACCTAATGAAAATTATCAAACTCAAAATCGCGATATTTCCTAGTTTACGTAAATGGATGAACTACTTTTCTTCCTTCCTATACCTAGTAGAGTGATTTGTGTTTTACGCCAGTATCATCGAACTCCAGTCTTGGAGGGGGGGGAGCAAGCGGTGTTTCCGGTTCTCTAAAGGTATAGACAGGTTAATATTAAAAATGTTAGTAAAAATAAAATGATGTCCCTGTACCTGCCATGTGACTCTTCATGCTTCAAGTTTCCTCTGAGTAAAGATTCCCTTAACCGAAAGTGGATAGCTGCAATCCGCAGAGAGAATTTATACCCTACATTGAATCATTCAGTGTGTTCAACTCATTTGAAGATAGAACTTTCAAACTACGTTATTACAAATTGTTATTGGCCTTCATTCACTCCATATCATTCATTTTCTTCAAACAGTTGTTGTTTTAGTGCATACATGAACAATTATTCACCGAATTTAAAGATACCGAAACTGCATAAATTATAAAATGGTATATATTTTTTAAACATAAATGATTGAAAGTAATTCTTGTGTTAGTTACGGATTAATTAAACCTTTTCTTCTGCTGCTGCTACTGCTGCTGGTAATAATAATAATAATAATAATAATAATAATAATAATAATAATAATAATAATGATAATCCTTTTTTGACTTCATTGAGCAATTTAACCTACAGACTGAATTTTTTAGTTGACATAGTAATTCTTTTATTAACCGTGGTTATGAATATTCACATTCAGAGTTCCTATGAAAAGATGCAAGTCTGACAGCCAGGATTGCCGGGTATCCCTATTTAGGCGGGATTCTCCCAATTCCCTGTTGAATCCCGATTAATGTGAGTCAGGATTGACAAAAATCCCGATTTTACAGAAGTTAGTCTAGAACATATTTAAATTATTTCTATAGCCCATTATCCGATGTTTTTATTTATATATTGACTCAGATGTTAACATTGTAAATATAGAGGTAACCCGCGGATATTTAGTAAGTCTATGAGGTAGCCCAGCTGATTGCCCTAAGGCAACTAAACTCGCAAAATAATACTTCTCCTAGTTCTACCGCATTGTTTATTAATCCGTTCCGGTCCCTAGTCACTGCTCTCGCAATTAATAAACATTGTGTATTTCAAGTACGTTGAGTGGCAAAAAAGACAGCGTTTTGATACCATATTTTACGCTAATAACAGACACATACAATTGCTGCGTTTTATAGTTTAGTGAACTATGTTTAAACATGGATTCATCGTCAGATACTGAAACTGTTGCAGTACCGGTCCCGAAAAAGAAAAGTTGCAAAGTTAATTTAGTAGCAAATGGTTAAAACATATTCGTGGTTAATAAAAGAAACAAATTGTTACAGTGTTCACTATATGTGTGTCCTTCGTATTTTAGTGTTTCTCACGAAGGCGAATAGGCCTATTAGCCTACATTAAAAAGCACGCAAACACTACTTTACAGAAAACTGCTATAAATCTTATAATAAAGTGTTGATAACTCTAATGTCTTAAGTTAGCTTCTGAATATGACTGTTCATCCTCATTCAATGGTCTGAAATCTGATTTAAATGCCAAACAACTTCACTGATATTTCAGGAACTTTGTAGTTACATTTTTACACTCCTCTAGCAGTATTGATCTTTCCAGAGTCTATAAAATAATTAAAGACTGGAGATTGCTGGGTTTGCAGTGAAAGACCTGGCCTTGGGCAGAACACTATGAATCAATGAACACATTCTTACTAATATTACAACTTTTTATCGGCAGAAAGCCGCATGTAATTTCTATATCACACAGACTAGTGAATGACTGCGAGCCTGTAGTTAATTAGGAATTGAGACACTGCGCGGCGCCACCAGTACGATTTTAAGACCCATGCACGGTGCCTATACGGACTCTGCTGTAAGTTTCACTGAGACACATTTTAATTAATCGAACTAGTTTCTTGGGGATACCAAATTCAATAAGAATATTATATAAAACTTCTCTGTTAACCGAGTCATACGCCTTTTTGAAATCTATGAATAACCGATGTACTGTACTCTTATACTCCCATTTTTTCTCCAATATCTGTCGAATACAAAAAATATGATCAATAGTCGATCTATTACGCCTAAAACCACACTGATGATCCCCAATAATTTCATCTACATATGGAGTTAATCTTCTCAAAAGGGTATTCGACAAAATTTTGTACGACGTCAACAAAAGTGATATTCCTCGAAAGTTACTACAGTTAGTCTTGTCTCCCTTCTTAAAAATAGGTACGATTATGGACTCCTTGCATTATTCTGGTACAATTTCCTTTTCCCAAATAGCAAGTACAAGTTTATAAATTTCGCTAGATAATACGCTTCCACCCTCTTGTATTAATTCTGCTGGAATTTGATCAATACCTGGAGACTTGTACTTTTTAGAAGTTATTATACATTTAGTAATATATAATTTTAAATTATACAAGTATTATGATATATAGTATATCATATTATATATCATGAACTGTAATATACTATACTATGATATATCATAATATTTGTATAATTTAAAATTATATATTACTAAATGTACTATAATAACTTATAATGCAATATAAATATCGAATAGATACTCTAATATAATGTACCTGATAAACTTTTTCTTTAAGTTGTATTAATTTATGGTCATATCATATCTTATATCATATCATATCATATCATATCATATCATATCATATCATATCATATCATATCATATCATATCATATCATATCATATCATATATATCGCATCGCATCACATTATATTATATTATATTATATTATATTATATTATATTATATTATATTATATTATATTATATTATATTATATTATATTATATTATACTATATTATATATTAACAGGATGACAATAATGCACTTAGTGAATCGGCTATGAGAATTAGCTACAAAATTTGCCACGAAATTGCAAAGGAATTGAAAACATTCAACGAAGGTGAATTCATCAAGCGATGTTTAATTATATTGGCAGATGAACTCTGTCCACAGCAAGTAGGGGAAGTGGAAGCCATACGCCTGTCTCGTAGAACCGTGGTGAGGAGATTGCAGTATGTTTATTATATTTTTTTATTTATTTTTTTTATTTTATTGGGTTATTTTACGACGCTGTATCAACATCTAGGTTGGTTGCAGTATGTGCGTATGGGTTATGTAAATAAGCCTAATGATTTGTGTGTGTGTATAGAGCGAAGTTTATTTCATTAAATTAATAAGAGTGTTATAAATTCTGTAATGTAGAATGGATTGATGTAATATCCTTATAAACTATTATGTACTGACAGACTGAATGACTAGAACAACCGTGGCTCTTGTTACATTAATGCAGGGAAGGTAGCTATAATGCGAGTCCGCCACTGCGTGAGCGTTCTGCTCCGGCTTGGAATTGAAGTGCCTTGCGGAGCGAGAGCAGCTCTGGCAGACTAAATGGAGCCGCTCTCATGCCCGGCCCTGGCCTAGATCTTGAGAAAGCCTTTGATAATATCAATCATTCCTATTTGTTTGCAGTGTTATGTAAATTGAATATAAATTAAAAAAATAAATAAATAAAAACAGCGCTCAACGAGCGCGCGCGCGCTCCTTCGGAGCGGGAGAGCCGTTTCACCGCTCGCCGAAACGTAGAGGAAGATACGTCAGAATGACATAGACTTGCTATAGGTAGAGGAGAGGGAAACGACCACTCAGCTATCTAGTGGAGTGCAGTGTGTAGGCCTATTCTCAGTAACTGTTTCACGTTGCTTACCTACTGCTACAGTACAGTATGGAGGAATCTAAAAGACGGAACATAACATTTAACGATTTACAGCTCGGACTTATTGATCTTCAATGTGACCTAAGGGCTAAAGAACATTTGAATAATACTACTAGCCTGGTTGAGTTTTACAAGACTAAACATTAGCAATAATAATTACGACTACACAGGCTGGCTGTGAAAATGATTGCTATGTTTTTCTCAACATTTATATTTGTGAGCAATTGTTTTCTATAATCAACTTTAATAAAGATAGATATCGAACATCTGTAACTGATGTTTCATTATGATCATTAGGCTACGGTTTTTTCAGCTGCAACAGCATAAAACCTCGTTTTGATGTACTGATAAACAAAAATGTAACAAAATGATATTATACATTAAAGTAGCTATAGAATTTCTATAATTTCTGTGAAATAAATATTTCTTTATTAATTAATAATAATCCAAGATAGTTTTGCAAAGACTGAACGGGAATTCATTTCATAAACACTCGTAATAGTACTTCCTTTTGTGTACATTTTGTACGAGATCACCCCTTCTTCCAGTCCACCCTTATATAGAGCGCAGCTAATGTCTGCCTTGTGCAGGCCTAGCCTAGAATCATAACTCACAATATTCAAAAATTTCTTTGTGGAAATTTTGCCTAAGGAAAAACTTACATCTCACTAATTACCATTTTGCAGAATTATTTTAAATATCCCATCTATTATAATTCTAAATACTTACATTAATGAATGTTTTAAGTTAAACCATTTGCTTTATATAAGTGTATAAATTACTAAAGAAGAAGTAGTTTTTTTTATCGATATTGTGAGTTATGACCAGACATCGGATTCTAGGGCAAATGCCTATTTTGTTTCTTTAGGTGAAAAATAAAAATAATTATTAATATTTGTGTTTCATGGAAATTGAAAGGTATTCAAAGAGTTTTATAGTGCCCTAAAATGCCCTAAAACGGTTATTAGAGCCTAATTTGTTAATATTCGCCTAAAAATGCCTAACTCACTGTAAAGTTTCGCATTTTACTCTTACTTTTTATAATTTATACATGCATTCACTGCGAAATTTAAGGCATTTAAAAAGTGGAAAGTTTGCTTCACACCGGCCATGAAACCATTGATAAAGGAAACAAAATGTTTTGAATCTCACGACACTCGCAATAGATTTCACCGAATTTAACATGTTTGAAGGCATAAATGCCGACAAAGAACCAACCTTAGTTTTGAAGCAGGCAACAATCACAACATGTGCTGCTACCGATTCAGAGATATACAGAGATGTACTATACTATAAAAATGACTGTTTTCGGTCTGAAACCGATTAGCTGTACTGCCCTTCAGAGTGTCATAAAATCACAATTTTTGGAGAAAGAGTGTTTTTGAAATATTTATGAAAAGTCGTAAAACTGCGAATTAGTAGGGTAAACCGTTACAAAATATTTAAAAGAATGGCCCTCCTAGTGTTAACACTACCAGGAAATGCAACAATAAGTGGAACTTTGTATTTTTGTCCAATTGAATCTCAATAACAACGGTTCATTTGAATGCTCGTTAACAGTTGCTCTTTCTCTCACCTTATTTGTCTTGAGAAGTTTTGAGCGGTAGGACGTTTTCCTGTGAAGTTTAACGCGATAATGCCGAAAAATATAAGTGCAAAATCTACATTGATCCGGCAATGGCTAACAGAATATTCAGAATTCACTTATGATGGAAAAATAATATTCTGCAAGATTTGTAGCAAACAGGTATGTAACAATAGTTGAAATATATAAATTCTATTAATTTTAATGAGTAGGCCTATAATATTTATACATTGACTGAGCTATCCTGAGGTATAATTCTTTTTAAGACCACTACACTTTAACCTTTTAAATTCCGATAGTTAAAGTATTTGCAGGCCATTAAAATGTTGATTGTTCGAACCCACTAACTTTGTGATAGAAATACGGAAATACAACAATTAGGATTTTATTTTAATTCAGTTTACTTTACATTTTTAGATTTCGCAAGAAAAGAAGTGCCACCTAAAGCAGCATGTGCAAGGAGCGGCTCATAAGGCTAAAGCTCAGCAGAAAAATCAACTGCAACAAACTTTACTAACACAGCCTACTTCATCCAATCTCAGCAGCAATTTCTATGTTGATTTAACCAGAGCGTTTGTTGCTGCTAACATTCCCTGGAATGCAATTGAAAATCCGGTTTTAAGATAGTTTTTACAAAAATACTGCAAACAAAATATCCCATCTGAGTCGACCCTAAGAAAAAATTACTTAGAATATACAATGAAACTTTAGCTTCCATTCGGGAGGATATAGGTGATTCTTACATATGGGTCTCTGTGGATGAAACCTCAGATCCTATGAATAGGCATATAGCAAATATGGTAGTAGGAAAACTTAGTCCTGATGGACCTTCGATTCCACACCTCGTATGTGTTAAGGAACTTTCGAAAGTGAATAGCCAAGCCATTGCTTATTTTGTAAATAAAGCCCTACAGTCTTTATACTCAGGTAATATAGACGATTCTAAAGTTCTGTTGTTTTGTACTGATGCTGCCTCATACATGGTTGCTGCAGCTCCACTTCTTAAAACATTTTATCCTAACCTCACGCACGTAACCTGTCTAGCACATGGCCTTCACAGGGTTTCTGAAACAATCCGGAATGAATTTCCTCTTGTCAATTCGTTTATTTGTAACACAAAAAAATGTTTTTGTAAAGCCCCATCCAGGATTTCAATATTCAGAGAGAACTTTCCAGATATCCCACTCCCACCTCAGCCGGTTGTTACACGATGGGGAACCTGGATTCAGTCAGTGGTGTATTATTCTAAGTATTTTAAAGAAGTGGTCACAGTTATTGATAAATTACCTGAAACTGATAGTGCAGCGTGTGTGAAAGCAGTGAAAGATTTTCTGAATGACTCACGAGTGAAAAACGATATTGCCTACATAACATCAAACTTTTCTTTCATACCTGCAAGCACTGAACAATTATAACGTGAAAAACAATCTCTTTGTAGCCAAATAGCAATAGTAAAGGAAGCTCAAGTGAACATACATTCTGCTTTGGGCGAAACTGGGAAAAAAGTTAAAAATAAGTGGGACAACGTATTAAATAAGAATGTAGGATTTTCATTGTTGGAAAAAGTATCAAGAGTGATATCGGGGGAAAGTGTAAATGTTCCAGTAAGTATTGATGTTTCTATTGTACCTAATTTAAAATTTGCGCCTCTCACATCAGTTTCGGTTGAAAGAAGATTTTCTGCTTTCAAAATGATTCTCAGTGACAAAAGGCAAAGGTTAACTGTGGAGAATTTAGAAAAAATTCTGGTGGTGTACTGTGCAGATAATGATAATAAAGTCTGAGCATGGAACTGAATTTCAATAACTTAAAATGAGTAATCTTGATATCAATAATCATTATTTAATTAGTTTCAATATATTAAATTTGTGCAGCTCTGTTTATAAATATAATATAGTATTCTTTTTTAATGTTTAAACATACTTTTTTTGTGCGTATTTTAGTGTATAACTAAAAATTTCAGTGAAAGAAATAAGTATGATATCTTGATGTGCCTAAAATGCCGATTTTCATTAAAATAGAGCCTAATTTTACAAATTTTGAGCTTATTTTAGGCGCCTAAAACTGCAATTTTTAGTGCCTAAAAATCCGATGTCTAGTTATGACTCTGGAGGCCTCAATTGTTAAAATTAAATATGGGCGCACAAAAATATTTAAAAAATTGTTGTGTTCTCCTGGACAGGAGAGCATTGCGTATGTCCTATAGAAATCTGTGTTGCGCCATCGACTGTACAGCACTTATAACGCAGAAACTACTTTAAGTGGAATATAATACTGCAGAGATGTAAAAATTAAATTTCAAATGTCGTAAATTGTAACAAAGTGTTTAAAATCCCCTCTTTTTTGGCATGTGTTTCCTCTTCGCCGACAGGATCATACATGTTGGCTTGGATCGTACTATCGTACATGGACCGATTTATCGCACATGTACGATCCAGATCGTACGGTTGGCAACACTGAATTGACGTGATGCCAATAATATTGAGTAATAATTTTTTTTTATGTTTCATTACAAATATAATTGTTATACGCCATTAAACAATGGGCCTAAAAGTTCGTTGCTAATTTCTATAACCGACTGCCGTTCTCCGAATTAAATCAGTAGCCTATATTCCTATATTTTCTCTTTACCGAGCGAAGTGGTTGAGACTCGCATTCGGGAGATTCGTGGTTCATACCCCGTTGCTAGCCATTCTGATTGGGGTTTTTCATAGTTTCTCCCAGTCACAAAGCAAGGCCAGTTTGGACATTTACGTACCGTGATTCATAACCAATAAATAAAGAAGCATAAATACTAAAACAAAACTTAAATCAGCTACATGAATACAAACCATGTACAACACACGACAATGGAAACAACACCTCAACAATGGTCAATGGCCCACTGGTATACTCCAAGATCCTACACGCGGTATAAAAACCAGATGTGAAGTCGTATAATATAAACATTTTTAGAAAAGGTGTTTTTTATTTTTACAAAATATGTGGCGATTTTAGTGGAAGATTTTTAGTTTTACATTATATTAAGCAATAAACATTATTTTCTTAAACTTGCCCTTTTTAGAGATCTTATAGGGAAAAATTGAGTGTGCCAATATTTGTTGTGCTAGTGTACATAATTATAAGCCGTTACATCTCTGGTATTAATTCTCATGATCCACACAATATTATTACAAAAATAGTGATCATAAAATACTCGTACATACTAGGACTGATGTTAGTTCTCATGATTCAGGCGAAATTGCATATAAATAAAAACACGAAAATAATAATGAATAAACATTTAGCATCGATATTAATTCTAGTGGATCACATACTCGTAATATTACGAAACACGTTCAAATAAATAAGAAAAAATAATTATACTTACGTAAGTTCTCATAATTTAAAGCAGTAATATATAAACGCATTGAACGGAAGTGTCAACGTAATTTTCGTACTATTACAAAACATATGAAACCAAAGTATAATCCAATATAACTCTGATGATAAATCTCACAGTTGCCGCATCATTATATACTGTAAGTATAGAAAACATAAATAATAACATAATAGTTCTGATACTTATTCTCATGGTTTACGTACTGTAGCCTAACAAACACATTAAACATAAGAACATAAGTACTGATGATAAGTCTCATGACTAACATTGATATTACAGTATATTCGAAAAGTTGTCATAAATGTCATTAACTAAAATCCCTCTAGTTATCACAAGCATGATAATACATAGCCTACCCTCTAACTTTGTTTTCAACTAGTTATAATTCTGTAGGTCCCGCGCCGTGGCGTCGTGGTCTAAGGCATCCTGCCTAGGACTCGCGTTAGGGAATGCGCGCTGGTTCGAGTCCTCATTTTTTAGTTGGTTATTTTACGACGCTTTATCAACAGCTTAGGTTATTTAGCGTCTGAATGAGATGAAGGTGATAATGCCGGTGAAATGAGTCCGGGGTCCAACACCGAAAGTTACCCAGCATTTGCTCGTATTGGATTGAGGGAAAACCCCGGAAAAAACCTCAACCAGGTAACTTGTCCCGACCGGGAATCGAACCCGGGCCATCTGGTTTCGCGGCTAGACGCGCTAACCGTTACTCCACAGGTGTGGACTTCGAGTCCTCATGAGGAAAGAAATTTTCTCATGAAATTTTGGCCAGTTATGGGACCGGTGCCCACCCAGCATCGTGATGCTTTTGGGGAGCTACGATAGGTAGCGAAATGCGGTTGCGAATGCCAGCTATAACGGCTGGGGGATCATCGTGCTAACCACACGCGTCCATCTCTGCTTCGGCAAGTGGGAGTGAGGCCAGCAGGCGGCTGGTCGGTCTAGTTCAGAGGACCCCAACTCAGAGCACTGTGTCGTCATCAAGCCTTGCCCGCTCGCCAGCTGGGCAAGGGAAAATCGTAAGTCCCGGTTCACACGAGCGGAATGTCTGCCATTTTCTATGGCACACTGATTTAAATGCAGCAGTTCACACAGGACGGACCGTCTGCGCCAGCCGCATCGTCCATAGCGGAACGGACGCCGCAAGTTCGCTGTGGGCTATTGAATTATACCGTATCAATCACACGAGCGGACGCGGCAGTTTGGCGGCGAGTGTCCAGACGACATATCTTAGCTTTTACGAGAGCAGGACTCGGTGCCTTAGGCATGCTTTGGTCCTTTGCGTGTCTATAGGCCTATATGTGACGATTGTCCAAATCTGACAAGTTGCCTGAGTGACATTCGTGAATCTGATGCTGACAGGTGGGTCATCCCGCATCAGTCCCTAATAGAGCTATACCTCGACCAAAACTACTTCCGACTTGACAGCTTATAGAGAAGGGGGAGCAGTGTTGTCATGTTGCCCATCTGTCGTGTAAGCGAGCGCGCTGCCGATAGAGTGCAGTAATGAACGGCTGACATGAACACATACATTTCTAACCAATTTGTTGAATACTAGGCATTAAAATTTGTGTACATTATTATTTTTATTAGCCTATAATAATAATAATAATAATAATAATAATAATAATAGTAATAATAATAATAATAATAATTGGTAGTAGTAGTAGTAGTAGTAGTAGTAGTAGTAGTAGTAGTAGTAGTAGTAGTCTACTAGTAGTACCGGCATTCTTCAATGTAAATACCGTTAGAAAAGCGTCGAAAGGACTCTGAACTGTAAAAACAGTTTTAATTTAATACGGAGCCTCTACTTTTATGAGTGTCGGTATTCTTCAATGTAATATTGTTAGAAAGGCGTTGAAAAAATTGTAAATTGTAAAAATATGTATAATTAAAAATGTGCACGGTCTTTTTCTTTTCAAATATTGGTAACAGTGCTCTTATTAATTTTAACAGAAGCAACAGTTCTCATTACGACTTGCGCCAAAGGTAAAAGAGGCCCGCCATTATCTTTTCTCCTGTCAAAATACTCTCCAACATTACACACCATCTCTCGCGCTTGTCTGTTTAACGGGACACCTTGTCCAATATTTTTTATTCTCCGCCTGCCTTTCCTTCCTTCCTTCCGACATTGCACAAGTCACCTACAGGGTATTTAAAAACTCTAGCAGAAACTGGAAAACACACACTCCACCAATGACAACGAAGATAATAGTGTAATATAATTTAAACATAATAATTATCGATACACTAAAACAATAATACAACTAAATAATATTTTTAATTCACACAAAGCACGCGCTAACCAGCCAACTCAGTCATTCCGGCCACTGCATTCACCACTAGGCCCTGGTATGCACGTGCAACTTGTAAATATAGACAAGGCAACACCGTCCCGTTACCATGGTTACGCGTCTCTTGTGATTGGTTGATTTGAATGGTTGCCATGGTAACATGCTAAAGGCGCCATTTGCCAGGTCGGAAGTTGTTTTGGACAGACCATAGGTCCCATTTCACGGACAAGTAGCCTGATAAGTCTCAGGGGCCGGAGTCCCAACCCATCCTGTCATCGTCGGCTGACAGATAGACATCCTATCTGAGCCCCAAACTCTTCCTATATCAGCATCGGAAATCCGTAAGCCCTTTTACTATTGCAAATGATAGATGAGGGGAAAGTGGAGAGTGTAGGTGGAATGATAGAGGGAAACGGGAGTACCCAGAGGAAAACCCTCTGTAACGTCTGCTTGAGTCACAGTCGACATATCACACGTGTATTGTAGTATTGGGTGTTGCAATTTTTTTAAACTTGTAGTGGTGCATTGCACATTGTGATTGCTTTCGATTAGTGATGTAGAGAAAGTTACGTTGAGGTGATCGAGAATGAGAAAAGACTATATATTTAGGACATTCAAAATGAAGAGTACAAGGACAGAAACAAAAAATATTCAGCATGATATGAAATTAGTTGTGTACCGTTTCTCACTTTCATGGAAATCCTGACGCAGAAAGGAAATGTGTTAATAAAATAGTCCTTGTCAAACATTTCTCACATAAGCCTGTACAATAATACATAAATTATTTTAATTTATGACATTTACCTTTTACTTCATTAATATATTTATATACTTTTTAATAAAAAGTGATACACTGATAACATTTCAGTTTCTGAAAATAAAACAAACGGTAACCTTAACATATTTCATCCCAGTAAACTCTGTTTATTTTATTGATAATTCCTTCTAATCCCCTTCTACTAAAGTATCGGTAATATACGTGCAGTAATGTTTTCTCCAAAGTG
Organism: Periplaneta americana; assembly: GCF_040183065.1. Taxonomy (NCBI): domain Eukaryota; kingdom Metazoa; phylum Arthropoda; class Insecta; order Blattodea; family Blattidae; genus Periplaneta; species Periplaneta americana. The sequence goes on from NC_091131.1 coordinate 165,804,340, forward strand.
AATACGAAATTAAATACACTTATTTCTTATCCATTTCAACAATTAAATGCATATAGCTATTGGCATTAATTTGCCATGAATGTTATAGAAAGCATTCTATTGAAGGTATAGCCAGTCTTACGTTAATATATTCTTTCTGTTTAACAGGGCAGGTAAGACGTTCAGCGGCGGGACCACAATATGAATTTACTGCATAGGTTTATGATTGTTTTCGTATGCAAAAAAAGATACGGGCTAAATAGAAATAACTAAATAAACTATCTTAAGCAATTTGAAAAACGTTGTAGCCTATTTTCAACGAAGTTAGAAGTTAATAAATGTATAATTACTTTCAGAAATGTAATACACATTTCATGTTAATTATTCAGGTAATGCATGACAATTGCTGTAAATGTGTAATCTGCTTCTGTTAGAGAAAATGTTGAACAAAACACATAAAACCCTAGGAATAGTAATGCAGAAATTAACTCCATTCAGACCACTCAACATGGCATTAGCACTGATTTTTCGGGATTTGTTTAATTCTCTCTTCCCTCAGCAATTTCTCAACGTTTGGACCTATTTTTTATAGTGCATAATCTGAGAGCACGTTTTAAGTTGTGAATATATTCTTCGAAATCCAAAGTCTTAAGAAACTAGTATGCCTATATAATTAGTAATTTTGAAAAAAATGTGCTGTAAGTTATCCTTTTAGTTAAACTAACTTTCCATAATTAGAGGTGGTTTCATATTAAACGTCTTCACTCTGTCATATAACTGTGTAATAATCTTGTTCTTATCTTGTAGAAAACAATTTAAAGCATTCAGATAATTCCATTAAGAAGGCAAATTCACAAATCAATTTCTTTTTCAATTTTTACTTATGATATAGGCTTTTCTTTTTTCTCCGTGAACGACGCCATATGGTAATGTAGATCTCCTGCACGGAAATATCATATATTTTGTACAGGACATCATTTTATTTTTACTTAAATTTTTATTGTACCTGAGTTTTTGAATGTACTTCACTCCCACCCCTTCTAATAAGGAAGTTTCAACTCCACACAGAACCAAGACCGCAGATAGTAAGCAGTACTGAGTTACTGAGTATAGTATGTTCCAAAAATATGTTCGCGTTTTCCAGTGACGAAAGAGCTTTCAATATTGAATCATATTTTCGCACAGGTACTGTCCGTTTGCCTACGTCGCATCCCGATTTCCCCCACCTGCTTCTGCTCGCCCCTCTGTAATAGCTGGGCTGTCTTAGCTCTTTTCTGAAAACATTAATTTCTCTTAGGAATTGGACGTTTACGTAATATTATACAGCTGTTTAATTTAACTTAAATAAAAGGGCATCGTTAAGTAATTAACTGTCACGTAATTTCCTCCCTTTCTACAATCCTGCGGCATAACCACTTGGACGGACAGTAGATAGCATGTCTGAGTAATTTTATATTTTCGGGTCGGGCAGAAGTGAAGATTGAATTTACAGTACGTAGAGTAGGTACAGAATTATTTCAACATGAGTTAATAGTACGAAGGACGAAACTGGCAATTGGAATTAGATGCAATAGTCTATAGTGCGATAATATGCACAAAAGAACTGAAGCCTGTATCGAAATGAACGGCCACCATTTTCAAAATTGTGTTTAAATATCCATATTATGATTATTTTTCAATTTAACTTCTTTCTCTATATTGTACGCTAATGTGCTATAGACAGTATAATATACACTGCATAATGAATACGTTCGCATGGATAACTCACTTCGTGAGTAAAAACACTTATTCTTAATACAGTAGTGTACTTTGATTACAGAAAAACCTAATGAAAATTATCAAACTCAAAATCGCGATATTTCCTAGTTTACGTAAATGGATGAACTACTTTTCTTCCTTCCTATACCTAGTAGAGTGATTTGTGTTTTACGCCAGTATCATCGAACTCCAGTCTTGGAGGGGGGAGCAAGCGGTGTTTCCGGTTCTTTAAAGGTATAGACAGGTTAATATTAAAAATGTTAGTAAAATAAAATTATGTCCCTGTACTTCGGTACATCATAGTAATATGATATGCGTAAGTAATCACTTCGTGATTCAAGACGGCGCCTTGTTCCGACGGATCCTGGTCACATAGTCACTCGTAATGAGTGCACCTCGTACATAGTGTTGGACGTTGTGCCACTGTCACATACTCTTGACAGGGGCGTAGCGTCTGCGTTACATAAAAAAATATGAATTAAGTGTATTCCTTATTATACAGTTTCTTAATTTGTATTTTCTGTCAATTGAACTCCACCAGTTTCCCGCAACACAATACATGTCAGAAAAGATATGCTTGCCATCTAGCGCCGAAGAATTGAACTGATACGTACACAACACTTCAGTGTTTCCGATTTACGCTACATGTTGCTTGCAGCGCTTCAACGGCAAACTCGACAAGGCTGGGTGTCAGTGACCTTCAGTGTCATGGTGCGACTGTATCGCGATTATTTGCCGGTTAGACATAAAGGTAAACGTGTGTTATTCTTCCTTCCCTTTCACTCCCCAAGTATGGCTTCTAAATTTAGTGGTGAAGTATTAATTCTCCTATGATTGTGATTGAGTTACAGAGAGATTTTTAAACCTTTCTTTAGTATCACGTAGGCCTGCATTTAGTGAGAAAAAGTAATATTACTTTGAATGGCAGACCAACTCCTGAATTAAAAGACTTGAATACTAAATCACATGGAGCTTTCGAAAGACATTTTAATGCATAATGGTATAAAAAATCATCGTGGCTATGCGGTAGTGAAAAAATATCAGATTATTTTTCTGGCAGTGTTAACTTTTTTCAAGTAAAAACAACGCTTGGACCAAAGATGGTATCAAGAATTTGGATAGTTTCCGTATTCTACACGAAAATTATAAAAATCACGTTGCATCCGTTGTTTTTCTAGCGCGTTTTGGCAAAACGAGAATAGACTTGTCATTAAGCGAGGCATTTAACAATCAACAGAGAAATACAATAAAGTTACGAAAGGAATATCTCGTTTAATAAGTGCAATGAGTTACTTGGCCCAGCAAGAACTTCTGTTTAGAGGTAGGGATGAGTCCGATAGCTTTGTCAACAGGGTCAATTAGTGGAACGTTTACACCTTCTTGCTCAAACTGATGACAATAATTTAGATTACCACCTTCAGACTGTTACTGTGTTTTATGGGGCATAAAATGACATTCAGAATGACTTAATTGAATGTTTTAACAATAGGAACAAAGAAGAGATAAGTAGATGACGAGAAAAAGTAATGAGATGGCAAATAATGTAATGATGAGTTATGGTGTTTCCTAAATGCAGGAATGTGAAGGTACACCATGACATGATAGGTAGTGTTTGCCTAATATGTACATATCATATCAATATCATATCATAATTGAATGTGTTTTTCGCGTTTTGATTAATTAAATTAAAAATTAAATTGTGAAACACGGTATATTGCTGTGATCATGGATGAATCGACAGACGTGTCCAATAAGTAACAGTTATCAACGAATTGAATTGAAGTGCAACAAATAGGCGCAACACAACTTCTAGTGGATCTTCAAATACAGTACTTTCATGAAATTTTTTCCAAATGTATTATTACTATTCCTATAATTCTATTATTCTTCGCATAATTCTATACATTGCATATTATTTTTGAAAGGAAGATATATATATATATATATATATATATATATATATATATATATATATATATATATATATATATATTCGTAAAACGTTAGCAGAACGCTGGAAAGAAATTCATCCTCTCCTCGACTGTGCTATCATTTTCGAACCGGCAACACCCAGGCAATCCCACTCCACGCTACTGCTTTGTGACATAATACATGATAGACCACTAAAGGAAAACAGAGAGGTAGAACTTAAACTGAGAAGGATTCAATCCGGCATCGGAATTTGAATCCGGTGTGGCTTAGTGGATAAAGCTCGACACGTGGAGCTGAAAACTCGGGTTCGAATCTCAGTGCCGGAGAGAATTGAGACAGGAAAATAATAAACTCCCTGACTCCAATAAACCGAATTTTACAGGAGAGAGAAAAAACGTATTATTTCTCTTAGTAACTTTAAATATTATACATTTATCTATTAATATTGTGTAAAATTACATTCTTTATTAATTAAATACTTCAAAACCTAAATTTTTACATTATCTTACGCTACAATTTGAAATAAACACTGCTGGAGTTAGTGGTTTTCTAACTTCCACAGTGTATGAATTAAGAAAAGTGAATAAATATGAGCCATGTGAAGAAAAAAAGATACGTATATATGATAATTCCCTTAAGAAACATTGGAATATACAAGAAAATGGAAGTGTATTATTAAGATTAACATTGCTACATTTTTTTTAATTTAAAATATATGAGACAGAAAATCACAAATTACCATGAAGCACATCAAAATACACAAATAAAACCACAAACAACATTAAAATGTTAACACAGTCTCATTCATGTTACAGATTCTGTTCTTTTCTCTCACTCATGTTCTTCCTGTGCATCTAGATTCTAGATTATTACTGTCCGCAAACAGAGTTTGGTCATTCATCCTACTTTCCTCAGAAATAAACTGCATTACATTTTGCAAGTCCTTTTTGCTTTCTTCTTTCAATGGCAATGCTGAATTGTACTTTTGTTGACTGGGGAATGATGCATCTGTATTGGGTTTCTGGAAGTTAATAGACTCGATATTGTGCCTTTAATAGTCTTACTTACATGTATTTCATAGATTTTTGTGACATTCTGAATACCGTATCGTATCACTTTACTCAGCTGGTTGAGCGATAGTGTTGCCACCTACCGGGACATTAAGCTTGGAATGCAAACACTCTTTTATTCCATGGAGTAAGTGGAGTTCTGACTTCCATGAGTTTTAAAACAGCCCCCAGAATGGAGATGAATGTCGATATTAGTGTAATCTTGCCTTCCAAGCATGCGGGACAAACTAAAAAGCATCATCCAACCCATAACTCAATAGGGATATCCTGAACTAGCAGCAACAGATAGCGCACGTGTACTATGAGGGATGCGCTTTGCTTGTGCATTTGTTTTTCGGTATATAAACATTGAGGATATACGTAGTGTATTAGTATATTAAATACTCTTAAAAACAACTAAAAATAGCAAATTTTTGTTATGTTCCTATATGTAAAAACCAGGGAAAGCTTTTTGTCCTCAATCAGGTCCCGAAATATTCTGAATATATGCTTTAAACCTTAAAAAAATATAAGTAATTAAATTGCGCCTCGAAAGAGCTAGCTATTAAATAAAAGTAACTACTTCAAGTAAGGAATTGTTTACTATAGTTTCATTTTGGAAGAGGAAAAAGAAAAATTAATAAAAACATATGCAACCTCGACAGCGAGCTATCTTAGCTTAGATTATATGCAGTAGTTGTAGGAGTCTCCGAAGTTTACGCCCGCAGTAAACTCTCGATAAACTGGAATGTTTATTATCCAGGACGATCACTAGTGAAATCTATTTCGTGAATAATGTTTTTAATGTACTGTACTCTAATTATTAAAGCCATTATTTAAGTTCAAATTTTCAAAATCATCCCACACAGTATTCAAAACTGCATGTCCTTAACCTACTAATCGTGATATTATTGCGATCATATTATATCATCCTATTAAAAATTGCATTTGATCTTTCTGCAACTACAGAAAAATACAAGCAATTCAATCTCGATAGTCTCTTCCGTATAAAAAAAAACACATTGGTGGCTGCATATCCTGTTTTTAGCGTACGGTTCTTAAATACTAATTATTAAAGAGGGCAATATTCACTTTCGATATATTTCCTATTTTTTATTCGTGCTTATTGTTCTCAAAGTTCTCGTTTAGGTTCATGAACATTCAATTCACTCGTATTTTATATTCTGCATACTGCAGATTTCCCCACCCATCTCGGGGAATCTCTCAATATTATACAGGTTTACGTTTTTATTTATTGTAAATTAAATTAAATTATGAGGTAAGAAAATATTGAATTATATTAAATTATACTAGGTTATACAAAATAATTGTAAATATAATTTTGACACGCACAGAAAACCAACTAGCGGGAAAACGTAATCAACTGTAGCATATGACAAAACTTAGCCCTACAACATGTTGCGCCGCATGGAACACTCCTGCCATCTGACGGTAAAACTTCGCATAAGAAATCCTTATTTTGTCAAAAATTGGAGTTAGTGGGTTTTTGATCTCCCTGTCTATTCTATCCATTCTTCACCAAATGTACAGATAAGTTTTCGGTAAGTGTTTTATTATTTTCATCTCAGGGAATTAAAACAATATAATGAAATCGACTCGAGTTTCTATTTAGAGCTTCTGGTTTCGGAAACGCGTTGTATTCCTATTTCTTATTTCGAGAGTCTAGAAGTCACGAAGTGGCGTTAGTTGCTTTACTTTTTGAGTATCTCTCAAGGCCAATGGATTTTATGGTACTATTTCAGTGACTTATTATATGGTCTTTTTAAGAAATAATACTCCTGATACAACTGGAACCATAAAACAAAAACAAGTCTTCTGCTGTGTAACCAACATGCTCTACAGTTAGATTTTACTCTTTCTAATTGACATAAACTCAGCTATCATGCTCACAACCATGCAGATAAAATTTGTAGAATTCTGTAAAACAATTATTCGAGATAAAACGTAACAAATTTGAATTCCAGATAGCTTTCAGTGACGCATTTTCACAAATATGTATTTTAGTGGACATAAATTTCTTCCAAATGATGGAGACTAGAAAGTTAAACGTTATAAGTTGTTTGTACACTCTTTGAACGGAAAATGGTCGCTCTCCTGTAGATTGAATTTGTCTAAGTGTCGTTAACGCGCGATTCATACAGGTAAATATTAACGATCGAGGTCCGAGGATGAATTCAAGTCACAGCAGCGACGTATCTGTGTGTCACGAAACCACATATTCCCTATGAAGTCCTTATAGCTTAGCGATACAGCTCTTTCTTCTGGTTCCAAAGACCGGGCTTCGAATCTCTATGTAAAACTCACGAGTGTAAGCAACCAATTTCCGTGCCAAAGGATGCACAAAACCTTTTTCACTAACTAGAAATCAAACTAAATAACTTGATGAATTGAATAAATTATAAATAGTTATTTATATCTTACAATGCCGGGGGGGGGGCAGGATTTTCTCCATGTAAATTCTTTTTAAAGCAGTTGAGCTCGTACCATTACCTGTAAAACTCTGAGAAAGTACAGATATCTTTAAAAATAATGGAACAAAGGTTTCAAGTTGGACACGTAATTTTTCGGGCCAATCTATCTACCTTTGAACAAGAATACGATTTCTGAAATTTTGTGTTGGCAACCCTGGTACACTGAGGAATATGTGAAAAGATTTTAATTATTTAATATCCTCGGCCTCATGTCACTTAGATATTCCTTCAACCAACCCACTAACCTATCACATAGGCCTACCTTGTAAAAGACCGCGCATGCGCAGTGAACAGAGCCGAGGGTGAGATTTATTCACTCGTTTCACAGATACCTAACCCTACTAATCGATAGTGATCGATAATTTGTTGGTGCAAGTGCGGCTTCTTTAGTTATACTTCTATGAATAGATGGCGAAGATAAGAAGTGTTGCCAATCATACATAAATATACCCGAATTATAGAATTCAATATTTAACCGACCTCTGCTGATTGCAAAACAACACTGTGTTTAGTTGGAAACAACTGATATTGTCATTATGAGAATAATTTATGCTTAATCTACATCATCATTTTCCCCGGCACTTTTTTAACCGCCACAATAATGGTATCACGTATTGAGAACTAGTAGAACTGTTTCAAAGTTTGTCAGATTTTTATACCTTTGGTTCTGACTTATCCCGTCGATAGAAAGTTCGCTTACACGATTATAAAATCGTAGGTCAGATGTCTGTGAACCTCAATGTACAACTGTAAAAAAGAATAGTGATCGCTCACTATACTTGTTTTTTTGAAAGATGTGACATGACAGGAGCGTTGCGGTCGGAAAAACAACTGAATGTCACATAGCGTGGTAGGCCTGTTGCTATGGTAACAACGGTTGAGTTGCCAAACTTACAGTTTCCTTATGGCGAGTGCTTAATAGCTCTCTTGGCTACATTTATTGTGCACACAATGTTAGAATTGGCACCTTTCGTCTTTGATTCTCTGTCGATTTTTGTATTGTTTTCTTATCTTCGCGTCAATTGTCAATGAATGTTTTAACGTCAGTCATCTTAACGACAATTACTAGCTACCATCAGCTGGCAGCGTGGTAGTCCATATTGGCAACATGGCACTGTAGTTCCAAGCTCGGCCGCTTAACTTTTATGTCCCATCTTAAAAAAAAAACAAGTATAGAATCCAAGTTCCCTTCGGATATCGTTGCTACAATTCGGAGACATTCGATGTTGCATGTTGGTGGACCAGGTGGCCTGATATCTATACAGTTATAATTGAAGTGTTCTGCATGTTATCATTGTAGCGTAGTGGTAGCGTTCCGGGATCGTACTTATGAAGTAGTACATTCGAACACAACTTAGTGCTTTTTTAATTTTTTTATTTTCTAAGAAAGAGAGAAAATATAATTGCTCCTGTCTCTTTTATGACTGTTTCAGTAATTAACATCAGGTTGACTAATATGTTATACCACGACTTTATCATTATTTATTATGACATTATGGCTGCAAGTGAAAAAAGGAAGATTTTATTCTCATCAAAAATATCTCTCGTGGCATAAACAAAACAAATTTACTGGCATCTGCCTTAGAAAATTCAAATGATTAAAAGTTAGAAAAAAAAAACAAAAACAAAAAACCACGATTCAATATTTACTCCATCTTGATCACATCTTGCAGTCGAGTGGGCATGGAATCGACTAGTCTTTTCAAATAGCGACTGTTCTCAGCCACGGCATCCCAGGCATTCTGGACGAGCTTCCACATATCACCAGAACGTCTTGGAGGGGCATTGAGCCAATTGTTCCTCATATGCTTCTTTACTTGTGTCCACATATTCTCCAAAGGATTCAAGTCCGGAGAGTGACGCGGCCAGTCTGTCAGTTCGATATCCTGTCTCCTCGCAAACCTGTCTCGAATCAATTGAGATGTGTGGACTGGATGATTATCCTGCTGAAATTGAAGAATTCCAGCAGGATATAACAACCTAGCATAAGAACCATATAGCGTTAACGCAACCGTTGATATTCCTGCTGGTTCGATTTCCCGCGAATGCGATGGATTGTGCTCACTCCACGACGAGAAATCCATCCCCAACACGGCACAGACACTCTACCACTCCAGGCACTCATGGCAGCGTATCTGTGGTCGAATCGGTGCCAGGAGGACGATATACAAGACTGGGTCCTTCCTTTATAATGGAAAAGGTGACTTCACCAGAAAAGATTACCCTTTTCCAATCCCGATCAGCATTTCCCACTGCAAATACTAAACGCTCCTCTATATGCTCTTCCTCATGAACTTCCCTAGGAATGGCACGTTGAGATCTCAAATTGATTGGCGGCCATTAAACGATTTCTCACGGTCTGGTCGCAGCCTGGGAAATTAACAACTGCCTTCAAAGTAGCAGCGGTATGAACGGAATTTCTTTCAACCTTTGCCACTAATCTGGTGTCCTGTTGTTGTGTTTAAATTTTCCTTCTACCACTCCCAGCTTTTCGGCCAAACATTGCCGAACGTCGATAATTTTGCACCCATCTCCGATTAATCCATTCTGAAACGTGGAAACGCCTACCTGCCTCGTATACCGAAAAAACCAACGTGAATCACAGCCCATATTAGACTTTCTTTCGTTCCTGCACCTCTTTGTGGAGCCATGTCAGTCAAAGTCGCAGGCAGAAATGGCGTCGTAGTTTTCTCAAAGAGTCTTAGCCTCTACCTAGGTCTTAAGATAATGGCAAAGCATTCACTTCGATAAAATATACATTTTTCAATTCTAAAATAATAATATAAATTAGAGTCTTATATAATTTGCAGACATAAATACCACATAGTAAAAAAAATGTAGTTCATAATCTCGACCTCAGAGCCGTAATTTGTTTTCGGAAGACCTGCATTGAACTACATATATCCACATAATACGACCTTAATGATTTCTTTGGTTATAGTTACAAATATTTATACTAGTGCTGTTGCAGTTGCTACAACTACAAATATTATTGTCATAAACGTAACTTTTTTAATATAATTATTAAATATTCAGAATATAATCTAAATTAATGTTAAGTTGTTGTGTTTCCGAAAATTCGTTGCATTATAGCAATACCAAGTAAATGCCGTAGCTCAATCGGAAGAACGTCGGAATTTAAATGTCAACGTCTCAGGTTCAAATCCTCGTCATTCCTTTTCATGTTATTGTGTTACAGATAGTATAATGTAATAATATTATAAGAAAATACTAGCACTCGTATTATGCAGCTGTATTGTTCCAAACCTAACATTAAATTTATATTATTTATATCGCTGAAGAACGATAAAAGAATATAAAAGATAACTTGAATATTATTTATATCGCTAAAGAACGATAAATAATATAAATGATAACTTGAATATGATTTATATCGCTAAAGAACGATAAAAGAATATAAAAGATAACTTGAATATTATTTATATCGCTGAATAACGATAAATAATATAAATGATAACTTGAATATGATTTATATCGCTAAAGAACGATAAAAGAATATAAATTATAACTTTAATATTCAAATTAAGCTTTCAGGAATAACTCCCTGTAAAGTTAATTTGAATAATTTCGAGGGAAAAATTGTTCCGGGGCCGGGTATCGAACCCGGGACCTTTGGTTAAACGTACCAACGCTCTCCCACTGAGCTGAGTGGAGGCGGGCGGAAGCGAAATAAGGCATGACGTTTGACGTTTTAGTCCTTTGATTTCGTTGTCACATGTACATTTTCGGCATTAATTTATACAAAAGTGTATAAGATCAAGATCAATGGTGGGCAAAATGAATGCAACCCACAAGACAGGATTTAAATGGCAACTACATACTGTGGGAGGGATTGCACTCTACAGTGCAGTGACGGATTTACAGACAGTTACGCCACTGCACTCCTGCCTACCATATGTAATTAGAATAGTCCATTCACGTGATATTTAATTAATCATTTTTCAAAGAAATTTCTTAGAAATTGAGATTTATATCTGTGCATGCTATTTTCAGTTGCGCAAGGAGATGAGCATCGCATTAGCGAGATCCGTGGCTGGACTTTATAAATTTAATTTAGAAAACCCAATAACATTCACTATATTAGATTGGTACTGCCCACATATATGTCCCCACATATATACAGTGTCAAAAACATTCAATATTTTGAGAGGTGGTAGTATTCATAAAAATAAATTTTAAAAAGTCTAGTAAATACAAGTCCTAAATTTATATTTTCCGAGATATGAATACTTACTTGTTCATCAACAACATAGGAGATTGTGATTTCCATTACAGAAAAGCATTCAATATTATGAGAAGTGGTATTACTAATCAAAATAAGAAAATAAAAACTCTAATATACATGAGTCATAACATTAAACTGTGCACGAAACAAAAGCTATGAAGTTGGTATTCTAAGAACAAAGTATCTTATAGTGTGAACTCTTTGCTTGTTTTTCATTGGGTAGGTATAATGTTTACTACAGAGACCAAATAAGACTGCGCACCTTGTCAAACTTTTGTTTTACGCATTTTCGACACGATATTGTATACCCAATAAGAAAGAAACAAGGAAGGTAATATGAGGAGCAGCTAATCAAAACGTAAATTGTCCATCTTCGATCAAAATTGAGTTTGCAGTAGTCTCCGATAGATGGCATTGTTCTCTTCACATTGTGCAATCAGACTCCTCCAAATCGCAACCTCCCATCCATTTTCACACAGTTACGTGAGGAGCACCTCATCAAAACGTAAATTTGGAAATGAGAGTTTATGTTTTAATCACAGTAAAAATGTCCGAAAATGAGGACTCTGGGATTTAAATCCCTGTCACAGACGTATTTAAATTCCGGCATCAAAGTTAAAAAGTCAGTCATACAATATCCAGCCAACACAACACAACATGAAATGAGCAGAAATTCGAGTTCCCTTGCTAAAATAAAAGTATAATAATTGCATTAATTCGTTAAATATCCATCTAACCACATCAAATCATAAATTGTCCAAGTTAAATAGTGTTATAACTTTTATAATTCTGAATTTTTTATTGAGATATGTAGTTGATTCACCTTCAATCATAGATTTAAAGAAGAATTTATTCATCTTTCTGCTGCATATAATTTAGAAAATACGCATTTTTGTCTCTCCTGAAAATTTCGTCTTACGTGACAATTTACGTTTTGATTGAGATGCCTAGAATCAAACTGTACTTTATCAAAAAATCTGATTTTCCAGAAAAGACGAAAAAGTAGCGAAGTTAGACTCCACACGGTGATTTTACTTTTGAAGTTAAGGCAGATAATTTGCAACTTGACTCCAAACGATCAGTTTATCAACAGTAATCTCACTAGACGTTTTGATTTATCTAGTGAAAATCGAAACTCGAGTGGGATTTAATTGACTATTACACGATTAGAAGAAAGTATATAAAGATTAGAAGTAACGAAGTACTCCAATACAATAAAATATTGACTTACGAAAATACAACTGTCTTCAAATGTATTATTGCACCATCTCAACATTACAAATATTACGCTAGATGCATGCTAGATGGCATTAGTGAGCAATGCCTTCTCGTCGAGAAGTTCTCGATCTATTATACACGATGGCAATGTTACTAGTCAAGAAGGCTTTGTTGATTCAGTTTCATTTTTATTAAAATGCAACATTCCACTTCAATTATCCGAATCCTAGTAATCAACGTCACTTGACAAATGATGTTCAATAAATCTTAATATTAAACAATCTCTGATACGTGACTATCCATAATATCATATAGCAGAAGCTATAACATAACCTAACTAATATACACAAGTGTTAGAAAAGTTTTAATTAACGACGATGACATAAAAAATAAACATGAATAATTTTAAAAGGAATAATTATAGAATGTACAATTTTCAAATTTGAATGTGGTTGGTGGTTCAATTGATGTTATATTGGACGTGTGCGTAATAGAAGTGGAACTCGTTGATTTAGGCCTACATGGTGTATTCAAATTATTCAGAATTTCCGAATGAACAATTTTAAAAGGAATAATTATTGAATGTACAATTTTCGAATTTGAATGTGGTTGGTGATTCAATTGATGTTATATTGGACGTGTGGGTAATAGAAGTGGAACTCATTGATTTAGGCCTACATGGTGTATTCAACTTATTCAGGATTTCCGAATTGTGCTCTTCATTTATTTGTAAATCGGATTTCAGAAGATGCACAGGTATGATCAGTGATTTTTATTAATTCTTGTTCTTGAATGCCAAAGCGAGTCATATTTGGAACTGCTGTGCATCAACTGGAGTGGTTTGTAATTTTATATTTAAGTTTTTTTTTTTACGTCCAGACCAGCGCAGTTTCAAATGTTGGCAAACAAAGAAACAAATGCTAGGGACGCGATAAAATTAAACAAATGCTAGGGACGCGATAAAATTGTTCGATAAGCAGCCATGATTGGTTGAAATACGTCATTTCGTACCGTTTTATTGGTCAAAAGTAGTGAGACGTAGTAAGAGTGTAATAGTCACATTAACTGCTAAATTCTGCACAGAAGCGTGCCTTAATCCCACATTTCATAATTTGGAGAAAGTGCAGTTTGATTCTAGGTGACTCAGTTGCTCCTCATGTGCTATTCTTGCAGTACCAATTTCAAAGTTTTATTTTGTGCAAAATTTAATTTTAAGACCCATGTTTATTATACTTTTTCCTTGTTTTCTTTACTACTACTACCTTTCAACATTTCAATGATTTTTAACACCAAGTATATTACGATTGAGGCAAGTATTCGTCCAGGACAGGAACTAGTGGACTTTGATCATGGGACCCACACAAAGTTGTTGTACAGTATTTACCTATGTTAGAGCACAGGACGAGGAGCAGGCCCGCAAGAAACACTTTGCTGAGAAACATGTCGGACTCAACTGGCAGTCCAGTCTCTCACTCGAACACTTTGCGGCAGCAACTGGTGATAACACGCGCTAGAAGTGCACGAAGGCCAGTCATTGTAGGAGTTCGACATCTCTACGCCAAGTCGACGTATGTCGAAAATTCAGAAACAAGCAGCGCCGGTTTCTCTATATGAGCACAGGAGCACGTGAACACCTTAAAAACCAACAATAATAATACATATTACTGTATTAATATTATTACATCTATTACTTTCCAATGTGCAATGACGTTCCTACGTTTTCATCTCGAGAGAATGTCCCGTTCGTGTGTCTTAAGTCTCTATTGGACAGGTTGACAGCAGCTCGCACAATTTTTCTCTAGCAGGATGAAATAGCCTGAGGCGAGAATATTTTCTGGTTTGTTACAATGGTTACAATAGCTCTGCTCACACAGGTCTGAACGTGCTAGTGACAGAGAAACAGAGATGCTCCATCTGCCTTGAGGCTGGCATCCTGTTCCTTTCTGCCTCTTTCCTCTTTTTCTCTCTTTACTCTTTCTTTTCAAAATACCGTTACGCGCGGGAGCTGATTCTGTTGTCTTTTGTTCAGCAAAGTAAGGAAAATACAAGCTGCATTGGTGCGTATTGAATGTTGAAACAGTAGCACTTGAAGTTTTGAGACGGACGTGTGTGAAATTGTGTGTTAAATTAAAAGAGGATTAAAACATTCCTCCGCACCATGACAGAAGACCAATTAAGTACATTGGCTATGTTGGCAGTGGAAAAAATTTGTTAACGACATTAGAGACTTCAATAATAAAGTTATTGATAAGTTTGCATCTCTCAAAACTAGGCGCATGGAGTTTCTCTACAAATAAATCTAGATCTTCAACAACAGCAGTGAAGATGAGTCCTATGAATTAATTTTACTCTACTCTTGTTTAATGGTTTTAATTTTGGTTTATATGAGTAGATTTGGTACGTGCATATTAGAACTGGTTTATCTCTGACGTGTGACTCAGCTATACGAGAATATATCAGTGCGTTCATTACTCATTTTCTTTTGTGAACACCCATCCAAAGAAAGGCACGAGCCGCCACTGGAAACAAGAATTGATAAGATTTTTAGCTGAATTTTTCATTTGACAAGAATAATAGATACATTGTCATCTATGGAACGCAGCTGAAACTTACATTCTAGACCAGGGATGTTCCCGCGCGGCCACGGTATAGGCCTACACCACCCCTTCATTTCTCCCTCCACAAATATTCAACCTATCTTCATGCACGTATAGGAAGTAGAGATAGAGTTAAGACGAGATGTTATGGCACCAACCTGCGCGAAGTTTTAAATTGCCGGCCAGCAGGGTAGAGGAGTGGGGGTTGTTTGGGTTACGGTTCTCAAGCTCAGAGCGGCAGGCATATCCGTTTCATCTCTTTCCAAAAACATTCGTCTTACCTTAGTATCACCACTTTCCTACTCAAGAGTCCGAAGGTACCTAATGGAACTACGCCCGCTATTCCGTCTTTATATTCTTATTCTTCGTCCGAATCAGACGACTGATCTGTGCTGGAATCAGATGTCCCTAAGTTTATGGAAATGTTCTCCAAAATACTGTCCATTACGTGCTCACTTTCAATGTAATTGTTCTCTACTTTCTTCACATATTCATACACTGATATCCATTCTTGGAAGAAGCGATTGCAGAGTCGGCCTCTGCTTATGCGTAGCGCAGAAATTATAGATGAGACTTCTTAGGACTTCTTCATCAAAACTGTCTACAGCTGCAACAATCTTCTTCTTCGGCTGTGATTTTTCTGACTGGAGAAAGAATCTGCTGTTCCTGCCTCAATATTCTTCCCCTCTTTCCTGATTCTTGCCAAGGTTCGCTTTGAAATACCAGTGGCAGCCAGTACTCTTGCACACACGCTTTTCAATGGAATTGGTATTCCATTTACAGCCTCTTCTGACATGAATTTCCATACATTGTATGCTATTTCATGTCCTTGACTATGAACTACTCTATGATTTCACACCTTAGACAATGCCACAATGAGGGCGGTCAGAAGGACAATGTTTTCAGTATTAGCAATAGCGGTAGTAGCAGAACGATCTGAACACTCGGAATGCTAGTAACCAACTAACCCAACACCCCTCCAGTTGAGTGTGAGGGCGAGTCCAAGGAAACGAACTAAAATGCGTCCCTCGCGCTGGTGCCATAACTTCTCATCCGGGCTCTATCATACTGTTCTAATCAAGGGTGTGTAAAGTGGTGAAAAATGGCGAACAAACTGTAGGTTTCGTATAACGTGGCAACAAGATTATTTTGTTGTTATGAATGAAGGTAAAATTCAATGCTTCAACTGTTCAGTTTAGATTTATTTAAAACATAAACTTATATCTTGAATGTAACAAGGATTTTGGCAAACATAAACTTATAGGTTAAACATTTTAAAATGATTGTTAAAATGGTTTATATTAATGAAATAGTTGTTACGTGCGACAAAGCAATGTGTTTTTTAATGTAATTTGTTGTGTAGACTGAGCTAATGTGAATGTTTTCAAGAATCTACAAGAATAATTTGTCAATGTAAAAGCCAACCCACAATCACTACTAGTTGAAAATGCAGTCCGATAAATTTATCACATTTCAAACACATAGGCGAGTCATAGAGCAAAATACCCTTTATTAAACGCCAAGTAAAACTGAAAAGGAATTGTATGAATTATTACTAACTAGCCGTACCCGTGCGCTCCGCTGCACCTGTTAGAAATAAATATAAAGTAATTACATAATTAAAATAGGACGTTTCATCCAGGGAACAACTTTTACAACAGCGCAAGATTATCTGCTTCGCTCATTACCCAATTTGTTTTGCATTGCATTTATTGCATATATATTTTATGTATTTTAACACCATTCAATTGAGCTTAGTTAAAATTTGAATTATAAAATAATGGATTGCTAAGCTAACGTACTATAACTGCATACTAAATCAATACACTCTCGTTGTTCGTTAATTCTCTGAAATTAAAATGAGTGTACATAAATATTATTTTAAGAAATACAGAAAACGAATGTACAAAATAGCCTATCAAATTTTCTGTGCATAAGAAGCTATTTTAATCTTGCCTGTCCTCGATTTACTCAGACGTTACTGTAATAACATTATAGCATTATAGACGAAGTCATTTGTTCTTAATTCATTGCACCGTCTTAGATGGCGTTATTTTAATTTTAAAACTCATTTATCTCATTAAATATTAGTCCTATCAAACTTTTGTAAAGAATAAAACTTATCGGAAATCATTTTGAAAGTAACTTTTGTTATGTAACATTTTTCACAAAAATCAATAATAAGCGAGATATTTCGATTTATTTAATTCAGGCCCCCTTATAACCCCCCTTTTAAATAAAGTATTTTGAATGCCATGTAGCCTAAAATCTAAGTTACAACGAACTTATGTATATTCCAATTTTCATATAAATCGGTTCAGCCATTATCGCGTGAAAAGGTAAACATACAGACAGACATACAAACAAAAATTTCAAAAATGCGATTTTCGGTTTCAGAGTGGTTAATTATATATGTTAGGACCAATTATTTTTGGAAAATCGAAAATTACCGGAAAAATGTCGGCTACAGATTTATTATTAGTATAGATGACAAGTCTCCTAACTTACGTAATTTCGCAGCTAAGATGATTCAATATTTGGATCCACGTATGTCTGCGAACAATTTTTCTCTAACAGCCTATCATCTCGTAACTGCTTTACGTTTATGTAGTAACAGTAGGCATCCTGATATGTAGTAGATAGTCTCGTCCTGACCAAACAGTAGGGCCTATAGGCGATCTAGGACTTACGAGTAAAGTGATTGTTTACAATGAGTGCAAGCCATACTATATGAATGCTTATATTACATATTTGACTTGATTTGAAATGTCTAACGTAATCGCATGCTGCATCCGCATTGTAGACCTACAGCCCTGATCGGAAAAGTAACCAAGTCCATGTGATGTAAACATGTCCGAAATATTGTGGAAGGGGTGAACTGAATCACATTTACCTCCCCTCCGTTACCTCCCCTGTTCCATTTAGTTTATAGTTTATCCAGAAGTCGCAAGAGGTTGAAATCAATAAATTTCCCGCGGAGAAATAACTTACTCGAGAAACACTTTCCTGCATGGTTATGCGTTTTTTGTTCGCCATTCTTTACTACAATTCTTAAATAGCTCTCCGTAGTTTTTTGTTGTAACGTATGAAGTTTATAAACAAACGACATGCAATAATATGTGCTAATTGTACCCGTTTTCACTCTATGACGTAATAAGAAGTGCAGAAGAAGATCAAAATGAAGAAGGAACTCGTTGCTAGAAACGTAAAACCACTCCCATATCAACTTACTGAATGATCTACGATTCGAACATAATGGCTGTTGTAATAATTATTTAAAAATGAATGAGAGCACATGATTTATACATTTCTATACATTCTAACAAAAATCCGTGAGAATAGTATCTCTCAAATCTGTACTTTCATAGCATTCTGCCATGAACGGCATTGTCTATCAATGACGGGCAGATGGATGAATTAAAAATACAAAAATTTGATCGGAGTGAAGTAAAGCAGGTTAAATTAATATATCTCATTTAGTTTTTAAATCGTTTAGAGCCATTCATGAATTGATAAAATCGAAAAAATTCAAACCCAAACAGCATAGGCCTACATACTCGTACACTATTAATTAAAATAGAGTATTTCATAAGTAAGGAATAATTCAAATGAAGCAAAAATTAACAAATTTTTTAAATACTCAGTCACGTCAAATTTAATATTTTGAAAGGAAAATTTTACAAAAAAGAAACAACTTTTTCAGCCATTATTGTACAGGGAACATTTTTAAATGGCAACATATTATTTTTTTTATTTCTTCTGAAAGGGTAATTAAAATTATTATAAAACACAGCAATAAGACATTATGTTTCTTTGTAGTGAACTTCAAAAACAAACTGCTACCTATCACGGCATACTAAATACTACTGCAAATTATAATTTACATATTAAATATTCAGAAATTATGAAGAGGATTTCTGGTTTTTGCAACTGTGTGTTAGGTACAATCATTTTTTCAATTAATTAATTAATTAATTAATTAATATATATCCTTCTTATTTTCAACTTTGATAAACAACAATGCCTCATATAAAGTGAAAATATACATAAAATTTGTCAAAATAACCGAGATACGACGATTTTCCCACTTAAATATTTCAAAGCGTGTTTACCTTTATAAAGGTGATATGAAAGTTATGGTATATTATTTAGTTATTTATTTAGTTTCATTTGTTTCATAAAAAACGTTTGGTTGCTATGGGAACAGTTTCATTGGTGGCTTTTTTTAACGCATTTTGTGTCAAGAAATATTTTTATCTGTGACATCAGTCTAAAATAAAATGTTTTTAACAGAAACTGAAAGAACTGAAATTCTAGCGATGATAGGAGTTGGCGACAGAAGACGTACACAACAAGAAGTATACATAATTTTTTAATGAAACTCATCCAGATCGGCAACTTATGTATTTCACAAGCAACCGTGTGTAAAATAGAAAAAAAAAAAAAAATCAATGAACACTGACACGTCAGGGACGTAAGACCGTCCACACATGATGATGTGGAACTTGATGTTTTACTTTAAATTCAAGAGAAACCACATGCATCTCTCAAAGAATTGGAAACTGCATTTGCTATCTCGAAAGCAACAGGCGTGGAGAAAATTCCATCGACATAAATACCACCCTTATAAAGGCAATCCAATGCAGGAGTTGATAGAAAATGACTCTGATAGGAGGTTACAGTTCTGTGAGACAATGATTGATCTCTACGATAGAAATCCGGACTTTGTATTAAATGTGTTATTTTCTAACTGTACCCGTGCGCTCCGCTACACTTATTAGGAATAAATATAAAGTAATTACATAATTAAAATAGAACATTGGGTCCAGGGAACATTCGTGTTTGATAGAAGAATAAATCGTTTAATATGCTACTTAATTTAAATGCTATCATTTTGGTCCAGAGAGCACTCATTTGGTGCAAATATAATTCGTTTAACATTTTTCTAAATTAGTCTTGAATGCATCCTTTAATAAATCACTCCAAATTAATACAGTTGATTGTGTACGAAGATCATTTTTATGTTAACCTTACTGTGCATCTTTTTTTTTTAGTTTATTTTATTCACGCCTTAACATCTGTGGTCATGTCGCGTGTTTAGAATGTGTGGGTATATCAGCAGGCCGTTTTTACTCTTGTTGAGTTCCTGTTTCTATTGTGTGTTGTAGATGGCTTGTGTTAATGTAACTGATTATAGACTCTGATTAATGTTTTTGGTATTGGTAATTGAGGCGCTGATGAATAATGATATTTATCTTTCCAATCCGGTATTTGCCTTTATGACTAAGGGAAATCATGAGAAACCTCAGTCAGATTGGTCGGCCACGGGGTTTGAACCCGGGACCCCCGAATGCGTATCTCAAATGCTACCGCCTGAGCCAACTCGCTCGGTTGCATATCATTGTTTATGCAAATAAAAAATGAGGTACCCTACATAAATATTATTTTAAGAAACACAGGGAACGAATATGCGTAAATTATGAGCGCAGGAACGCCATTTCATGACACCTTTTAAAATAACTCAGCTCCTGTGATCTCTATGGTAGAATCTATACTAATAATAAATCTGCAGCCGAAATTTTGCTGGTAATTTTCGATTTTCCAAAAATAATTGGTCCTAACATATATAATTAACCACCCTGAAACCGAAAATCGCTTTTTTGAAATTTTTGTTTCTATGTCTGCCTGTATGGATGTTTGTTACCTTTTCACGCGATAATGACTGAACGGATTTCGATGAAAATTGGAATATAAATTATGTTCGTTGTAACTTAGATTTTAGGCTGTATGACATTCAAAATACATTTAAAAGGGGGGTTATAAGGGGGTCTGAATTAAATAAATCGAAATATCTCGCTTATTATTGATTTTTGTGAAAAATGTTACATAACAAAAGTTTCTTTAAAAATCATTTCCGATAAGTTTTATTCTTTGAAACTTTTGATAGGACTGATATTTAATGAGATAAATGAGTTTTAAAATTAAAATAACTGCCATCTAAGGCCGTGTAATGAAATAAAAAACAAATGACTTCGTCTATAAGGGGCCTTGGAAAACAACAATCGAAAGCTATGAAAGATAGCCTACAGAGAATGTTTCTGTGTTTGTATGAAGTAATATCGGAAGCTAAATTAACCGATTTGTATAATTAATTATTATTTCACCATTGGAAAGTTTAATTTCTCTAGATGGACATAATGCTATAATGTTATTACAGTAACTTCTGAGTAAATTGAAGACAGGTAAGATTAAAATAGCTTCTTATGCACAGAAAACTTGATAGGCTATTCTATATATTCGTTTCCTGTATTTCTTAAAATAATGTTTACGTACACATTCATTTTAATCTCAGAGAATTAACGAACAACGAGAGTGTATTGATTTAGTATGCAGTAATAATATGTTAGCTTAGCATTCCATTATTTTATAATCCAGATTTTAAATATACTCAATTGAAACGTGTTAAAATATATGAAATACAAATGCATTAAATACAATGCAAAAAAAATTGGATAATGAGCCAAGCAGATTATGTTGCGCTATTGTAAAAGTTGTTCCTCCTGAGATTCAAGAGCCCCCATAACAAATTAAAAACTTACTTATCGGAGTACATTCGTTATCAACACACTTTTTATATAATATAATATAATATAATATAATATAATATAATATAATATAATATAATATAATATAATTTAAGTTATTTGAAGGGTTCAGAACCATAGTGGGCCAAGCGCCATTTATTGAATACGTAGAAAACAAAAGGTTAAAATTAAGTTATTACCATAATTCAATGGAAACATATAGCAAGTAAAATAAAATATACACATTAAATCTAAATGATGTTAATGTTCATTAAACTATGATTGAATGTAATAAAAATTAAGAAACATGTTAAAGGAATTGCAGCAAATGAGTGCTCTCTGGACCAAAATGATCGCATTTTAATTATTCAATTACAATTTAAATTAAGTAACATATTAAACGATTTATCCTTCTATCAAACACGAATGTTCCGTGATGAAATGTTCTATTTTAATCATGTAATTACTTTATATTTATTTCTAACGGGTGCAGCGGAGCGCACGGGTACAGCTAGTGAGTGTATAAAATTAGAGATTTTATGTAGACCAAATAAAGTTGCAATAATCAAGTTATACAATATTTCGACAGAATATCAAGTTTTCTGTGCGTACAGATTTCTTTTTACCTTACCTCAGTCCTCATTTGTAGCATTACATTCATCTAGAGAAACTGCAAATTTCAAATAGGGAAGGTTAATTAGCGTCTGAGATTACTTCATACAAACACACAAAATATTCTCTGTGTATTAATATTGATAAACGTCAAGGCCGCCTTAAATAGACGGAGTCATTTGTTTTGATTTCATTGCAGCATCGTCGTCGTTCCTGCAGTAACTCCTATGTCACATATCGATTTTCAGATTTTTGCTCTACTAAATAACTTAAATAGTGATGCAGCAAATAATACACTATATAACTTATTATATTTCTTTCTTTCGAAAATGTAAGAATTCACGATCTCCTATGCACTACTGCCAGAGAATAAATAAATTTGTTTTTCTTCCTACTAAAAAATTTAATATTTTGCACATAGAACAACGACACTATAATCTGAGGCGGCGGTAGAAATGTATTGCGTTGTTGTTTTAAAACTTTTGTATATCCTTAAATATCAGTCCTATCAAAATTTTTCCCGGGATAAAACTTATCCGAAGACATGTTTGAATCTCATAAGTACCACCAATAAGGCATCACTCATGAGACAACTACGCCAGGACATAATGGGGTAGGGTGGCCAGTTCCTTTCTCCCTCCAATGCATACTTCGCCGATTAGCTACATATTCCACTAATCAGCTTCAGATGCATACCGGTACAAACAATTGTTCTTCCTCTGACACATATCGTCAAGTGAGATGTACTGCCTGATAATATATATGCATATCAGCCAGAATACCAATAAAAGGTATTCTAATATCATTTTTTTACGCTCGAGTTGAATTTTTTCCTTTTTTTTTTTTACACTTTTAGTGCATTAAACATTTTAAATTATTTTTTTAGTAAAATAAAAGGAAAATTGTATAGTAAGTTTTGTTTCTGAAGGTCTGACAAGTATGTAGACAAAAATTCTGGCCATAATAGTAGCAATTTTTGAAAACCTAAATTTACACAATTTAAAATTACAAATTAAAAGTACAAAATTTCTGAGATCTACCTAGAATATTTTAGAAAATTGAAATTTCACATCAGTCTAACCTTAATACGGTTTCTAGTTTCTACGGTCTCTGCATTTTCCAATCGAGCCAAACAATACAATCTTGTCTCAAGAATGAATTCAGAACTTCACAAATATATTATGTTATTCTTGCAAATAGCAAATAGGATTAAATTCAGAAAGGAAGAAGATGGTAAAAATTTGGCACTGATCCTAATTGGTACGTGATTTTCATTTGTTTTATGTAGAAATATCATTGCTGAAACAACTTAAATTCTAGATTAGTTTTATAAAAACATTTTGGGGCCCAATTTTTGAAAAAATAAATATCAAAATACAGTCATTCATTAATTCACAATGTATGCTCGCTTAGGTAGTCACTTCTTTCCTTTTTCCTTATTTCTTTCACCTTGTCATAGAGAAAACAAATGTGCGCTTTTTTCAGTTCTCTGTGAACAGTTCTGAACACAGCAGCTTTGCATTTTTTCGCACCTAAGTTACATTATTTCCCTATGCAACTGGTCCACACCTGTGGAGTAACGGTTAGCACGTCTAGCCGCGAAACCAGGTGGCCCGGGTTCGATTCCCGGTCGGGGCAAGTTACCTTTTTGAGGTTTTTTCCGGGGTTTTCCCTCAACCCAATATGAGCAAATGCTGGGTAACTTTCGGTGTTGGACCCCGGACTCATTTCACCGGCATTATCACCATCTCATTCAGACGCTAAATAACCTAAGCTGTTGATAAAGCGTCGTAAAATAACCTACTACCTATGCAACTGTATACTGCATAGCGCGCGCTCGACTAACAATGGCGAATTTGCCGGCTCAAACGATTGCGGTACTCTGGGTATCCACGGACTCTGGTTGGTGCTTGTGGTTTCGTGGGTTTGCCGATAGATGGCGCCACTTGTTCCACAACGCTGCTCTCTTCTATCTTATGTGCTGTGTGCGTTTGTTGTTCCTTAACCTCACCTTGTGGTGGGCTATTTCCCTTTATATTGTCATTTAGCATATCTTTCAATGCTGCAAAGCATATTTTAATGCGACTCACCGCTTTATATATCTCGTCCTGCATATCTCGTTTCAGGTGACTATTTATTTCCGTGGCTTTCATTATAGTTTTGAGAGCGCTCTCAAACTGTTCTTCTACCTCGGCAGCCATCTTACTTACATCTAATTATACATGTTAAGACCAATTATTTTTGGAAATGCGAAATTACCAGAAAATTTTCGGGAGAAACTGCACTTAGTATCCCGCAAGAAACTTTTCAGTCCAATGACGGGACACTGCGCATGCGCAAGACACAGACAAGTAAAGGAGCTACCACACCATAGATAAAGCTAGTGCCACCAGCGAATAGGGATTATAAAGAATGGACACTTCGCGTCGGTACCTTTGTCCCTATTTACACTTGCTATTTGTCGTGCTACATCAAGCGCTTTCTGTCGGCTTTATGTAGCATCACCGTTTACGCTTGGCAGATTTCTCGTCCACAAGTCGACGCAAGTTGTTGCGCTTTCTGTCGGCTAAATGTAGTATCACCGTTCACTCTTGGCAGATTTCTCGTCTGCTACTCGAGGCTAGTTGCTGAACTCGAGCAACGTGTGAATGATGTGGTGAGCCTTTTAAATGAACTGAATGGATTTTAACAATAAAAAGTAGCGGTTTTAACTTCTGCAGCTTCAAGTATTTTGTTAGCTTGCACTAATGAGAAGCAAAAAAAAAAAAAAAAAAAAAAGAGAGAGAGAGAGAGACTGGGAAAGGAGATGGAGGTCCAGAAGGCAGGGGAAAGGGTCATTCCATGTTCTCAGTAAAGATTTCAAACTGGAACAAAATTGTCCAATAGATATTTATTATATTAAAATGAATTGAAAGTTTAATTTTTTTCTTGCATATTGACTTCTGATGTTCTTTATTTTTGTTTTGATGTCGGAGGGAATAGTATTGGGACGAACAGACTCCAAATTTTTACAAATAAACTCCAGTGCATTTTCCCTCCAAATCCTATTGTGATAGTCCTTATTTCTGATGTCATAAAAGTATGGAAATTCCTCGTAAAGCTCGATTAATTTCATTGCTTGGTTTTTGTTCCACTCTGACATGATGCTACAAAGCGCGCGGAAAAAGAGAAATAGCTGATTAAAAGTTGTCTACTACTGCTTTTCCGAACCATGTTCGGGTCCTCTCGCGTGAACTCGGCTGGCCCACATAGGAAATGTCGCACAGAAATAGAAACAGCTTCTACTCAGAGATGTCGAAAGGAAAGGAACGAAATCCGTACTGCGCATGCGCCGGCGCTGTAAGTCGAACGACAAATAGCAAGTGTAAATAGGGACTTTGATGTATCCGGACTGATTTCAATGACCTTCAAGCCAGCTAAAGCGTCAGATTCTGCTTTCTCCCTAGAGTTGGCGCTGACATCACACCAGCTAGTAGTCGACACAGCGGAAATATAACACATACAATTAATACATCTAGGTACATTATGTACTCAAATAAAATAAATTGGATCCATAAAATAATAAATCCTTCATTAACTGCAATGTCTAGACTCTAGAGTTTCTTTATAATGAGAGTTGAGACGTTGACCCAAACAACAATTAAAATATGTAATGATTTGATAGCGCTGAAAATGGAAAAACAAAACTCTTACGAGAAGTAAAACCATATACCTATATTATATTATTATACAAATATTAAACGAATTCGATACTTAATTTTATAATGTATTATATTATTTTATAATATAATGTGTTATATCTGAAATATAAAATATTATTATTACAACTAGTTTGTCACTGAGAAATAAGGAAAAGCTGTTAACTTGAATTTATTTGAAGCAAAGCGTTACTGGTTATTGCAATAAGGTAGGCGATGTTTGGATCCTGTGCCTTAACGCTATTCTCAATTATTATCTTAGCGTATGCTCGACAAAGACGTTTTATAGTTTAACCTAGACTCACTAGGAGCGCTGTTCCTCGACCAAAAATTGAACACTTTCGCGCATCTCCATCTTGGGGCAGAGAGCCATGTGACTACAATATGTTTACATCATAATTCCGCTTAATTTGAAATAACATAGGAGGTTATTCAGTATTATTGAATGTGTTAGGAGTAAGTGCGCATTAATTTAATCAATAGTGTGTGTATATAGTGTTTATATAGTTTAAATGAATCGTTCTCCTGTGATATATGTGAAATCTCAGTGTAGGCTAACTATTGTACTACATATGAGGCCTACACATATAGTATTTTAATCATGTTATAAGTGAAACCATCGTGTGCTCTTGTGCTGCATACAACTGTACACAAATAGTGTTCTTTTATCATTTATTTTCATCGTACTCCTATATAAATTCCGCAAGCGGAATCATGGTGTATAGTTGTGGTGCATACAACAGTACGAATCAACGTAAGAAGGATTCGGAAATTTCTTTTCACAAGTAAGTTAGTTACATATATGATATTAGGATATTGTAAAATGACTGAGAACAATAGTACATATTTATTGTGTTAATAGAATATAATGTTTTATAGGAGTAAGCGCAAACTTTCTTTTTAGGTTTCCATTGCAAAAACCTGAGCTTCTCAGTAAATGGTTATCTGCTGTTAAACGCGATAAATTTATACCATCAATTCACCACAGGCTTTGTTCAGTTCATTTCATAGAATCTTGTTTCTGGAAGAGTAATGGTAATAAGTTACTGAAACCTGACGCAGTTCCATCAGTTTTCAATTTTCCAGCCCATCTCACAAAGGTAGTCACAAAATAAGTTTAAAAGGCCATAGCCTAGTTAGATTTTGGACCTTTAAAATAATTTTTTTTATGTTCATTTATTTGTAACTTATATTGAAGTACGGTACTGAAAGTTACTTCTAACATAGATCCATGTCTATATTTTGCAAATCATAATTAAAATTAATTTATTTATGAATCAATAGGTGAGTGCAAAATAAATCTGGTTAAGTAGTTTCATATTATCTAGATATGGCCTAGTTACAATATTTTGACATTCTTGCACATATCCGATTTAATAATAACAGTTGATGCATTTCCTTGTTTATAGAAATATTTATTATTAGGCCTAAGCAAAATGCACACAGTGTGCAAGATTAAGTTAATGTCCTAACTCGATTAATTAAATATTTCAGGCACTCCATCGGTACATATTTGATGAATTGTGTAAATATGAATAGGCCTAATCACGAAGACAATAATTTTTAATTGACAGTTTTAGCATAACAGCTTAATATTTGTTGTTCACAAAGATGACGATTACCGACTGACAGTTCCAGTTTCTTCAATTATTTGCTGTTGTAGACTACTACAGGAATGCAGGTGATTACGTTTCACTGTTTATATTTGTTTTTATCCTTGTTACTCTTTTAGCTTATATTTGGTTGTTTTTTTATAGTGTAATAATAAATCTTAGTGTCTTTTGCGGTTGCGTTCTATCAGCATTACTTTTCGTCCGCTATTTTCACGACCGCAAGATGCACACAATGTGCAAGATTAAGTTAATGTTCTCACTCGGTTATTGAAATATATTTCAGGAAGCCCATCCTATGCATATGATTAATTATGTAAATATAAATACGCCCTAGTCACAAAGACGACGAAGATTATTGACTGACAGTTGCAGGATTAATATCTTTGATTATTTGATGTTATACCACTAGAATGCAGGTAATTACGTTTTACTATTTATATTTGTCTTTATCCTTGTTACTCTTAGGCTCATGTTTGGTTGTTTTTATGTTGTATAGTAATAAATCTTAGTTTGTTTACGATTGCGTTCTATCAGCATTGCTTTCCGTCCGCTATCGTCACGGCCCCAAGATGGCGGCGAGCGATCGCTTCAATTTGGGTCCAGTCGTATCTTCTGCGCAGCCAGCAGTGTGGGGACTTGGGTATAGTTCCATACACGACCGACTTGATGCTAAAGCTAGCATCACCTTTGAAAGCGAAGGGAGCATCAAGTCGGCCGTGTTCCACAACATCGAGTATATTGTAACATGTAACAGCAAGTATTTTGTATAACAGGTCCAGTACTACTAGCAGGACGATTAGAAGGAATAGTGTACGCACTCAGCGAGTTTACACGGGTCCGCCGCAATGCGGCGCTGCTATCGCTAGGATCCTGAATTGGAGGAAGTTCACAGTTCTTGTTGCGCTAAACGTAGTCCTTTTTAAAAGCAATTTTCTACCATTTAACTCGTCTATTTGTAACTTTAGGAATATCTGCATAGTCCCTTATTCATAATTAATAGTCTTCTCTCAGTTAATACTATTATGAACGTTCGTAACAGAAAATACAATGGGATCTGAAACGCTATGAAAGCTATAAGTTCAGTATTTAACAAGTTGCGAATTCAGAGACAGAAAACTCTACAAAATGTTAAATAAAACCAGAGTTGAAAGATATTTTACGTGCTTATAAATTAATTAAATTACTCACCATATGAATGATTAGTTGCCTGCTACCTTCGAGAGTTTGTGAGATGACTTGGCGGATTTACGTGCTTGCAATTATCTTTGGATTTCCTTTATCCTGAAGAAGAATCGGTACTTTAAGTAGTGGTAAACCAATTTAGGAATAATATCCATGTTGTGTTCTCTGCAACAACCTGCTCAGGAAAACTGGGTCGTAAGAGCGTCAATAGTGTCAAGACAGTCATAGAAGATATCACCCCACATTGCACTCGCTGAGCTAATCTTTTCTTTAATTTTCATTTCTGTTTGAAGAAGTACGTCGTACACAGTTTGGGAGGGATGGGTTAAAAAACTGACGTTCCTAACGGATCCGTAGTCCTTGATTTGGGTGAGAGCTGCACAATGTTTAGACACATTACTTTTCTGTCGAAGGGAATGGACACAGAGGGTACACGCAATAAACTTAGAGGAATGATTTACGACATAACCTGTCACATGATACACTAAACATCTGTCAATCAACACGGCAGCAGTGGCATTTACCAACTCGGGCACAGCACTTTCCCAGCCTTGACCATGCATTTCTTCACAAAGAACAATTTTTTCTTTTATACAAGTTTCCACAGACTTCTTAACTGCCTTGTTACGTAATTCTGTATTTCGCGCTAATGTTCGCATTGGTTCACAAAAGATGTGAGTAGTTTATCACTTTTCGGTTCATAGTTTCCTGCAATGTTAAGGACCTGCTTTGCAGGGACAGAAATACATTGTAATAAATTCATATGGAGGAAATCTATCGTCGAAGGCTGGTCATCTGAACTGAGTGAATGTAAAATTCCGAAGTGACGTTCCAAGGGGTCTTGGGTGAGTTTCTCTGTTAGGACATATTTGTATCCTTTGCTCCAGAGCCATTCACTCATTCCTAAGGTACTCTGCAAAGTTACTACCAAAGACTCCGTTGTTATACCAGAAGCAAATGTGTTGGTTGTAGTTCTGAGACATTGAAGAAAATCAATAAGGAATTTGTGGTTAGAAGAGTCTTTATAAAGAACCTTAGCAGGAGTGTGTGAATTTAATGCGTCGGAAATGCAGTTTAAATGCTTTGTAAATTCTTCAGTGTCCTCACTGCCCTCGAAACCCGATGACCCTACTTCACGATAAAATTTGAGATCTTTGGCGATACTGTCACTGAAGAGTTGGAACGCAAGTCTGGCATTCATTCTCTGAAAGGACAAAGGATGTAAATGAGCTGTTGTCAACTTGGGACAAACCCTAAGACCGACATATCCAGATAAATCTTCCTCAAAAAAGTCGCCTATAAAAACTGAAATTGATGTTTTTCACTTTGTAAGAGAGTTCGACTTTATCATGGAAATAATTTCTTATGCATTTCAATATGTGCACAAAATCTGAGAATGTCCATATCTTCATTTTTCATCTGACAGATTAGGAATATACCATTGTGCTGGAATTTTTTTCCATTGATTTAAAGATTTCAGGCCTTTTTATTTGTTTGACTGCCATCACAAGTGAAACAGACTACTCTCGTTCCAACTGCTTCTAATTGTAGTATAACTTGAATAAGAATTTTAACGAGAATATCACCTGGAGTAGCGTTTCTACTAGCGTAAATAGCAATTGGTTGAATCAAATCTTACATAAATACTAATGCATGATTTGCTAATTGTTTCTTTTGGACATCAGACGTGAGATCTCCGAAATCAACAAATACATCCACTCTAAGGGAATAATTATTAAATTGAATTTCTTCTCTGAGTTTGACCTCATCGAATATTACCACTCCGCAACGTTTATTTTCATATATTTCATAATTTCGGTAAATTGGGGAAAATGTGAGGTACAACTCTTGGTTGTAATTTTCAACGCACTCGCGGTATTTCTGTCTTATGGCGTTTTATATTAAAACAGTCTGATCGGTTATTTACCGAAAGCTGCCTATCTTTCCGCGGAATCGCTCTGGCTCACTTTCCAAACTCACCTTTTTCTTTAGGAGATGAAAAGAAATGTCTTGTTACACTATTTCTACTGTATTCCGATTTATAACCCGGAACAAAACAGTACGGAATTCTTGTAATTATTTTCTAAACCACCACATAATATTCTCTTGTCACAGGTTAATTCAAAGCACAACATATTGAAGACATCTACATAACTCAACAACAAAGCATATTAACAATTCCTAGCAACTTTCATCATTAAACGCGCGAGAAATATATTTTCGAGGTGTCTGACTTCAGACAACAGATGGAGCTAAGCGATCGAAGCGCCACTAGGTGTCAGGTCCGCCACCGACAATGGGAAAGCATAGAAGTGCGTACACTTCTTCTTCTATTCGTCCTGCTACTAGTATGTAATGTAACAGTGATGTTTTGGAACAGGCCGTTACGTTATTTTATGGTCATAACTCATAATGTAATTCCATAATATCGAGTATTTTTTGCAACGAGTTAGAAAGAGAAAGATATAGAGTGGTCATTGCGCCGCCATGTTTGAAGAAAATTGAACGACCGTCGGTAATGAACTTATGCGCCCAAAACAAAGTGGGCGTGGTGATAACTGACATTAGAATCGTCAGCTTTCTTAATTTCGTTTGCATAAATCAGTTAAACTGAAGTGGAAAAACCTAGTATTTCGTCAAATACGTGCTAGGAACTAAATCTAAACTTATGTACGCTAAATTTAAAACACTTAAGCTATTCCTAGAAGGAATGCTTAAAAGAATAACCTAAGCAAAATTGTCATGTAGTATGACAAGAAGTCCTAGCAAATATACTGAAGAAAATGTTAATATTCCTAGGTTCTTTTAAATGCGACCTCCAAGATTGCCTATAAAATATACGAGTATGATTCGGATGATTTTATTAAATTCTTTTCCCAGTCTCTACACGCTGCAAAACTATTTACTATACCATAAGATATAGAATGAAAGTAGGCCCTATCTGTAGTAAACAACCCTTACCTCCAAGCTTGTAACGTAGATGAAACATGACAAAACACGCTTTCAGTTTTTTTGTTACAGTAAAGTATAATTATTATCGAAATGTGAACGTGAGGCCAACAGCCGGCTGGTCTGTCTGAGCCTTTCAAGGACTGTGGCACCACAGATAATTATTAGTGTATAATTGAGCACCCACGTACAATAATGTGGTAAGTAGTTACGAAATATGTTCATTCTTACCCCATTATTGCACGTGGGTGCTCAATTATGTTCTTTCATGTCCTTCCAGTCAAAATACTAACAGCAATACGACCTACCCCAGAGTTTTGCGTTATTTTGGATGCGAGTGTCGAAATACAATTTTAATATTTGATTGCTATTACTAGGTTTGAAACGGAATTGTAGCAGTTTTATCCGTATTTAGTTTAACTTCATTACTAGTGAACCATTTATTTGATTAATCGTTTGTCTTCGAAATAGGCCTACTTCTTATAAGCTACAACTCATCGTCTTCTTGTATAAGCAGTAAGGACAGAAGGAGCAGAAATAAAGGATGCCGGTGTCGAAATACAGTCTTAATATTGCATTGCTATTTGTTTTTCACTGGGTCTGAAACGGAATTATATTGGTTTTATCTGTATTTAGTTTAAGTACATTACAAGTGAACCATTTATTTTGTGTATGCCGGGCGTTGCTACACATTTATGCATGAAAAAAAAACTGATAATTAACAAAACTATGGACTTAACTTAATAAAATTTACATGAAATATGATATATCAGTTGTCTTTTTCCTTTTGACATTGCAGTTATATGCAGCACACACAACAGGTATGTTTTTTCTTCGTCTTTTTGTACTTCTTACCTCCGTTATACAACATTGTAAGCAGACGAATTTTTACTAAGGTGGGCGCTTAGCTCAGATCTGCCGTGTTTCGCGGTGGCACCGCAAAGAGCGCTGTACAGGACAACATGGCCACTCTATAGTCTTCTCTTTCTAACTCGTTGATTTTTTGTAACAGCAAGTATTTTGTATAACAGGAGTATTTAATGTAACAGTGGAAGAGCCACGTACTACTAGTACGTAATGTAACAGTGGTATTTAGGAACATGTACGTACGACTAGTATGAAATATAACAGTGGTGTTTAGGACGCTAAATGATCACATAATTCCCTGTATGCCATGTGATACAGTACGATGTCATGAGTCGACATGTGAATTGCTGGAAATGAAGTCTTTTCTGATGCTAAATTGAATTCTTAGATCAGGTTTGTTCGAACCATGAAATGTAATGTAATTTTAAATTATTTGTAAATTGGTCATGAAATCGAAATGGATCTCAGTGGTAAATAAAACATAACCTATTTTTCCTCTTCTGCTTAGCTGAAAGTCACAGTAGTGTTAAATTTCTCCAAAAATGCGTAAATAAATGTTATAATCATTTCGGCCGTGCTAAAATTCATATTAATAATGTACCGTCATGAAGAATAATAATCTCATTGTAATAAAATATGAAAATTTACCGTTGTACTTTTTTTAAACAGAAGATCTTCTACAATACAGCCATGTTTCAACAGACTTTAGTTTAATTTCAAGAATTGGTAATGAAACTAAAACTGTAAAATATTTGGAAATAAAACATAACCTATATATTTTCATCTCCCTAGATAAAATTCACTATGTAGTTAGTATAATACAGGCATAATGTTATTTGATCCTATACTTAATTAACATCAGTTCCAAGATAATGTGTACATTTTTTAAAGACTAGCTTCGTATCTTTACTATTTATATTTTACTTTAGTTTCCAACATTTATTTCAGTACCACAAAAGGATTCCCAATTCTGCTTTCAAACAGTGGCCAACTTATATGGGCTCGTAGAATCCGAGCATGGATAAATATATAATAGGATGCGAAACTTAATGAGTTTCCCATAACACATTTTAGAGGCGCTGTTGTATAAATTGATCTTGCTGCCATCTATTTCTGGGAGGGGCGTTATTACATCTAGCAGCGCACCAAGTAGCGAAAAGAGTAATTATCCATGCATTTAGCAGCGCACCTGGTTACGAAAATGTTAAACTGTGCAGAAAATATTCCCTCCCACCTTCATCGATATTCAAAACTAACCCAATTTAAAAGAAAACATTTACAGTTTTATTTCTCACAGCATATTCTACTGAAAATTCTTACCGGAGCCAACAGGAAGATAAAAGAGACGATGTGTTTTACACTACACGATTAAAATATAACCAGACAGAGACAAAAAAATAAAGCAAAAGGTTAGATAATTGGGATTGTATTTTTTGGGTATTTATTGTACAGCACAATGGAAAAGTCTGCAAGAACTACTTAGATAGTTCAATTTATTATATTACTATTACTTTACAATACATTCAACAACTCTAATTTTACAACGTCCATAAACATCACTGTTTAACATACACTGCTTATACACACACGTATCACTTTATGTTCACTTAATAGCAAGTTTCAGTCCGCCATCTCGGCTCTTCGACTCTCCCGTACAGCAATATCTCGAACGGATAAATAGAGAACTCTGGGTAATGTACCCAACACGTAGTTCTAATATTCATCACCTACGACGTTGGGCGCTGATCACCTTATTTCAAACCCCCAAATCCAGATGGTGCTGACCGCAGTTTCGCATCCTATTATATATTTATCCATGATCCGAGCCCACCCAATAATTTGTCGTGTTGTCAGATTTATTTAACTTAAGGCTCGTCAAATACTTGAGCCCACGCACTGTTTTCCAAAAGTTGGCGTCACTGTTTTCAATAGTATCAAACATGTTCCGTTCTGTGGAACATACGTTGTCATAATGTAGTTCCAAAGTTAAACGCGTATTTGTAACCGCAAGTATTTCGTACTAGCTCAAAGGAACACTGTTATTTTGGAACATAGTATTCCAAGGTGCTGTTACTTTTTGGAACAGTTCCAAACAAGGAAGGGTTCCAAAATAACTGTTACGTTATTTTTCCTCACCTCTAGTTACAGCATAACGGGACAAATACTGCAGTTGAGCCGACGGATGTTAAGTGCAGTTGACTGTAGCGGTATACCATGAGCCACTTTCAAGTGCTTATGAACACCCATTTTATCATACAACTTTTTGCAGTAAATACATTCAATTTTATTTTGTCGCATGATGAATCATTATCATCAGGTTCATTGGTAGCATTAATATGTGTAGAAATATCGTAAGGATTTCCTACTGCTGATGGGGTAATATCCAGCGAAGAATCTTCTGTTGTGCGACATCTCGAAATGTGGGTATTGATGCCTCGATGAGTAAAAGATTTATCACATAAATTACAAGTGACAGAAGAAATGTTAGTAGAATGAGAAGGAGTAGACAGAGGGATGTTGGTTGACATCACTGATAAATTAAACTAAAACGCGTAAATGAACTACACAAAAACGAAATAAAACGAATTAATATTGTAAGCACTGTTGCTATGTAAAATCAACACACCTATAAAGTCACTAGAAAACACACTGAATTTCTTGAAGATTCACATGATGGAAAAACTTCCTAATATACACATGAAGAGACGAAATAAATAAGTCTTCAGATAATCAAGAGTTAAGGATGTTAAGCAGATAAACGTTTGAAATGAAAGAGCACACATTGATCAAACCATGACCTTCTGTAGACAATTGACAATAATACTTTCTAAAATATAATTTTAAATAGGCCAAGGGCAATGAAAAATGAAGAAACATAAGACGTAACGAAACACATCATTATCTATTAAAATGTGCCAATTAGCGTAAACTCAGTGAACTTTAAATCCTGTAAATACAAAGTGAAAAGAAACATGTTTATAACTAATTTATTACAAAAGAAATAATATTAATAAATGAACCTTCAAAACAACAAAGTGAGTGTATGCATCTACTAATAATATATAGTTCTGACTTATAGCAGGCATTCCGAATCTTCAACAAAACTGTAACATTTATGGAATCACAAAACAGCTGTTTACAATGAACTTTAAAATCAACGGCGTAACTTTATTGATAAAGCAGGCGAGACCCAACAATTTGGTCAGAATTCTGATACACCACAAACCACAAGTAAGACTATAAAAATGCAGTTTATACAGTATTTAATATTTAGAAGAATTGTCAATCACTTTGTCAGTAATACGAACCGTAAAAATTGCTAACGACTGTAGCCATATTTTCATTTATTGTCTTGTTTTTATCACCAACACGCACTTAGATTATAATACACCAACAATTAACGTTTGGTACGACCGAGAACATAATTCCATCGACACACTTATATTGTAACATTAATTTACATTGGAAATCGGCATGAGCACAAACATATGTTCCGTATCGTAGGCCTCCGTTTGACAGTTAATTACAGTGTTGCCGACGTATGGCTCCGGCTTGTAACTGAAGAAGGCTCTGTTTGTGCTCATTGAGAACAACAACCAGCATAGTAGCAAACACGGGACATCGCCGTACCCATCAGAGAACCAAGCTTTCTGGCCAGCAAGGAAACAAGCACCGGCGGAACTAGGCTTTAATCAAAGACTTTTATAATTTAATTGTATAAGTTGTAATAGGGATATCTTATGCGAAGTTTTACCGTTAGATGGCAGGAGCGTTCCATGCGGCACAACGTGTTGTAGGGCTATATTATGTCATATGCTGCAGTTGATTGTCTCCCGCTTGTTGGTTTTCTGTGCGTGTCAAAATTATATTTATAATTATTTTGTATAACCTAGTATAATTTAATATAATTAAGTATTTTCTTACCCCATAATTTAATTTAATTTACAATAAATAATAGCGTTAACTTGTATAATACTGAACTATTCTCCTTACGAGATGGATGGAGATATCTGCAGTACGCAGAATATGGATACAAATAAATTGAATATTCATAAACCTAAACGAGAATTTTGAGAACGAAGTGCACAAATAAAAAAGAAATAAAAAAAAGGAACTTTGACGAAGGTGAATATTACCTCTTTAATCATTAGTGTTGCAAGTACCGTACGCTAAAAACAGAATATGCAGCCACCAATGTCTTTTTTTTTTTTATATAGGGAAGGGACTATCGAGATTGAATTCCTCGTATTTTTTCTCTAGTTGCAGAAAGATCAAATGGAATGTTTGATAAGATATAATATAATCGCAGTAGTTTCACGATTATTATTGTGTTTTGTAGGTTAAGGACATGCAGTTTTGAATACTATGTAGGATGATTTTGAAAATTTGAAGTAATAACATGGTTTTAATAATTAGTCTACAGCACATTAAAAACATTATTCACGAAATGGATTTCACTATGGATCGTCCTGGATAAACATCTCAGTTAATCGAGAGTTTACTGTAGGGGTAACCTTTGGAGACTCCTAGAAGTACTGAATATAATTTACGTTAACATAGCTTGCTGTCGAGGTTGCATATGTTTTTATTAATTTTTGTTTTCCCTCTTCCAAGATGAAACTGTAGCCAGCAATTCCTTACTTGAAGTAGTTTTTTTTTTTGTTTAATAGCTAGCACTTTCGAGACGAAATATAATTAGTTGTATTTTTAAAGGTTCAAAGCATATATTCAGAATATTTCGGGACTTGAATGAAGACAAAAGGCTTTCCCTGGTTTTTACATACAGGAACACAACAAAAATTTGGCATTTTGAATTGTTTTAAATAGTATTTTATGTACTAATACACTACGTAAATCCTCACAGTCTTACTAATAAACCGTGTATAGTTTTTATACGAGACTTATGCAGAGTTGAGACAGAAAACGTTACTAATAAACCGTGAATAAGCTATGGACGTATAAACAGGCTGTAACTATGCAATGTTTATATACCGGAAAACAAATGCACACGCAAAGCGTATCCCTCAAAGTACATGCGCGCTATCTGTTGGTGCTAGTTCAGGATATCCCTATTGCTCCGGCCAGAATTTTTGCACACTGAGGCGGCACAGCTGTTATTATGATTACCCACATCGAAACTTCACGTACTACAGAAATAAAAACGCTCAGTAATAATACTCTCACTAAATACACGACGTGAACAAAGGCGAGTTACGTATACTGCAACGGCTTCACAGCAACGTCATCGGAAAGCTTAGTTCAGACTGCCATAGAGCCACGAATGGCCTACCTTACAAGTAGTCTAGTTACATTGCCTTGTATTTACGATTGTCGCAACAATAAGCTGAGTTGCAAAACTTGTCATGAGCAGAACTACAAAAACTTACCAGTGAGCTGAGTTGCAAACTTATGAATGAGCTGAACTATAAAAATTATCAATGAGCTGAAATACAAAAACTTATAGGTAACAACTGTGATTAAGACACGTTCCGAACGCTTGAAACAAAATTAATAATATGGTACGGTAGCTTACAAAATACGAGAAAATTTTAAATCATTATTACAGTCTATTCGCATTTCACCCATAAACTTTTGCAACATATACTATGTATCCTATCTACTTTTGATTATTAGAAGTTACACGTTATTCCTGAGTGTAATCTTGGATGAGAATTGCAAGAATTAATATTACATTTAATAGTGAACAATATAGATTATATAAATCAGAAATCTTCAGATGAGTAGCCTACAGTTAACGATGGGATATCTGCTCCAAATTCAATTTAAATAAGTCTTCTTTAATGATGCATAAATATGTATAAATTGTGAAGGTATCTCTCTTTCTTAACATACAATAAGTCTTAACTTAAAATTACATTTAATTCATTATCATTCTATACTTGATTAAACACAATACTAAGATTGCAATGATTATTACTATGAGTCATTTGAAATGGGTGCTGAAGGGGTTGCTGGGATTCGATAAGGTGTGCGCAAACTATCGCCCCCCCTCTCTTAACCCTTTGAAACAGCATATCACTTAACCCCCCTTCATGTAGTGGTGAAGACAGTCCAGTCATTCGTGTCGATTTGTCTGCTGTGTCAATGATCTCATTTTGACTTACCGTGGGGTTGGCTGTTCTGGTTTGATGGCAGTACGTGCTGTGGGTGACATCTGGGGTTTGCGGTGGAAGTGCGAGATACATGTTGCAAATAGTAAACGGTTAATATAATGATTGTCGCTCACCAGAATGAATATTTAAAAATGAACTTTGGAATTAGTGCGTACTAAAAAAAAGAAAACATTTGGAATTAGTGAAAAAAGTGAACAGTTAATAATACCTATGCTTTCTGCCATCTCTCTTATCCTACATCCGTTGACCAATTATT
Source organism: Periplaneta americana (assembly GCF_040183065.1). NCBI lineage: Eukaryota > Metazoa > Arthropoda > Insecta > Blattodea > Blattidae > Periplaneta > Periplaneta americana. Next base: position 165,843,506 of record NC_091131.1, read on the forward strand.
CATCGCCATTTTGTTTAGTATTGTGTGTTTATGATGGAAGTGTTTCAGGTTTCAGGTAAACATTTTTCTTGTTTGTGAGAGAGAGTTTATATGCTTATGTACGGATGTGTTTCTTGCGAGGGAATGTGTGTGCATTTGTATCATAATATCAATTTGCGCCATATTTTTCATTTGTAAAAGTGCATGAGATTTTGTAGCTTGAAGAGAAAAACCGGAAGTTTACAGCTAATTGGATGGCGAGTGTATGTAAATATTGTGCGTCTTTTGGTTATACAAGGTACTACTTCTGATATTAACAGGAATCTCATATTGACCGAATAAGTTGTTTAGCAAACATTATTCATAATACATCATTCAATTACCGTAAATTGCAGTTCTAGAATCGATACTTATTGATAGTTAATGTTCATTGGAGTTGTTCTGGCCTTGATTAGTTCGTATGAAATCCTTAGGAAAAAAGGAGCTCCCGTTGGAGCTCAGTGGTATTAAATTTCAGATTATAGCTTACGCCGTTTATTATTCTATAAAGTAGGCCTACTGCATGAAGATAGCCTAAACTGAATAGGCCTATCGCTACATGGAGATAAACAAGTGTGTCTTTATACGTCTTTATAGCTAGATTTGCATGTACAACTATTTTTGAATTGGATCATTGTGGTAAATATCTTTCCCGACGTAAACATAATGTTTTATTTTGCCATAAAATGCCTATTATGTAACTTATACCATGTATGTTTAGTGAACAGTCCGAACCTCATAAGTGTCAACAATAAGGCTTCACTCATGACACAACTAAGGCAGACGATAACATGGTAGAGTGACCAGTTCTATTTGTAGTCTGTATAAATTTAGTTTGATTAATCAAGGTGCAGAACTTCGTGTTTAAGAGGAAAATCAGTAGTAGGCCCTTTTGGTCTCAGGCACCGGAGTTATAACTTAAGTCGTCGTACCGGTAATGTGTTTTAATGAAATTTGAGTAATTAATTTAACTTCTCTGCCAAATTCATAGAATTGATTTTGTTCTTCAAAATCTCCAATTTAGGACTTTTACAACATTTTGCAAAAGAAAATAAAAGCGGAAAATACGAACATGAAGGTATTACTCGACCGAGCCCAGTGGAGTCCTGTAGCCCGGAGCGCCACTTGTACTGCTCCTGCGTTCGTAATACGTCATCACGAAAGTTCACATTACGCCCGTGGCTCCATTCGCCTCGGTCGAGTAATAATTATAATTTTATCTCCGCCAAATTTGTATAGGAACGGCCGAGATACGAGACAAGATTACCGGTAGTGGGTTAGTTGAGGGGATGTATAAGTGACCTTGTCACATTGGTAGGATAATTATATTATATCCCCTCAACTACTAACCTTGTGACATACCTCGGCAACTTGGCCGTTCCTATATCAATTTGGTAGAGAAGTGAACAATTACCGAAATGTGGAATATTTATTGGTAATGCAGTGATATGAAAAAATACCAAAATGTAGGTTCCTAGTGGGGTACGGCACCATTTGGCATCCTACTAATAAGGTATCTCATTTTGTCTCTGTCCCTGTATGATATACCATTCCTATAATAATAGAACTAACTTGTTAAAAATTTTGAATTTCCGTTGCGCTTTCTTTTGTTATAACAATATGTGGGGGGGGGGGAATTTCGTACGAGACGGGCACAAAGTGGTTTTTTTTATGATAAAATTACTTAAAAAGCATGACTTCTTAGTTGCATGATTTAAAGTATGAGAATTTAACTTTTAAAGTATAAAGATAGCCAATTTTTGTTTTACGTAATAGAATCGGTCGAATAGAAGGAAAAAGTGACGATGCTATGGGTCTATAAACCTAGCCTTTAGTTAGTTAGTGGGGTTTAAATTGACATATTAGCTACTGTGGCTATTTGCGCCCTTACCAGTATTTAAAATTCTTCAAAACAAAAACATAAACAGTACAATAAGCTCAATGCTAAAATGAACTAAAACGTTGTCATGGTAAATTGAAGGTGCACCCTAGCCTTTATGTCACTTACCCTTTCCTTCATCTAACCCACTCTAACTTGTTATAATCCATGGCCTCGTGTTACTTAGACATCGGGGGTCTACTGTAGAATATGGTAAGGAACTGATGATAAACTTCACGAAGCAGTAAATACTGTAATTATGACCGTTGCAAATATTTTCGTAAAAGACTGATTATTTTCTCTTGACCAAAACTACAGCAGCAAAGTGACCTACTGCTTTAGTGAAGATTGCCATACTATATTTTGCGTTGATATCCTCTTGTTTATTACATTAGCTAAGTCACCAAGAGTCAGTGCCTAATGTGGCTTATTTTGTGATGTGTTTTAGCCTAGATGAATAATTTTGGGTAATTGTCCAGGAAAACTACACTGAAGATGGCACAAATTTGTTTTTTTGCTTGAACACTGGTTTCTGTGAGATGCACTATATACAGACGTGGACAGATTATTAGCAAAATTGAAGATTTTTATTATATAGTTTCACAAAATATGATTCTTCAATTCAGACTGCAGTTGACATTTTTGCGTATTTCCAAATTATTAGCAAAATTGAAGATTTGTATTGTATATTTTTAGAAAATTTGGGTCTTCAATTTGGATTACATTTGATATTTTTGCATATTTACAAACTGAAGATTTTTACTATATATTTTTACCAAATTCGACTCTTCAATTTGGACTACAGTTCACATTTTGGATATTTCCAAATAATTAGCAAAACTGAAGATTTTTATTTTATATTCTGACAAAATTTGACTCTTCAATTTAGACTGCAGTTGACATTTTTGCATATTTACAAATTTTTAGCAAAATTAAAGATTTTTATTATATATTCTTACAAAAATTGGCCCTTCAATTTAAACTACAGTTGACAATTTTGCATTTTTCTGTCAACTATAATGATAGAAATATGAAAAATTGTCAACTGTAGTGTAAATTGAAAAGTCAAATTTTGTAAACAGAATTATCATAAAAATCGTCAATTTTGTTAATAATTTGTCCACGTCTGTAGTAATAAATGCATTGGTTTAGTTAGCAGCCAAAATACTTTCAACATAAAAATTTATATTTAACTTTAGATTCTAATGCACTGTTGTAGCCCCCCCCCCCCCCACATCCTTTTGTTATGCAGAGCAGTGTAATACGCAGGTCCAGGACGCATTACTAGAGCAACGGATCATTTCCCTAGTAATTTTCCCTGGACTTCTCGCTTATTTTGTTGGTGATTAGTACAGGGAGAAGGGAGATGTGCCTCCTTGAGTGCAGTTTTTCTGGAGAAATGACTAATTTTCTGATGTTGGCGGTAATGTGTTAGGATATTGTGTTGTTGCTGGTAATTATGCTTATTTGTTACCGTATGTGGTTTATGATGTCTTGAGAGGTGTTGTGTAACAGTTTTCCTGACACTAGTTCTTCAGGGCAGACCTACCTTTTTAATCCTTGAGATTGATCTTGTTAATGAATGTGAGATCAAGAAATGATGGAAGGTGCTGCTTTAGTTCATCAATGAAGTCATTCACAATCCCATATTGTAGAGTCTTTATCACTTGCTCTTCTGTTTTCCAGTCATGCGACTCAATATAACTGTTGTCTTCTTGTTACAAGTAAACATAGAATGTCATGTGCACTTCCTAAACATACAAACTGCAGAGTTTTGAACACAAACCATAGTGTCATTAATAGACGGAAAAATTTCTTGCAATTGCATCTTTTTATTGATTTGGCATATTGAAAAAGTAAAAGTGAACCTTTGCCGATCATGGTTTTTATGTTCGAATAAAGCCAACTTTATTTTGCATAAATTAAGTATATATTTTGGGGGGGTTTTTCTTTTAAAATGCTTATATATATTTTTTATTTTGCATATTTACTTTAAATTCATATAGGCCTATTTGTGTCTTTTCTTGTTTTGCCCGATTTATTACCTAATTTCAAATTTGTCTGTGATAAAAGTATGTATAATTTCCAAGAAATATTAAGAAAATACGTGAGAAATAAGACCAGCAATCAGTTAATTACTGTTGAGCACATGAAATCGTTGTGATGACAGTGGATAGGCCTACTTCTCTCTAGGGTATAAGTTGAGTTGTTTTTCGCTTTAACATGAAGCATACTCTGTGTACATAGGCCTTTTAGCTGTGTAAGTGTAATGTTTTAGGAGGCAGAGCGAAAATACGCATCGTCTAGATGTTATTCAGACTCTCATTTCAGAGAACTAAAAATGAATGTAGCCTATTTACACACATGTGACAAAGTCACATATTGTTGAGGTCATGAAACTGCTGCAACGAGAATGTTGTTAATGCACTCCGATTTCTTAGAAACAAAACTGAATGTATTTAAACACCTGCGACAATGAAGTCACTTGTCACCTCATGTGATGTTGAAGGATTGTTGCCTGCATTTAAACTAATTCTGACAGATAAGAGAAGAAGTTTCACAGTAGGGAGCCTGGAGAAATCGTTGGTTGTTTACTGCCATAATAATTGCGTGAAAAGCAAAGGAAGTTCAGAAAAAGTTGGAAAGTTAGAAGATTAAAAATGTTTACTTACGGCGTTTAGAGAACCGGAGGTCCCTGTCGTGAGCAAGATTAATCCAGTTTCTACCATCATATCCTACCTCTCTCAAATCCATTTTAATATTATCCTCCCATCTATGTCTCAACATCTCCAAAGATCTTTTTCCTTCTGGCCTCCCAACTAACACACTACTGTCCGTGAAACTTATCTGGGCAGTTAAAAGAGAGGGGTGCAGGGAGCGAGAGGTAGCTTCTAGCAGTAGCGATGCAGGAGAGGGGAGGCCGGTCTACGAGACAGGTAAAATACATTTGCTTGCTTACTTAGTGTGATCGTAGAATTCGTTGTATGTACAGTAGTTTTGTGTTCATGCAATGGCTGGTAATAATACGAGATCCAACAAGGTTATACATAGTAAGGAGAGGGGGATAATAAGGTCAGTGTTGCTTGTTGTGATCAAGAGGCGAAAGAGAAATGTTTAACAATAAACATTAATAAGGCGACCGAGAGAGCTGCCAGATATACAGCTGTCAGTCCGAGATCCATACTAAGAATAAGGAAAGATTCGCAACAACATCCGAACGAGACTCTGAAATCTCCTGGAAAGAAGAGGTAGGTTAACACAATGGTATTAATGCTTACCGGTATGTTTTATTTAACGACGTTTGCAACTGCCGAGGTTATATCAGCGTCGCCGGTGTGCCGGAATTTTGTCCCGCAGGAGTTCTTTTACATGCCAGTAAATCTACTGACATGAGCCTTTCGCATTTAAGCATACTTAAATGCCATTGATCTGACCCGGGATCGAACCCGTAACCTCGGACATAGAAGGCCAGCGCTATACCAACTCCGACAGCCAGGCCGACTAAATGCCAACAAGACGAAGACCGTGGTCATAGGAAGAAAAATAAAAAAGGTAAACTTGCGAATTTTAAATGAAGCAGTAGAGCAAGTGGACAGCTTCAAATATTTGGAGGTGTACTATAAGCAGTAACATGAGCTGCTGCCAAGAAATCAAAAGGAGAATAGCAATGGCAAAGGAAGTTTTTAATAGAAAAAGGAGCATCTTCTGTGGAACTATGAAAAAAGAACTAAGAAAGAGACTAGGGAAGTGCTTTATATGGCTTGTAGCATTGTATGGGGGCAGAAACATGGTCATTACGACGAAGTGAAGGTAAGCGACTAGAAGCATTTGAAATGTGGATATGAATTTTTTATTATTATGATTTATTTAACGACGTTCGCAACTGCAGAGGTTATATCAGCATCGCTAATGTGCTGGACTTTTGTCCCTCAGGACTTCTTTTACATGCCAGTAAATCTACTGACATGAGCCTGTCGCATTTAAACACTTAAATGCCATCGACCTCGGCCGGGATCGAAACTGCAACCTCGAGCATAGAAGGCCAGCGCTATAGCAACTACGCTACCGAGGGCGACTGTGGATATGAATAAGGTTAGTGTGTGAAGTGGACAGAGTAAAAAATGAAGCTGTGTTGGAAAGAGTGGATGAAGAAAGAATGATGCTGAAACTGATTGGAAAGAGGAAGAGAATTGGCTGGGTCACTGGTTCAGAAGAAACTGTCTTCTGAAAGATGCACTGAAAGGGATGATGAACGAGCGAAGAGTTTGGGACAGAAGAAGATATCAGATGATAGACGACATTAAGATATATGGATCGTATAGGAGACAAACAGGAAGGCAGAAAATAGGAAAGACTGGAGAATGGTGAGTTTACAGTGAAAAGCCTGCCCTTGGGCAGAACACTATCAATGAAAGTACACAGATGAAGAAGAATGTGATTCATTTCTATTTTTGTGAATCCATACACATTTCACCTACCATATCCAATGGAATGCACTGAAAATAAATACCGAACGATGTTTTTGTAACTGTACGTACAACTGCAGCAGCGATGGTCAGGGAGCTAGCAGTCGGCTACGGGACAGCGAGAGAGCACTAGGGGACCCAGCTGCCTAGATAAGTTGCACGAAGAGTATATATATTTGTGGATTCGCCCATACGTGCTACATGCCCTGCCCATCTCAAATGTTTGGATTTAATGTTCCTAATTATGTCAGGTGAAGAATACAATGCGTGCAGTTCTGTGTTGTGTAACCTTGTGCATTCTCCTGTAACTTCATCCCTCTTAACCCCAAATATTTTCCTGAGCACTTCATAAGTTAAGAATGTATCAATTAAAATATGTCAAATGAATAATTACAGTAATAGCAACAAACAATTTTTAAAATAAAAATGTCATTTTTTTTTCTTTAGTCAACTGTCCTAAGACAGGTTTGAATATAAGTGACACCATTAAGGCATCACTCATGAGGCGACTGAGCCACGAGATAAGGAATAGGATGGCTAATTCCTTCCCTCCTCCATTTGATACATCACTGACTAGTAACATATTACATAGACTTCAGATGTATACAAACAATAGTGTTTTTCCTCTAACACATATCGTGAAGTAAGATGTAATGCGTAATAATAGATGGACATATCAGCCATAACCTCAATCAGAGGTATAAAAATGATGGTTACTTTAAATTATTTTCATTCACATATTATTAAACCAAATAAACCCCTAAAGCGTATTTTTTACTGTATATATTTCAGTTTTTAGTGCATACAGGTTATGCAGTGTATCCTTTAATCTTTAAGATGTTCCTTGTTTTGTGAAGACATTTTATTCACACTAGGCCTACCTCAGTAGCAAACTGCTTAATGACTGCTAATCTTGGTGATTGGGGCAGATTCTGTTTCACACGACTTTTGGCTTTTCCCAAGGTTTGTCTTGTAGAGACAAGTTTTGTAGGTGAAGTATTAGGAGCAGTTCCCAAAAAGAGCTTCCTCAACTGCAGTCGTGCATATGAAAGCGTTTGTGTACAGAAGAAGAGGCAAGATCATCATGTGCCACTAATGGTTATGGAGAGGGAAGAGAAGTTTTAGCCTGAGATGAACTTCTGATTCATTAGATTCGTATAATAGTAACCATCCTGCAAGAAACTCATTCTGATAACTCATTCTTTCGCTTCTTTCTCAGCTCAAATGCCAGGTCTCACCTATACTGGCTAAATAAACCTTTAAATTCAATTGCAGTTTATTTTATTAGGTACTGGTACAGAGTAATTTCCTGATCTACTTTTTCATAATGTAAAAGTAAACAGTTTTTTAAGATCAATCTTTTCATTTTTTTAAAGTGGCCTTCTTTTGAAATGGAGAGGATGTAGAAAATAGGATATATATCTCTACGGTATATACAAAAGGGAAAAAAAGGCCACTGTAAAAATTATATAGAGGAATTGCTGTAACAAACACATTAAACAGACTTCATGGAAAAGTACTTAAATATTTTTTGGAAGAAGAATACAAAGATATGGGATTCTTTTACATTGTGATGTTTTAAAAAAATTGCAATAGCAAAAGTATAGTGAATCAGTTCAGTGAAGCTGTGGCTAGAGGGCATTAAGTATGATAAAATGTTACTTTTTATTAGTTATTCTGCCCCTTACATGATTAAAGTTGAACAAGTATTAACTGTTGTTTATCCTAAAATGACTCATTTCACTTATGTAGCACATGTCTTTCATATTGTGACAAAAGTGGTAAGAGGAAGTTAACCCTAAAGTAGATTTACTGATTTCTTCTGTAAAAAACGTTCTTGTCAAAGCTCCCAGTAGAATTCATATTTTGAAAGAAATATACCGTCAAATTCCATTTCCATGTAGGCTATAACTATGTAGAATACATGGCTGCAAGTGGCTAAATGTTATGCTGAACATAATCACTGAGGGTTGCCAACTTACGATACAGCACAAAAGCAGTGGGAGGGAACATCAAGATTGTCGTGTGCAAACTAAAATTTATCGCAACATATCAACAAAAAGTAGTAGCCTACTCACTATACGTGTTTTTTGAAAGATGGGATATGGCAGTTATGTGGCAGAGCTTGAAACTACAGCGCTGTGTTGCCAATATGGACTACCATGTGCCAGATGATGGAATTGATGTTAAGGCTCAACTCACACGGCTGACAACTTTGCAATTATTTTGCAGTTATGTGTGGTTGTGCTGTGGGTGGTGAGGAATAAAATTAGTATTGAATTATATGGAAACAGATGATGCTAACTCACACTGACTACAAACTGAAGTCATTGTTGACGTCTGTGGTCGTGAGACGTCGGTATCATCCACAGCACAACAACTGTAGAATTGTTGCTCGGTGGTCGAGCGCAACTCACACATGCAACATGCCAACCACTTGCCGCTGACAGCGTATCTTTGGAAACGACAGATGCTTTTACACCATATTGTTGGAAACAATAGACGCTTTCTTGGCAAATAGCAAGCTTGTGGTGTGGTTGTCTGTGGTTGATATGGACTTCAAGCGACCACAAAAAAAAAGTCTGCATGTGGTCGGTTCCTCCAACAGCACAACCACACACAAACTGCAAAATAATCGCAAATTTGTCGGCCGTGTCAGTTGAGCCTGAAACATTCATTGACAATTTACGCGAAGGTAAAAAGAAATACAAAAATCGACAGAATGAAAAACAAAACATATCAATAATAACATTATGTGCACAATAAATGTCGCTAAGAGAACTATAAAAACGTCTTTGAGAAAGCTATTGAGCATTCTCCATGTGGGAACTGTAACTGTGGCAACTCAACCATTGTTACCATAGCAACAGGCCTACCACGCTATGTGACATTCCGTTGTTTTTCTGATCACAGCACTAATGCCATGTACTATCTTTAAAAAAACCAGGTATAGTGAATTTAGATGGCATGGGTTTTGTTTCTGGTAAATATATATATATATATGTGTGTTATGAACTTATGACTGTTGTATGTTACTATAAATTTAATAGGCTTGATGGTAAATATGAATATTGAAACTAACCAGTTCGACGAACCAATGAGAAATTTAACAACTGGTTCGTGCAAACCACTGAATATCACCACTGATGAAATGCAGTATTAAAAGATATTTTGCCAAGCATTTGGGCCCTAATTGGAATAAGGGTGTAATCAACAAATCTGTAGTACCTACATGTTTTACAAGAAAGGAAAATATTTTCAGAGGTATGTTTCGTTAGGCCTATATTTACTAGCAGAATCATTTGACTAATCAGGATGCAAGTTTATTCAGGTATTGGATGCAATAATTCTGTATGGTTGTGAAACTTGGACTCTCACTTTGAGAGAGGAATAGAAGTTAAGTGTATGGGAATAAGGTGGTTAGGAAAATATTTGGGCTGAGAGGGATGAAGTTACAGGAGAATGGAGAAAGTTACACAACGCAGAACTGCACACATTGTATTCTTCACCTGACATAATTGGGAACATTAAATCCAGATGTTTGAGATATTCGGGACATGTAGCACGTATGGGCAAACCCAGAAATGCATATAGAGTGTTAGTTGGGAGGCCTGAGGGAAAAAGACCTTTGGAGAGGCTGTGACATAGATTGGGGGATAATATTAAAATGGATTTGAAGGAGGTGCGATATGATGATAGAGACTGGGTTAATCTTGCTCAGGGTAGGGACTGATGATGGGCTTATGTGAGGGCAGCAATGAACCTCTGGGTTTCTTAAAAGCCATAAGTAAGTAAGTATTGGATGCAATAATTTATTGTTACAAATGAATGCTTCAAAATTTTTCCATCGAAGTCACAATTATGTAATTAATTTGATGTTTCATCCTTTTTCTGAGGAGGTCTTCAATTATGGCAGGTAAATTAATTGAATAATATAAGAAATAGAGTTCAATGATGAATACAAAAAAGAAAAAAACCAAAATATATGTATATGGTAATCATAGATCAACTAAAAAATTTGTTTTGGAGGATGAATATGGAGATATAAAAAAATCTAATGAACACTTATTTTTGGGAACAAAAGGTGGTAATGAGAGTCATGAAGTTGAAATAAGTGAAATGATAAATAAAGCTGGAGCAACAATATGAAAATTAAATGGTTTTTGGGGATTAGAATATAAGTTCTAAAACAGTAACTACAATTAGTAATATATAGTGAGGATCACGTAAGTTCAGTTCCCAAACAGCAAATATTTCCGCCTTGTCAGTGTTGCCAACTGTTACCAGATATCACCACATGTAGTAAAATCACGATCCTATGTACTGAATGACTTCTTTACTCACAGTACTTTACCTTAATGTTGGAAGGTTATTCTAAATAGTTTCAATAATAATGAGAAATGTATTGCTATGTTCTATTCTTTTATTCCTTTACATTATTATTAGTATTAGCATTAATAGGTTACTAGACGTAAATATACAACAAAGTATAGTATATAATATTCAAGAATCAAATCTGTTCCAAGACCAATTAAATTATTGTCACTTCACTTCAAAGATTCCAGCGTACATATACTGTACTTCCTAAAGGTAGATAAATTAATAACCAATTGACTTTTGGTTGGAATTCGAATGAACTTCTGATTATCTTTTGAAATTAGTAAGGAAATGGATAATACAACTAGGCTAAAACTGAAATAATAATAAATCAACTTACAAAAATAATTTTGGTCCTTAAAAGCCATAAGTAATTTCACTTCTAGATACCTTTTTAAAGATTTCATTTGTTTGTAAATTGCTTAATAATGCTACACTTACACTTATTATTTCTGCAACTCCACGTCTGTCATTGAAACAATGTATGATACATAACTGTGAAGTCTCTTTTTGGCTCTTGTGTCCTAAATTTAAATAAGAAAAAGCAAATGATTCAAGAAATGTGAGCTGGTGAAAATTAAATACTCAATTAATAAAATAATTACTACCAAAAGAATATTTTATTAATTCTATACAAAAGATGGATTACACAGAACAGATGGCCAGAAATCATAGATTTATACACAACATACAGCATGAAACAATCATCAAAAAATGCTTTTTGTACACAATAACATCTTTCAAACGAAGTGAAATAGCCAATAAGTTCAATAAATATTATGCTAATAAGTAATAACTATAATTAATAATTATCTACAAGTTGTAAAAGGGAATAAAATAGTATATTGTTGAAATTAGGGGGTTATGGTTTATTACGTGTATTTATAATTTTAATTACTTTTTCTACATTTAATTATATTTTAATTTCTATTAGATTAGTTGGTGGTGTGGTTGTTAGTTTTATCTGTGTACGTCAGACTATTAAGGAAAAACTGAAAGAAATATTAAATCTACTATCTACTTTATATAACAATATTTAATCAAGAACTGAATATTACTATTAATTTAATAACATAAGACCCAAAACATCTCCAAGTCCAGACAATACACATGCTGATTTTCTTAAACATGTTGGCAAACAAGCAAACTCACTACTTTTATCTTGTAATCTCATCTAAAATACAATATCTGTCTGGAGAAAATCTATCATAACATCAATTTTGAAAAGCAATTATTCAACTAATATCTTTTCGAGTTATCGACAGATACCACTTACTAGTATGATAGCCAAAATTATGGAAGAGATGATTTCATAGATTGAATTGGTTCCTGGAATCTAGTAACTAACTTTCATTTTATTGGGTTGACTTTAGAGAATTGCATTAAACAAATGGACAGATTTTAAATTTTAGTCAAGATATTAAAGATATTTTAAACAGAAAACAAAACAACTTAACAATTTTAATTTATTTTCAAGGATCATATGGCTCTGTAGATATAAATCACTTAAGAAATTGCAAACTTAGGGTGTCCATGATAAAGTGTTACACTGGGTCAGTGACTTGATTATTTGATTCATTGTCACAAATATGTAAATAGAGACAGATTCATCTGGGCTTCCCACATTGTTGTTTTCAGGAATACATTTTCCAATATTAATGTCGATGGTCTAACTAAAGAAATAGATCTTATGACAATCTCATCATTTGCAGATAATATGGTTGTCTAGAACAAAAAATCACAGTCCACAAATATTAATAAACTGAGCCAAAATCCCAACAGACTTTTTGACTCTACTTGGAGAACTCAAACTTGCTCAATTAAGGGAAACTTTACTAATAAAACACAATCCCAAGTTATTTCAAAATGAATAGTATATAAGTTAACTTTAACAGATGATGTTAAGAAATGTGATACTTCTCCAGACATTTTAAAAATCATTAGAAACGATAAATGATCTGGTCAGTGAGTGACTACATACAGTATTTTTTATAGATGGATCCTGTTTACCAAGCCATAGATGTAGTGGTGTTGTAGTACAATACCAGTATATTCCCTTTTACAGGGAATTATATTCAAACACTTGTTTGCCCCATTTTAACCGTGACAACGCTTTTTAGCTTTTTAAACATTCTGGTTATTGTATTGTGTTTGTGTTTAGTGAAAGATTTTAGATAAGGGCGCATATAGCCATAGTAGCTGACGCGCCCTTTTTAAACGCCACTAACTAACTAACTAACTAACTTCAAACACTGACTAATTTTGATAGTGAAAATTTAGATACACTTTTAAGCTTACAAAATCTCCAGTATCGACTTCATAAATCTGAGAAGGCTGTCATACTATCAGATTCAAAATCAGATGTTCTTGCTGCAGTAATGGACGTAACAGCATGAAATCTCAATATTTTACAGTGTTTTAATATTTTAAGCAAAATGGTCGAATTACATCGACGACTGGTACTTCCGTGGATCCATGAACTTTATGGAGTGGGAGGTAATGAGGTAGCTGAAAGGTAGCAAAATTACTGTAAGGTTATCTATACCTGCATCTTACCACACTGTTAAAAGAATAACAAGATCAGAACATGACAATGTGGTAACAAAAATCGGAATGATTCTAAAGCAAATGAAAAAATTGCAATAGGCCATCCGGCGTCTGCTCCACGATGGAGGAAAATCCTCAGAAGAAACCAACTAATCAGACCAAATGGGGGATCCAAACTATCCTCGAGTGCAGCTCTGAATTTGCAGGCCAACGAGTCTACCGACTAAGCTACATTGGTGGCTCCACTAAAAATATGAAGTACATGGCACTCAGATTATTAAATTGACAAACCTAAACAATTATTCATCAGTTAAGCTATAAAATATAATACATAGCAAGCAAGTTAATTCAATTTAAAAGTATAAACAATTCAATCAGTTGAAATATACAGAAACTGATAATAAATATCATGCAAATTACTTCACATTACAAGCATAAACAATTCATCACTTGTGGTATACAGCCTACTATTTAATTTACAGCACATACAATTCATCAGTTAAGCTATAGACCTACAGTCTACTATTCAATTTACAGCATATATAATTCATCAATTAAGCGAAACAAAAATATAGTACAATACATAGTAAAAATAATACACCTAATTTAATAACTGAACTTCTATGAAAATCTACAGTGGCAGTACTCATATTATCACAGGCCATGATTGTCTCAAATATTTACAAAGAACTGATATTTCAGAATCTCCCCATGCCATTTCTGAAATCTCAATGAAGATATGGATCATTGTCTTGACTGTTTAACTTTACACAGCTTTCAATCTTCTGGTTAAATATTGGAGTGCAAGGTAACAAATGACATCAACTGCTGAACACTTGGTATCAATCAACCAACAACTTCATTACATTAAAGGGGAAAAAAAACTGAAAGAATTAATTGTATATAGACACAACACATAAGACAAGGCCGCTTCAGAACAGTAATTGGCAAGGCTCTGTTGTTTTAGGAGTCTTATGTAGATTCAATTTCACCTGAAAGAAAAAAGTAGCATCTATAAGTAGTAGTAGTAGTAGTAGTAGTAGTAGTAGTAGTAGTAGTAGTAAAGATAATAATAATAATAATAATAATAATAATAATAATAATAATAATAATAATAATAATAATAATGACTGTGAAGTATGGAAATTAATATTGCAATGTTATATCAAAAGGTGATTTCACACCATCAACTCTTATCAATTAGTACAACTCTTATCATTTAGTACAATAAATCTATTATATTCAGTTGCAATCACCAGTAGCTGTTCTTTCCTCCATTTTGTTGTTGGCTGATTTTTCACAAGTCTGCTATGATATGCAGCACTATCCATGACAATAACGCATTGCCCTAATGTTCTCAGGTCAACAACTGTGTTTGCACCCACTTCTCAACTACAGGGCTATTCATAGCACTATGGTAGTCCTGACTTTTCTTTCAATTGCATGAAAAAATTAAATCAGCACCTGCAATAAAAATTATACCTGGGCATATAATTACGTCACATGAATTCACAGCATTTAAATAAAGAAAATAAAACATAACATAACATGACATGACATGAGATCCTCTTTGGTGAAAGGCTTTCCCACGTTTTTATTTAGTCACCAATTTTTATATTTTTGTACCCTGATTTAAAAAATTACTCTTGCCAAATTTATGTAAAATATAAATCAATATAACTTACCGAGTATAAATCCACCTTTCGTTCCGGCATCTAATCTTCCATCCTCATTTGTTGGTCTATGAATAACACCATTCATGTCACTGGAAACTTCACCTGGTTTATTTCATGAATAAGTGGGTGATCATACTTAAAAAAACAGAGAGAGAAAAGCAATTCACATTGACACTCTAAGAGACACAAAAATTTTAAAGACAGGAAAACCGTTCAAGAATTTTATAACTAACCTCTAGTTATAATATGAAACTATTAATTGCAAAACATGTTGTTCCCACCTGAATTCATTACTAGTAGCCTATATTAATTGCAATTTCATATTCCACATAAGTGTTAATCTATTTGTTAGTAAAAAATTCAATCACTCAATGTCTCACAATACATTGAAATTTACCATTCATAAAAATCCAAGTCTCATCCAAGAATACTACGGGTTTAGGGTTCTCACGCTCCACATTTCTTATATATTCTCTTAAAAACGAATAACATCACTTTCTCATACATGTGTATAAGGATCCCCTTTGCTCCATAGAAATTTCATCTCTTTCAAAATTTTTTTCACCGATGATAAGGATACTCTAAATAAATATGTTTCATAATCATCATTCATATGTTCCAGAACTTTTGCTGCTGTTAGTACTTCCCCTGTAACAGTAAATGAAAATTATGCCATATTTTTATACATAGGCCTATGACTAATATCAGAATTACATTGCATAAATCAACACAATAATTCCTGTAACTTCCCTACCTTTATGTAACTTGTCATAAATAAATCTCGCAATTGCATCTTTCGTAAAATCATCAGCATCAGTCACTGGATGTTTACGTAGTCTATGTTTTCCTGGTGTCACGAGTGGGGTCCCCTTGTGTGAATTTATCACTTTCGTGGCTGTAGTTAAGCCAAGCTGTAATAACAAACAATAACATAATACTTCTAAAAATTGTTATATCATAAAATTCATGCATAATACCAACATTTACAGCTATATGAATAGAAAATGATCAACATGTTAGGTTGGGTCTACGATAGGTTTAAGTAGGCTAATATTTAGGTAATTCTCCAGAAAAGCTACACCAAAGAAGGCATAATTTTATTTTGTTTAATTGATTTCTGTGATATTTACATAGTGATGAACACGTGGTTTTAGTGCACAGCCACAAATACTTTCAGCACAAAAATCCTTTGACACTTACCTGTATATTCTAATGCATTGTTGTAGTCCCTCCCTCAAACTTGTTACTAATTACCAATATAACATGCGAGAGGTCCAGGACGAAGAGAAATGGTTAGTTTCCCAGTAGTGCGTCCTCGTCCTCTCGAGTGTTATATCTTAACAAGTACTTTGGGTGGGGTAGCTTTTCTGAAGAAACACCATATTTAATATTACTTAGACCAGTCATGAATAAATTATTCAGCCAGAGTCAACGTTCCTATGCTTTATAGAGTATGTTATATAGTTATTATATAAAACTGAATTATTTTTAAGCACCATAACAGGCCAACATTCATGTAATATTTGCTGCAATATCAAGTTAATAATTACAATATGACTTGTATTTTCTTCGGCCGATGTGGCATGTAAATTGTGATCTGAACGGTTAATTTAATACCAAAAGAGAAAACTGGAAATTTACTTTCGTGCTGTTTGATTACTTGTTCGTCTAATTTGTAAATGTATTTAAGCTATCACCTACTGCAGTATTACAGTATCTTAAATGTATTTAGTTTGGCAATATGAAAATCACTGACTTGATTAAACATTAGGCCTAACCTAAAAATTTGTTTTGTTTGACCACAATCATGAAATTATTAGTGCAAACTCCTAAAACTGAATACCACTTTGAAATGTATGCTTAAGAATACTTACTCCTAATAATTGTCCTATTCTGGTTGAAATTGCTGTCTCCGTTAGCATAATTCCTTCTTAATTATCTTCTTTCTTCAACTCATTATACACGTGAACTACAGATTTCTGAAGCGTACTCTGAATGCCACACATTTTCTTTCTTGGAGGAGTCACTGCAATACTATTTCATTTTTTTCACATAGTAATAAAAATCTAAACACGAAAGAAATTCATTAAAATTTGAAATAATATTTCTATCCATTACCCACGTGCATTATCACGCCCAAGTATATTATATTCATTCGTACTTATCTGACTATTCTTGAATTATAACCACAACGCAACACATAACATAACTATTATGTATTAATATTAATACTAATATTAATTAATTATTAATAAGTTCGAATTTCACTATCTTCCAGTAACCGGCTGAGAAATCTAGTACAATTTTAATTTCATGGAACTCCAGTACCGGCAAATATTGTCGATATTTGCCTCAGCTGCCAACATACCGGTTACAAAATCACTACCATTTATAGTATTTGTCAGTATCGAAATTCGAAACGAAGTTGGCAAAAGAAAATTCAACCTTCAAACTAGAAAATCACCATAATCCACTAGCATTTGTAGTAATGGGGGAAAAATGGTTAGGTTTCACCCTTAGGGTATCAAGTTACCTGATCTTCCCTATAATTGAGGCGATCAAAAGCAAAGAGGTGTAAGTGAACTTTAGTTTTTAAAAGTTACTAAGCATTCGTAAATTTCGTGAAGTTTAAATTTTAAATATTAATGTGTGATGTGGTTAAAAGATATATCGCTTTACCACTGAAATTTTAAATGCTTTAGTTTATCCTGGATTCACTTAAATTTTTTTTTATAAATATCACTTACACCACTTCACTTCTAACCACCTCAATTGCAAGAGCACATAACATACTGAGCACAATCTTTGAAGTTAAAAATCAAGAACAAATTCAACATTATTTTCGGCAGAAATCGGTTTCTGGCATTGACACTTATGCAAGAATTTCTAGAAGAGTTAGGTAAGATTCAAGTTGCAATAAAAAGCTTCATAAAAACAGTTAAAAGAGTATGGGCACGTAAAAATGGATGGCAGTTAATAGATTTTCAAAGAAAATACTACAATGAGTTTCACTTGTTAGAAGAAAAATGGGACAGTCTCAAATTATTTGGATGTTGGATGACATTAGCAGCATGCAAGAGAAAAAGACTAGTGGATTAGGGCATGTAATTTAAGAGGGTAAAATCAATTCTTTTTACAATTTCTGCAATGAAGGGTTGTGAAAACAGTGTTGGTAAATTTACATTTGATGGAAAATCACTTAATTGACTCTTGATGAAAGAAATGAAATTTTAATTTACTTGCAGAAAATGCCAAAAAAAGATAAACATTTTATTTTTTTAACATGAATCATATCATTATCATTAATATCGTACTAAATCAGAAATAATAATCTGTGGTGTTATGGTCCTTTAACGGCCTAGACTCACCAACCGGCTGTTGACCTCACTTCCACATGACAAAGCAGAAGTAGACGATCATTCAACCAGAAAGGAGGTATTGTGTGGTTAGCATGAAGATCCCCCAGCTGTTCTAGCTGGCTTTCGTAACCAAATTCTTCTACCTATTGTAGCTCTCCAAGTGCATTACGATGCTGGATGGTTACCAATCCCATTCCTGGCCAAAATTTCATGAGAAACTTTCTTCTCCCATCTAGACTCGAACCAGCACGTAGTCTGTAATGTAAGTTCTAGGCAGGATGCCTTAGACTACGATGCCACAGTGTGAGACATGCTGAAACAGTACTGAAGAGTAAAGACAATAAACATTATAGTCAATTCTCTGACGTGATCAAGGACGAGAATGGTGACTTGCTTGCAGACTTTCATTCAATCCTGAACAGATGGAGGAACTATCCTGGGAAACTACTAAATATACATAGGGCAAATAGAAATGATCGAGACGAAATTCAAATACAAACTGTTGAGCCATTTATACCGAACCCACACTTTCTGAAGTCGAAATTGCAATAGAAGAAAAAGTATAAGTTTCCAGGTATCGATTAAATTCCAGCAGAATTAATACAAGAGGGTGAAAGCACATTACCTAGCGAAATTTATAAGTATTTATTGTATTTGCTATTTGGGAAAAGGAAATGGTACTAGAACAATGGAAGGAATCCATAATTGTAGCTATTTTTAAGAAGGGGGACAAGACTCTTTCGAGGAATATCACTTTTGTTAACATCGTACAAAATTTTGTCCAATATTCTTTTCTGAAGATTAACTCCATATGTAGCAGGGGCGTATTCTGCGGACTACCGGGGCTACCGGCGTAGCCCAAGGAAATTACAAAATAAAAAGTTTATAATATAACATAATATAATAATTTTGTATTATTAGTTTTACCACAGTAATTAAAATTAAAGTAATTGTTAGATTTATATGCGCTCTCTGCTCTCGAAAAGAAACAAGTTGTCAAGGCGGCATCACTGGAGAAACCGCTTGCTACGTGAGGTAGCCTGTGACCGTACCGCGCACGCTGTCCGGTTGCACAACTGCTCATCCCCCCGCTCTCTTCTGTTTCCAACGTGCAGTGTAAGGCCGGGTGAGTTGCCGCTCTCGTGATCGGTTTCTTCGCAGGCGCGAAGCAACAGTACGCTTAGCACGCTAGCTCATTAATGTAATTGTGTTCTTGCAGTGCAGTATTTTAAATTTGTGATTTGTTCGAGTGTCTAAGAGTTATATTAATTGTGAATTATTAAGTTTTTAATTTCCCAATTAAGTGATATTGTGAAAAATATGGCAGAACAAGTTTCTGGAGAGGTTTGTGTTGAAAATGACTGTGTAATAGAAGGTTTATTAAAAGTGCCTTTTAACCGTCGTACATACGAGGAAGTTGAAATTGTGAAAATGGAAAGACCAACTCCTGAGTTAAATTTGTCCATGGACGTAAAAGAAAAACAGCGTGAGTACACACGCCATTTCACTTCAACATCATATGGTAAGTGGAATTGGTTGTGTGGTAGTTCTAAACTGTCTAAACTATTTTGCTGGCCATGTTTGTTATTTAGCCGCGAAACTAATGTGTGGTTAAAAGAGGGTTTTCTAATATCAACTCCCTTCGAACGGCAGTCCTAAAACACGACAAATCGAAAGCTCATATTTGTAGTAGCATGAACTTTGCAAACTTTGGGAAGACAAGAATTGATTTACAGCTAGATAAGCAAAAAGCTCTACATATCAGCCAACACAATGCTCCTGTGGAAAAAAAATCGGGAGATTTTACTGCATCTTATTAACACAGTCTGCTTTCTAGGAAAACAAGAATTGGCTTTTCGGGATCATAATGAGAGTGTGGAATCAGACAATAGAGGAAATTATATTGAATATTTAAGTTCCTTAAGTGAATTTGACCATTTACTGGCCAATCATCTTGAGAGTTCAACAGTATTTCGTGGTACTTCTCCCGCAATTCATAATGACTTAATATTTGCTATAAGTGGGGTTATGATAAAGAACATAAAATCTGAAATAGAAGAAGCACCTTTAGCGGCCATTGTTGTTGATGAAACAAGTGACTGCTCTAATCAGAGTCAATTGTCCACTGTTTTAAGATACGTCGATAGTACTGCCAATGTTCAAGAATGGTTTATAGGATTCACAAATGTCAGTTCGGGCAAAACTGCTGCTGCTTGGTTTCAGCATGTGGAAGGTGTTATAGCAGAATACAGTGTCGGCAATAAGTTAATTGCATAGACATACAATGGTGCTTCAGTTATGGCGGAAAATATTAATGGCTTAAAAACAAAAGTTCAAGGAAAGTATCCTCAAACACTATTTGTCCATTGTTACAGCCATGTTCTCAATTTAGTTTTGTAACAAACTACTTCATCCATTCCAGAATGCCGCATTTTTTTTTCAAAACACTGTCGGGTTTAGCTGCATTTTTCTCATCATCTCCTAAAAGATCAGAAAAACTCAAGAATTTATGAAAAAGAAACTCCCAAAAGTAGCACCAACTAGATGCAATTTTACATCTCGGCTTGTAAATACAGTAAAGTAATACAGAGAACAACTGACTGCTTTCTTTGAAAATATCATTTGTAATGACTCTGAAGAAAACTGGGTTGATGATGTATTTGTGCAGGCTCAAGGATATTTGTATTTTTTCACACAGTTTCAGAATATATTTCTTCTTGAAGTCTACGCTAGAGTGTTCGCACATACAGATGTGCTCTACAATATTCTTCAGACAAAAAGTCTAGACATAGCATACTGCTTGCAAGAGGTATCAAAGTTAAAAAATACTATATTCGAGTTCAGACGTAGTGGGTTTCCGTCCATATGGAGTAATATGGAAAATGAAAATTCTTCAGCCTATACAATGGAACCACCATTAAAGCGAAGAAAAGGAGATGATGAATTGAAATACAGGTAGCTGTACTACAGCATACTAGATCGTATGCACATGGAAATTACTGACAGATTTTCTGATTATGGAAAGCTTTAGTCTAGATTCTCAAAAATTTTCTGCTTATAGAGAAAACTTCCCGAATGAGGCACTAAACAAATTATTTCAGTCCTATAACAGTCACTTTGATCAAGTATGTTTGAAAAATGAATTAAGTGTAATATATTCAGCAGAGGTCTTTGATTTTTCGAACAAACCTATCCATGAAATATTATCTGCCATATATGAAAACCAGCTGAACCAAGTTATTCCTGAAGTCCTTAAATTGGCAACATTAATTGTGACAATACCAGCTACGTCAGCATCAGTAGAAAGAACATTTTCTGCGTTGAAGAGAATAAAATCCTACTGTAGATCAACTCATACACAAGAACGTTTATCCGGCTTGGCACTGATGTCCATTGAAAAGTCATTTCTACACAAACTTTGCAAGCGGCCCAACTGTAATTTCAATGACGAAGTCATCAAAGTATTTTCGTCCCAATCAAGACGTCTGAAATTCATATATAAATAGGTAAGGAATTTTATTATAGAGATTTTAAAATATATTTTGTGTAATAATAGGGTCAGTGGTAGCCCAGGCCCTTAAACCAGTATACGCCACTGATATGTAGATGAAATTGTTAGGGACCATCAAGGTGCTTTTAGGTATAATAGGTCAACTATTGATCAAATTTTTTGTATTCAACAGATATTGGAGAAAAAATGGGATTATAAGGGTACAGTACATCAGTTATTCATAGATTTCAAAAAGGCATATGACTCGGTTAAGAGAGAAGTTTTATATAGTGTTCTTATTGAATTTGGTATTCCCAAGAAACTAGTTTAATTAAAATGTGTTTCAGTGAAACATACAGCAGAGTCCGTATAGGCCAGTTTCTATCTGATGCTTTTCCAATTCACTGCAGGCTAAAGCAAGGAGATGCACTATCACCGTTAATTTTTAACTTTTCTCTAGAATATGCCATTAAGAAAGTTCATGATAACAGAGAGGGTTTAGAATTGAATGGGTTACATCAGCTGCTTGTCTATGCGGAAAATCCACAAACGATTAGGGAAAATACAGAAATTTTACTTGAAGCAAGTAAAGCGATAGGTTTGGAAGTAAATCCCTAAAAGACAAAGTATATGATTATGTCTTGTGGCCAGAATATTGTACGAAATGGAAATATAAAAATTGGAGAATTATCCTTCGAAGAGGTGGATAAGTTCAAATATCTCGGAGCAACAGTAACAAATATAAATGGCGCTCGGGAGGAAATTAAACACAGAATAAACATGGGAAATGCGTGTTATTATTCGATTGAGAAGCTTTTGTCATCTTGTCTGCTGTCAAAAAATCTGAAAATTAGAATTTATAAAACAGTTATATTACTGGTTCTGTATGGTTGTGAAACTTGGACTGTCACTTTGAGAGAGGAACAGAGATTAAGGGTGTTTGAGAATAAGGTTCTTAGGAAAATATTTGGGGCTAAGAGAGATGAAGTTACAGGAGAATGGAGAAAGTTACACAACACAGAACTGCACGCATTGTATTCTTCACCTGACATAATTAGGAACATTAAATCCAGACGTTTGAGATGGGCAGGGCATGTAGCACGTATGGGCAAATCCAGAAATGCATATAGAGTGTTGAGAGGCCGGAGGGAAAAAGACGTTTGGGGAGGCCGAGACATAGATGGGAGGATATTAAAATGGATTTGAGGGAGGTGGGATATGATGATAGAGACTGGATTAATCTTGCACAGGATAGGGACTGATGGTGGGCTTATGTGAGGGTGGCAATGAACCTTCAGGTTCCTTAAAAGCCATTTGTAAGTACGTCAATTCTCTGAAATGACAAAAAAAATATTGAAACAATTAAAGCATTAGTTTTTGAACATAAATATTCCATTATATCATAGTTACTAATTATCTTAAAAATTATATGGAAAAGTAATTGTAACTTCGGAATATGTGCCTCGTAAGAGGCACCAAGACCAGCAACCACCAGTTCTGAAGATGACCCATAATAGGTCGAAACATGTAAACAAGGTACGTTAGAATTTAACACAAAGTTTTATGATACATATTCCGAAGAGATATAGTGTTAAAAGTTGTGTAATCAAGATGTATGAGTAATTATAACTCTCAACAAAATATTTATATAAGTTTCATCAAGTCTTGCATTTGTTTCATATTTGGCTATCAAACCACTGACTTGCTTCTTGCCCTCTGATGTAGCCCTCATCTTTCTCGTGTGTGTGCATATCTGCTGCCTCTTTGACTTGTTTCACTCACCTCTCTATAGACTGATTATGGCAAGGCCACTGTGGAACTTACATGGGCTTGTCAGTGAACTTCTTTACTAACTTCTGCTGTAGTCAATTTACATGTCAAAGGAGATTTATACACCCCATCAGACCAGTCTATCAACAGGAACGATGGAAGGACATACAGAGAGATCTCGTAAGGTGGAATCACACTATTGCCACGGCATGTGTTCTCCTGTGAGATCATATAAATTGGAAGGCACGTGCTGTGTCGCATTGTGTGCACATTATCGCCACGCCATGTCACTTCACACTTACAATCAGTTCTGTCGCTCTTTTATTCAGTAGCTTTTCTGTAGCAGAGATGGAAGGTGAATGGATTAGTAGTTCAGCAGTTCTTCAGAGTTTGAAGAAGACATTGAAAATGCGGTTTCGGCTATTATCATTCAGGAAAAAAAGTGTTGGAAGTGGATGCATGACATAAACTTGAAACGGGAGGAATTTGATGAATTTCATACCTTGTTAAACAACTGGAACAATGTTTTCGTATGAACTTTAGAATAAATAAAGAAGAATTTGAATTTATTTACAATCTAATAAAAAAGAAAATATAGAAACAGAACACTCAATTTCGAACAGCAGTGAACACTGGAGAAAAATTAGTCGTATGTTTAATGTGAATACATGCCACAAATTTAAATAAAACTCTTTAATTATTTCTGATTGAGGTTCTGTGTGATATGTACAGTGGTGGTAAAAAAAAACCGGACCGACCCTTGTAGCTGATTTCAGAGCCTTGTTCACAGCGACAGTATGATAGACTGGTAACTAAGACTTTCGTGGTTCGAATCCTGCCTGGGAAGGAAACTTTTTTTGTTCCTTATTCAAATTTATTCCCAATACTTTTTGACTGCAGCGATATTTTACTACTTAATTAACTTATTATTCCCAGAACATGAATTTTACCAGCTTATTATGCTTTTTTCTATTATTATGCTTTTTTCTTTCTTTCTGTATGTTATATATTATGTCTGATTTCTTCTTATTTGTTGTTTATATTTTTTTATTATTATTATTATTATTATTATTATCTTATGCAGTTTTGTGTGTAAAATTGTAGTGTAATTTGTAAATTTGTAGTGTTTTTGTAACGGAGTCTTTACTCCTGGTTGAGTGTTAGAGAAGGCCGTATGGCCTTAACTCTGCCAGGTTAAATAAATCATTATTATTATTATTATTATTATTATTATTATTATTTTCTAATGGCTTTCGAAATGGGCTACGTCAACAGTCGAAACTACAACAATTTCAATAGATTACTTCGCTATTTGTGAATGCGGGGGTGGCATGCGTAGTGGCTGATTTTGGGGACTTTGATAATTCTGTCGGTCCGGTTTTTTTTTTTTGCCATTACTGTACATCTATTATCAGGCAGTACATCTTACTTGACGGTTGTGTCAGAGGAAGAACAATTGTTTGTATGCATCTGAAGTCTGATTAGTGTAATATGTATCTAGTCGCCGATGTATACAATGGAGGAGGAAAAGGAACTGGCCACCCTACCCCATTATCTCCTGGCCTAGTCTCTTCATAAGTAGTGTCTTGTTGGTATCACTTGTGAGGTTCAGACCTATCTTCGGACAGTTGACTAAACTAAACAACTCTTTATTATAATATTTCAGTGAAGTTTCACACCTACGTGAAGTGGCTTCTAGAATAATGTCCATTGTTATACAACTGAAAGAACCCTGATAATAGTTTAACGATAATAATCGTCCATTATTGGCTCACAATTTGTGAGCGTACCTGTACTTATGTCTTGTGCTGTTGATGGGGATGGTCCTGCAGTTCGTAGAGCGTCATTCTGTGGTGGAAATATATAGCAACTTGATGGAGCAGATAAACGACGCGATAATTTTATTGCAACTGTTGCTGTGTTTTTTCATTGCTTTCTTGCTCTGTCATTAAATGTTGTTCGTTGAAGTAGATCGCAAAATTAAGATACAGTTATTGTTGTAGTCGTTAATAATATTTATGGTTAATATGCATTTTCAATATGTATGGTCACATCTATACTGCTGTACCCACTATTACTACAATAATAATAATAATAATAATAATAATAATAATAATAATAATAATAATAATTTTATTTTATTGGGTTATTTTACGACGCTGTATCAACATCTAGGTTATTTAGCGTCTGATTGAAATGAAGGTGATAATGTCGGTGAAATGAGTCCGGGGTCCAGCACCGAAAGTTACCCAGCATTTGTTCGTATTGGGTTGAGGGAAAACCCCGGAAAAAACCTCAACCAAGTAACTTGCCCCGACCGGGATTCGAACCCGGGCCACCTGGTTTCGCAGCCAGACACACTGACCGTTACTCCACAGGTGTGGACTGATAATATAATAATAATAATAATAATAATAATGGAAATAAGAAGGTTAGTTCAATCGATGAATTAGTTACTAATACTGGATAAATTGACATAATTATAGTAGGCTATTCACCGCTCATATTCAAATCTCTTCCTATTTCCTCAAATCCTATGTTTCTCATGTTCAAGTCTCTGTAATTAGAGAATTTAAAATTATACAAAAATTCATGTTGATTTACTTTTTCTATCATATACTACTCCATAATGAATCTGCATGTGCTCTCCACCATCCACCAATGTCCGGTGCAACAGAAAATCTAAACATGAAGGCACGAGTACTACACTGAAGAGGACGTGCCATCTGTGGCGTGGGAACAGTGTGATTCTAAGCAACGTGAATAAATGGAGAAAACGAATACCACACATTGAATGCAGAACGTGACAGCACAGGAAATCACATTCTGTGCCGTGCCGTGTCAATAATGTGTTTCTACCTCTAGTGTGTCATAATCTCCGCCCCTCAAGTCAGTGATCTTCTGGACACCAGTTTTCCTATCCTCACGATCATCTGTACACAAGAGCTTCTGAATAATAATTTTGCTGGGTGCTTGATGGTTGGCAAAACAGCTTCCACTACAGCCTTCTTTGGCAGCCTAATTCGTTGCAGTTGAAACAAAATGTGACTTGGTCCTTCCACCCAAGAGTATTTAACTTTCATATAGAACCAGTCCACACCTGTGGAGTAACAGTCAGCACGTCTGGCTGCGAAACCAGGTGGCCCGGGTTCGAATCCTGGTTGGGGCAAGGTATCTGGTTGAGGTTTTTTCCGGGGTTTTCCCTCAACCCAATACGAGCAAATGCTGGGTAACTTTCGGTGCTGGACCCCGGACTCATTTCACCGGCATTATCACCTTCATATCATTCAGACGCTAAATAACCTAGATGTTGATACAGGGTTGTAAAATAACCGAATAAAATAAATATAGAACCAGCAGGGGTAGCAGATACTAATGATAATTTCATTATCAGTCTTAAGTTGTTATAGTTTTCCTCTTGAGACCATGTTTTGAAACCCTTATGCAACAAAGCCTGTTGGCTTAAATGGCTCACTGGACCAATTTCAAGAATGGTGAGGTTCATAGGAATTTTCTGCCCTTACGGCCTTTACGATCCGATACCCACATGCTTGATCAGTAGACATGGTCACTCAGTGGCATAAGAGGTTCTCTATTCGGGAGTTTGATCAATGAAGGATAACTTCAAGTTTTGTTGCACTGTCTAACATCTTGCCACCTCTTTATTGACAAAGTCTTCCCATCAAGTGCTGTGAGCAGGTTTTGCAGAGAGAACTAGGCACTAACCGCTGGGTAGTTTCGGACATCCTTACTACTTTGTTCTCTTGCTAGTAACCCATATCTCAGAACATCTTGTAGAGTTGAGAGCTCAGTGGGCAATAACTCTTCACCACTTCCAAATAGATTTCTCATATGTGTGAATGTGCCCCAGTATTGTTCTGTTAATAGATACCATTATAGCACTGACAAGCAATTGTGGAAATTATTCAACATATAAAAGAAAATAAGAAAAATTATATTATAAAATAAAACTACAAGTACTTGGCAATCAGTTTTAATGATTTGAAGGTAGTTTCGCACACTTTTTTTCATAACTTTTAAATAACCCTAATTGTAAATGACTGGAAATTTGACAAACTATTTCTCATGTAGTTATTTACCAAGCATGACCATGTTATATTGAAAAAAAATAAAATAGCTTTTGAATACCCATGTCAAGTCACAACTTTTAGCACCTCACATTTTTAGAATTTGAAGTTGAAAAAATCGACATGCCCTACTAGAGGATGGAGATTGAAATAACAGAGAGGATAGGGGAAGAATAGCACATTAACTGGGCGCAGGAAGATGTTACAAACATTGAAAAAACTGTTAATTATATCGAATAAGCTCATAGATGAAATAATGAAGTATATACCAAGCAGAAAACTATTAAAGAAAAAGTAAATAATTGTAACTGTATGATTTGTTGCGATTTGAGACTGAGTTTTTATTGTACGAAGTATTAGTCACATGTTTGGTATGGTTCTTTGCCACACATAATTTAAAAGCCACTGTTTAAAGGCTAATTGCTAATTGGGGACCATATATAATTTACGGCTACCTACTTTTCAAAAGCCACCTGTAAAATAAATATTATCTAGATAAGTGACCTAGGTAGAATCTCATTGTGAAAGACTAAGACTTTTCACGTGTTGTTTTCATTTTCAAAGTAATCACTTCAGTGTTGGTGTATTCTAGCACAAAGAAAACAAAGCACTGAAATAAATAATAAAACGAGAATAAAGTGCTTAGGAAATTATTTACAGTTAAGAGGGATGAAGTTACAGGAGAATGGAGAAAGTTACACAACACAGAACTGCACGCATTGTATTCTTCGCTTAACATAATTAGGAACATTAAATCTAGACATCTGAGATTGGCAGGGCTTGTAGCACATATGGGTGAATCTAGGAATGCATATAGAGTGTTAGTTGGAAGAACTTCGGGGAGGCCAAGGCATAGATGGGAGGATAATATTAAAATAGATTTGAGGGAGGTGGGATATGATGGTAGGGACTGGATTAATCTTGCACAGGATAGGGATTGATAGCTGGCTTATATGAGGACAGCAATGAACCTCTGGGTTCCTTAAAAGCCATTTGTAAGTAAGTAACAATATTATACTACACTTGTTTAAGTAATTGCTGTCACGAAAACATAATATATGATAGGAGACCACAAACATAGTTAAGGAAGTAGAGATGATTAGGAGAGGCAGTAGGCAGACAATCCATGTTCAAAGTCAAAACTAATATCATCAGACAACACTGTGTAGTTACTGACAGCAGTACAAATTGATAGGTCGAATAGGATGGTTGCCTTTTGCCTTGACAATTCTGGAGAGAGACAGCTGTCAATTGGAAACTTATTTAAATCAGGCAATAGAAAAGCTAATTTCTGTAGAAACAGTGTAAACGGATAACAGTGAATCTCTTCAAATACAGTAATATATTAAGAAATACTACTTGTTAAAGTTTTATATAGCATTCGTGGTGGTTTTTGAAATGTATCAGGTACATTCAAGTTCTAAGGTATCGTATTAATTTTTTCTGAAAAATTACATACATTACAGACTACTGTTATTTCTCAGCACTGTCACTCTGTGCACATAAATTTTTCACAACATTGGTGTCATAATTGAAGTGCCACTCAAACACTCCTTTAGAAGTCTGGTTTGCCCACTGGAAAATTGGTGATGCAAGAATGGCATGACTGGAAAATGAGTGACCATGGAGTGTCTCCTCCAGTATTGGAAAAAAACTAAAACACGCTAGGTGCAAGGTCAGGTGAGTTGGGAGAATGAGGAATTGCTTAGAAGTTATTATCCTTTGTGAAAATTGATGGAATGGATGCACTGTTGATGCTGTCATCACAAGTCAAGATTGCCTGACATGTTGCCACACAGCCTTCTATTCATCAGTCAGCAGTGACAATGAATTTTGAAATGATGGCAAAATGTGTCCAATGCCAAAAGTTACCCAGCAATTCTGCTTCAATTGGTTGAGGAAAAACCTCAGAGAAAACCCAACCAAGTAACTTGTCGCAACCAAGATTTGAACCTGGGCGTGCTAGTTTTTTCGTGATTAGACATGCTGTTACTCCGCTGTGGATTCTGTAACCACTTGCTCCACTCACGCAATGAAGTTGTTGGATAGGCAGGTATGTGACCAAGGCTCCTTTAGTTCATTCTTACATGATGTTCGGCTTTCTTTGAATTATTGATCCTCTGCTGAATTAAGAGTGTAGGCTATAACTACAGCACTTAGGCACAAATTGCCCATTGTGCACCCCACAAACTGGAAATCAACCCAGAACACTACAATGCATTAACAACTTTGTGATGCTACTGGGTTTAATGTCCTGAAATTCCGTGGAGATTTTTTTTTTAGTCATATTTTTTCTGTAGGTAGGGAGATGGCCTATTGCTACAGTCCCCAATCTGGTAATTTTTATTCAAGGTTTTCTTCCTTTAGTCTTTGATGAGCCAACATCTAACTGCAAGGCAGCAGTATCTGTAACCCTTACAGTGCACTATCAGCCAGGCCCATTGAACCCAGGTTTATTTTAACAAGGTTGTTACCCCTCCCCTTCACCCTTTCTCAATGGCTTGGGACAGACTGTGGTGGATAAATTATGTGAATTATGATTTATGATGTAAATTTACGGGTATACCAATTGAGGAAGATGTGACTTATTCTTTACATTTTGCTGATGACCAAGTTATTTTCCAAAATGACCATGTTTTCGTGTACATGATGAGAAAATTAGTAAAAAATTATCCCAAAAGGGGCTTAAAAGTTAGATAGGAAAAACAAAATATACGTACTAAGCGTGAATTCAGCAGGATTTAATGTTACAGGATGGACAGATTATAAAAAAGGTTGGTAGTTACGAATACTTGGGAGTCATGCTTAATAAAAATGGAGGAATGGAAATGAAAATTCAAAGAAGAAATGTCAAAAGAAGGAAGGCAATATCTTTACCAAATTGCGTGATATGGCATAAGCACATTACAAAAAGAAAAAAAAAAAAGTCTATAATCCAGTTGTTAGGAAAGTTGTACAATATGGGTTAGTAATTTGGCAGATTAAAAAAAAGAGAGGAGAGGAAATTATTGGCGACGAAAATGGACTTTTGGAGGAGAGAAAACAGGACATAAGGAATGGAATTAGAAATGAAACAATTCGAGAAGAAATGGAAGTAATACAAACTATAGTGGAGGAAATTAGGACTGAGCAACTCATATGATATGGGCATGTAAAGCGGTGGAGACAGAGTGTGATGAACTGGAAAAGAAGAGGACGACCATAGAAAACATGGCAGAATGATGTAGATGAAGAAATGAAGGGTAAAGGTATTCCTGAAAATCTATGGGAAGACAGAGAAGCATGAGATTGGGAGTGCAGCGCTAAAACACACACACACACACTTAAGTATATACAGGGTTAGTTAAAAGTCCCGCACCACCTAAATAACTTTTGAAGCATGTAGTTGAGTGACATGAAACTTGGTATGTGGTGATAACCATATACTAAGAACTCAAAATCCTACTCTCTTATTTTAAATGGAACACCCAGTATATTTTTTTATTTTAATGGCTGCAGTCAACAGAGGATGGAGTTTTAGTGCTACAGCAAAACATGATGGAGTTTGAATAATTTTCAAGGGAAAAATTGTTCCGGGGCTGGGTATCGATCCTAGAACGTCTGGTTGAACGTACAGTGCTCTACCAACTGAGCTACCCAACACCATCTCAATAGGTCTCAGGATCGATACCCGGCCCCAGAACAATTTTTCCCTTGAAATTATTCAAGTCTGCTTTACAGGGAGCTTTACCTGAAAAACTAGATTTGCATTATGGAGTTTGTCGATAATTATTTTTATTCATGAAATCATCTGAAGCTGAATTAATTGATGAGAAATTTAGGATGGTGTCACTGTTTAACGTATTATTATTATTATTATTATTATTATTATTATTATTATTATTATTATTATTATTATTTGGCTGAGTTTTCTTAGGTATCCATTGTGGAACTAGAGTTTTAGGTATTGCTCCAGAAATGATACAAGAGAACGTGAATGTGATTGGTGGTCTACAGAATTGGAAGAATTGGTAGACCAGAAAAAATATTTATACAGGGACATCATTTTATTTTTACTTCAATTTTTATTGTACCTGAGTTTTTGAATGTACTTCACTTCCACCCCTTCTACTAATGAAGTTCAACCGTCCTCCACACAGATCCAAGACCACATATACAGTCATAGTAGCCTTATGGTCATAGTAAACAGTACATTCCAAAAATATGTTCGCGTTTTCCAGTGATGAAAGAGCTTTCAATATTGAATCATTTTCATACAGGTACTGTCGTCCATTTGCCTACGTCGTATCCTAGTTTCCCCCACCAGCTTTTATTCGCCAGCTAGTGGCTGGGCTGTCTTAGCTCTTTTCTGAGAACATTAATTTCTGTTAGGAATTGGATGTCTACGTAATATTATACAACTGTTTAAAATAACTTAAATAAAAGAGCCTTGTTAAGTAATTAACTCTCACGTGATTTCCTCCCTTTCTACGACCCTAACACATAACCACTTGGATGGACAGTATAGGCTATAGCATGTCTGAGTAATTTTATCTTTTCGAATCTGGCAGAAGTGAAGATTGAATTTACAGTACTTAAGGTACTCTTTTAAAGAGTAGGTACAGAATTATTTCAACATGAGTTATTAATACGAAGAACGAAACTGGTAATTGGGATTAGGTACAATAGTCTATAGTGCTATAATATGCACATAGAACTGAAGCCTGTATCGAAATGAACGGCCACCATTTAGAAAAATGTGTCTAAATATCCATATTATGATTATTTTTCAGTTTAACTTCATTCTCTATATTGTATGCTAATGTGCTGTAGACAGTATAATATACACCGCATAAAGAATATGTCCACATGGACAGCTCAGTTCTTGAGTAAAAACACTTATTGTTAATACTGTACTGTATTTTGATTAAACAAAAATCTAATGAAAATGATCAAACTCAAAAGCACAATATTTCCTAGTTTACGTAAATGGATGAACTACTTTTCTTCCCTACTATACCTAGTGAAATGATTTGTTTGTATATTACGCCAGTATCATCGAACTCCAGTCGTGGAAGGAGGTAACAAACGGCGTTGATCCAGAGGTATAGGCAAGTTAATATTAAAAATGTTAGTAAAAATAAAATGATGTTCCTGTATAAGCGTTGGTTAAGCACAAAAGACAGGGGAAGCAGAGAAATGTAATATGATCAATTAAAAAGGAAAGAATGAAACCTGACAGTATACAGTTTATGTACAAATGTAGAAAACTTTATGGGAGAGAGGAGGTGTTGGCACAAGGACCAACAAAGTGTGGAAGGTAATAAAAAACTAAAAAAAAAAAAAATACAGAAAGGAATGAAGTTCGTTAGAAATCATAGGAATGCAAGAGTGAAAGACCTAATATATGAGAGGTTTTTAGCAGAAATTGCTCCAGAGTTTCATAGCATTCAAAAAGCATGATTTCTGTAGATGATGAAGAACTGTTTACCCTTTCTTTGCTAATGATAGATTATTATGGCAGAGGATAAAGCTGACGTTGAATACATGTTGAGAAAGTTCAGTGACACAAAAAAAAATGAGTTCTGAATATGAACACCCACCACCTGTAGCTGAGGGGCTTGCCTGCTGACCCATAGTTGTGCTCAGGCGTGGGTTTGATTCTTGCTTGGTTTGATTACCTGGTTGAATTTTTTCCCCAAGGTTCCCCCCCCCCCCAACTGTAAGGCGAATGCCAGGTAATCTATGGCGAATCCTCGACCTCATCTTGCTATGACCAATTCCATTGACACTAAATAACCTAGTAGTTGATACAATGTCGTTAAATAACCAAGTAAAAAATGTATATGAACACCAAGAAGATATAATTATGATAATAGGAAGCTCAATTGAACACATTAGCCTTGAGGGATCTACCATATGTAACATCAACTTACAAATATCTAAGAGTGATGATATCCCCTGAGGGTACAAACGAACAAGAAATAAATAGAATAGGACGAGGAAAATGTAGCTATAAGACAACTACATCTATACTAATAATAAATCTGTAGCCAAAATTTTTCTGGTAATTTTCGATTTTCCAAAAATAATTGGTGTTAACATGTATAATTAACCATACTGAAACCGAAAATCGCTTTTTTGAAATATTTGTATGTATATCTGTCTGTCTGGCTGGATGTTAGTTACCTTCTCACATGATAATGGCTGAACGGATTTCGATGAAAATTGAAAAATAAATTAAGTTCGTTGTAACTTAGATTTTAGGCTATATGACATTCAAAATACATTATTTAAAAGGGGGTTATAAGCGGGCCTGAACTAAGTAAATCGAAATATCTCGCTTATTATTGATTTTTGTGAAACATGTTACATAACAAAAGTTTCTTTAAAAATGATTTACGATAAGTTTTATTCTTTGAAAAATTTTGATAGGACTTATATTTAAGAATATACAAAACTTTTAAAATAACAATACAATACATTTTCACCGCCGCCTCAGATTATAGCGTCGTTGTTCCTGCAGTAACTCCTATGTGCAAAATATAAAATTTTCGAGTAGGAAGAAAAGACACTTTTATTCATTCCATGGCAATGGTACATAGGAGATCGTGAATTCTTACATTTTCGAAAGAAAGAAATATAATTACATATATGCTGTATCACTATTTAAGTTAATTGAAGGGTTCAGAACCATAGTGGGCCAAGCGCCATTTACTGAAGACGTAGAAAATAAGGGTTAAAATTAAGTTATTACCATAATTCAATGGAAACATAATATCGCAAGTAATATAAAGTTTACACATTAAAACTAAATGATATGTCAATCTTCATTAAACTATGGTTGCATGTAATAACAAATAAGAAACATGTTAAAGGAATTGTCATTGCACCAAATGAGTGGTCTCTGGATCAAAATGATCGCATTTTAATTTTTTAAATACAGTTTAAATTAAGTAACATATTAAACGATTTATTCTTCTATCAAACACAAATGTTTCCTGGATAAAATGTCCTATTTTAATTATGTAATTACTTTATATTTACTTCTCACGGGTGCAGCAGAGCGCACAGGTACGGCTAGTGATATAATAAAAAGAATTAGATGATAAGTAAAAAGACAAGGAATGGAATATAGAAGGGTTCTGTTGAAAGGATAAGTACTTAGCAGGTCTGAAGTATAGGAGATGAGTAAGAGAAACAAAAAAAGAATGAGGGCAGTGGAGAAGATGCTGTGGCCAAACAAAATTAAGTAGGATTTCAAATAAGGACATAAGAGGTGGGATGGAAACAGACCTAGTCACCATTGAAGTAAGGAGGTTGAAATGTTATGGGCATATGGAAAGAATGTCCGAGGAGAGATTACCGAGAAAAGTATGGAAGTGGGCTCCCAGCAATGGAGAAAGAGAGGCCGGCCAAGAACAGGATGGAAAGAGGAAGTGAGAGAAGCCAGGCAGAGGAGAAAATGATTCAGAAGACAGATTACTTTGGAAGTTAGAGACAGCAGTTGTTTGCTTATTCATGTATATCTCGTATGTAAATAATCCTTATGAATTCGTCGATAAAAGTTTTAAATATGGAGTCTGAAGAATTGACAAATTGAATTTTCAGTTTTTGTGATCATAAGATTTTCATTTCATAGTTACATGCAGACAGGCTTGAAAATGGTCAAAATGTGTTCAGAGATTGTGAAAGCATGAATTTCTGTTGAAATAGGAAATGGATTTTATGATTATTGTACACTGTTATGGAGAAGATGAAATGAAATGATTCTTGAATCCATTTTTGTACTTTCTGACTATTTTTATTTTCAGCATTCCATTATTACTATAATTCTGTAATCTGTGAAATGTGGTTATTGGATAGCGAAGGATGTCATTTTAGTTATTTACGTATAGATATTTTTGGGAAACGTCTTATCATCTAGCTTATTTTCAAAGGTGAAAGTAAAACAAATGTCTGCATTTTTTCCTGTTAGCTTTTGTGAAGTTCATCTGTATCTCGGTTTTTTTGTTTCTTTTTGCTATTTGGTGTTAAGTTTTAGTTATTACTACTCTGTATTGGTGTTTTTTATGACATTTAAAAGATTGATATTATGACGTCAGAATTTGTTAATTATAAGTTGTAATAAAGATATATTAGTTCTTTTAAGTTTGGGTCAATGACTTATTCCATCTTTTTACGGATTTATATCCCTGGGTTGTTTTGTATGGTTGTGAAACTTGGACTCTCACTCTGAGAGAGGAACATAGGTTAAGGGTGTTTGAGAATAAGGTGCTTAGGAAAATATTTGGGGCTAAGCGGGATGAAGCTACAGGAGAATGGAGAAAGTTACACAACACAGAACTGCATGCATTGTAGTCTTCACCTAACATAATTAGGAACTTAAAATCCTGACGTTTGAGATGGGCAGGGCATGTAGCACATATGGGCGAATCCAGAAATGCATATAGAGTGTTAGTTGGGAGACCGGACGGAAAAAGACCTTTAGGGAGGCCGAGACGTAGATGGGAGGATAATATTAAAATGGATTTGAGGGAGGTGGGGTGTGTTGATAGAGACTGGATTAATCTTGCACAGGATAGGGACCGATGGCGGGCTTATGTGAGGGCAGCAATGAACCTTCGGGTTCCTTAAAAGCCATTTGTAAGTAAGTATGTAAGTCTTGGTGAATATCCATTCAAGTCTCCTAAATCGATTGTATTATTGTTTGTTGTTATTATATAAATGTTGCTTAAATTGTTTCAAGTGTTGTTTATTGTTTCATGCTGTAACTTAATTTATTTTTGAGTTTTCTATACAGTGTCATTATTATTAATTAATAACTTCGAGTTTGCGGTATTTGAATTAAAATACCACTAGCTGTTTTTTGCTTTTTGTACAATGTTGCATATTATATCCTCGTATATAATAATATTTTTCACTTTCTTCTGGTTCTGTCATGCTCATGTATTATATAATTATATTTTTTGGCTGTTGAAAGTCCTGCATTTAATCAATGCTGTTTGGAAGAATATGTGGCTTTGGAAAATTCACTGTTATAATCAATTTGGCATGACTTACGGGGTACCATGAAACAGGACAAATCCTCAACAAAGCTCTTCTCCTAGCTTGCCAAAAACTATACAGAAAAGAAACATCTGAACTAAAAAGTTTTAGATCTCTATTGGGGGAGGGAGAAGAGCACAAGCTAATTCTCATCAACATTTTTGGGGGGTGGGAGGGGATGATTCTGCATTGAATTGTCTTGGGAGTGGATCTTTTTGTGCTTTCAGTGTTTGCACAGAGTGGCTTGCGTTATCTCATTTATGTTATATGCCTCAATGAAGAATAATTTTGATTTAAAACATTAAATTTCTTGCAAAGTGAATGGCCCACTTACTTACTTACAAATGGCTTTGAAGAAACCCGAAGGTTCATTGCCGCCCTTACATAAGCCCGCCATCGGTCCCTATCCTGTGCAAGATTAATCCAGTCTCTATCATCATACCCCACCTCCCTCAAATCCGGGAGCAAATCAAATATTACCGGTTCTTCTGTATGGTTGTGAAACTTGGACTCTCACTCTGAGAGAGGAACATAGGTTAAGGGTGTTTGAGAATAAGGTGCTTAGGAAAATATTTGGGGCTAAGTGGGATGAAGTTACAGGAGAATGGAGAAAGTTACACAACACAGAACTGCACGCATTGTATTCTTCACCTGACATAATTAGGAACATTAAATCCAGACGTTTGAGATGGGCAGGGCATGTAGCACGTATGGGCGAATCCAGAAATGCATATAGAGTGTTAGTTGGGAGACCGGAGGGAAAAAGGACCTTTAAGGAGGCCGAGACGTAGATGGGAGGATAATATTAAAATGGAATGACCCACTGCAGAATGTAATTTTGAAGGGGTAGAATTCTAATAGTACAGCTCATGCATTATGTCCAGACACTCCCCCATTCTTCCTATAGAGCTGCGCACGAAATTGGATGAGTTTACTTACAAATTATAGGGGAATGGGTTAGCCTTTGCCTTGAACGCGGTAGACACATGCCCAATCTTCCCTTCTACTCCTTCCCCCCTCCACAGAAACGTTGTTCCCTTACTGAGTGTCTTGACAAAATGCACGAGCTGTATGAAAACACGTTATTTTGAAGCTTCAGTATACCTTCATCATCAGGTAAAGAAGAGGAACTACTTGTTGATACCACTTAAACTGGAATTCCTTGTTCTCATCACGCAGCTGTGAAAATGTGTTTACTTACTTATTTCACTTTTCTTATTTCATTTCAATGGTGCCACAAATGAATACCTGAAGTAAGTACTCTCGAAACATGTTAAATATTGCAGATCTCCTCTAATGGATAGTAGGGCCCTGAGTTCCGTAGTCCCATGTACTAGAAGCAGTCAGACTCAATCGCTGCAGAGGAGGAATTACTAACTGAACAAAACATTCGTCATTGGTAGTATTGCTGAGTTTCAACTAGTTTCATGTTTATTGACTAGAGCAATGGTTCCTACCTTTTGAGTGTTGCAGGCCTCTCAAAACTTATACTAAGTACATTTTGAAGGACCTACTGAAAAGTTGCATAAGTTACGCCACTAATGAACTGTGCATTAAATATTTACATAATGTAGTGATTAAAACAACCTATATAAAATTGATTACCTGTATCCAGTTTCAGTTTTAACTTTTGAATATAATCTGAAATACACGAATACATAAAAAAAGACTGATATTTGCACTAATAAAGTGTTTTGTTGCTCCACACCATCCCATTAATTCTGTGATGTTGCCTGCCTTTTTACAACTTTTTCTTGCTGTGAGATTACTGTCAAGCCAGAACTCTTCCAAATAAAAGATTTCTGTAATTTTCTCGCTATTCTTTTATTTGGATGAGAGACTTGTTCGCCACTCTAAAATATCACGTCATTCAATTAAGAATTTCCTTTAAATTTACCATAAAAATCCCACACTTTTAATGAGTTGCTGTAGCGATGTGGCACTTCTCTTCCAGCCGATCTTTTCCTTGACATTGAGCATGAGGTTCTTAATAAGAGGGATAGTTTTCTTAACCAAGTAAAATTCCTCAATTGCATTCCTAATAACTTGAGATGAGCATTTCATGCACTACAAAATCCCAAAATATGCATGCATTCATGCACTATCAAACTATGAAATATGCATGATCAGAAGAAAAATACATTGAAATATGCACTTTAATTTTTATCCCAAAAGTTATTTCACTTCGCTTTTTTTTTTTTTTTTTTTTTTTTTTTTGCACAGTTAACAACCTAACAACATTTCTAAATTGGCTTCTGCAAGGTTCCTGGGCTTGTAAGTCAATATGTTTTTGTAGATAGAGAATGACCTCTCTACATCGCAAGACATAATGAGTTTAAACTTGAATGAACTTATTTATTTGTGACAGTGTCAGGTCAAATTCTTCATTCAAGTTTTCTCCACAAATAACCTTCACTCAACAGAAGAATCCGTCGTCCGGGTTCACATTTATGACCCTGTCCAGTTTGTTTTTTGCCGCTACACCCACTTCACCATGGGCATAACTGAGGGATCTATGGAATTTTTTGCGATTCTTTCCTTTTTTGCATTCTTGCAATATGTGAAGCAGATTCTACATGCTGGTCGACTTGAAATTTTTTAGTACATTTCATCTGAAATTATAATAGACCTTACGGTTACCTAGATACGATTTAAAAACGGACATCATAATTTAATTATTTTAAAGAAGTTTTGTAATTTTTTACAAAGAACAACTGCCATATAAAATATTCGGAAACAATGGCATTGCTTAGTTCTTTACTGCAACAGTCGCAAAATACGACATTCCAATCTGATCTAAGTATCCTTTCCTTTAATGCACTGTGCAAAGAGTGCACTTTTGGAATCTTTAATTGGAAGTATATTAGAACCACATTAACACACGCAAACAGAATAAACAAACACATTAACCACTTACGAGGTTCACACATTGCAAACACAATGTCATCATGTACCTTACTGTTTTTTATTTTAATTAGCTTTGTCTTGTAATTTAGCTAAACAAAACATCCCCTCGGTCCCTTTACATCCTTTTAGCATAGACTTAATGTTCTACATTGATCTAAAGCTATGGTAACACAAATTTAATGTAATTTCCTATCTAGGTGTGCTTTCACTTGACGTTTAAAGACAGTTCACAATTAATAGGGAATTCTCTTATTCTCAATCTGAACCCCTTGGGGTATCACGGTGAGTTAAAATTTACCTCTTTATTTATTACATATTATTGAAATGTTCTTTTGCAAATTAATTTTAGTCTTGTTATTTCTGGGTGTAGTGGGTAGGTCTTCTGGGTGCTCCTTGATAACTTGTAGATCTGTTTACCAGAAGCTTCACTTTCCCAACAATTGTAGCAACTTTCTTTATTGTGTTATTTGTAGGGGTAATTACTTTTTGCTCCTTCTCATCTTCACAGCAATTAAATAAATTCATAATCATAGCTGGCTCCTTACTGTGTGTTAATGTGTTTGATTTTCGCCAAAGGTGTTATTTCACCAGAAGTTTCTGGAATTTGTTAACTGGTGTTCTATTCTTCCATAGCTATGTTGTTAACAGTTATTCTCGTATGTTGTAAATGATCGTAAACCAAATTGTAATATCAAAATTACAATACATAACTGTGTTGTTTTTTTCGTACATTTACACAAATCACAATTCCAATCGCAATACCAAAAAACAAAACAGAGCCAAATGTTCAGAATATAATCTGTAAATGAAAGACAAGAGCTAAACAATTCATACAAAAGAAAAGATGTATCAACACTGAAGCAGTGTAGACTGGATGTTACTGGCTTTTTCTATGCTTTTAACGTTCTTCTGTACATGGCTTCCCTGCTCCCCTTAAGTTATGAAGTGCATGCAATACTATACTGTTGGATTCTAGATTTGTGGGTTCAAACCTCTGAGGACAGTGGAATTTTTAAAGGGCAATAAAATCTCTGCTATGGCTCTTCCGAGAGGGATGTGAAGCTGTGGACCATATGTCAAAGATGAATGGCACATAAAAGCCAGACTGTAGGCATGTCGTTAAAAAATCTGTTTCTACTTTACACTGAAATGCTGTAAATTACGGAAGAAAATATATTTGCATAATGACAGAAGCACTGTACAGTGTATACAGAGTGTCCCAAATTGATGTATACACATTTTGAAACACTATTTCTCAGCAATGAGATGAGACAGAAATACGATTTTTGCGGTTTTGTATTCCTTAAGCCTGTACATGTTCAAAATGACCCCCTTTCGCCACAGTACACTCACAACAATGACATACAACAGAGCGATATACCAACTGGATTGTTGCTAATGGAATATCATTACAGACATGTTCAGTTTGAACTCTCAGTTCCTACAGTGTTTGTGGTTTTGTGGCGTACACTGTGTCCTTTAGAGCTCCCCTAGGTAGAAGTCTGGAGGGATTAAATCCGGTGATCGAGACGGGAACTCCGCAGCACTTCCTCTTCGCCCTATCCATCTCTGGGTCATCCTCATTTAGTGCGTTGACAAGACTCGAAATGTAAGGCTTCCATTTTTGAGCTTGCAAAATTCGATGAACACTGGATTTGCTGATACCAATCTTACGAGAACATTGCCTCATGACTTCTTTGGGAATTGTGCAAAAGCCTGCATGACTGCATCAACACTCGTTATTGGTGGAACTTCTCTATCTTCCACACCACCCTTTCAACACATCTTGCACTGTTCTGTCGATTTCAAACTTGTCTCGGATTCTTGTGATAGTTAACCTTGTTGGTGGTTGTGTTCGAAATTCAACCCTCCAACATTGTTAAACCTCAACAACATTCTCCACTTTCCAATAACATTTTAAGTATCCACTTACGTTCATCGAACGATAATTACATTTCCATTTTTGTTTATAAACAGATTAACATGTTCTCATGCATTCCACTGCCTTCTGAATCATAAATTGCAAAAATTGTATTCCTACCTCATTTATTTGCTGTGAAATAGTATTTCAAAGAGTGTATACATAAATTTGGGACATTCTATATATGAAGGAGTAAGAATGAGATAGTCCAAAGCCACACTTTTAACAAAAATGGTTTTTTGTGCAAGTTCATTTCTTACACATATGGGGAAGCAACTAGTAAAATATTGTAAAATTACTCAACAAATGACGTAGGTATACGTCGAAGAAATTATGATGCAGCACCTAATAGCATTGGACTCTAAACCTTTAATAAGCTGTCCTGTAAAATTTTGCCTGTGTGGCTTAGGACTATATCATTCTCAACACTTCATATTACTGACTTGGGGCTTTCCCGGCGTTTGATATAGAATAACTCTTCTCGGGTTCTCAGCCAGGTGAGTTGGAGATTAGTTTCAAGCTTTCAACGGCTAGCTCTGCCATCTTCTTCAGGGACGAAGTGATGTGGGACCACGTCTAGCCGGTATATATGCAAAAGTAGGGCTTCCCGCTGCGGGCCAATCAGGAGCTAGTACCTAGTCCCGACCGCCAGGCGCATTCTGGTTGGTGGAAGCGGCAGCCAATCAGGAGCTACTTGCTGGTCCCGACTGTCTGCCGTGTGCTGGAGGTCTAAGCGTGTTGATGGCAGCTTTCCATGCTGTACTCAGCTGTAGACCCCCGTCTCTGTTGAAATTATTGCCATCTAGCTGGATTTTGATGGCTTCCTTGATAACTAAGTCCCAGTAAACTGATGTCTTGTCCAAGATGGTGGTGGCACCGAAATCTATCTTGTGACCAGTTTCTAGGCTGTGTTGGGCTACTGCAGACTTATCAGGATAATATAGTCTTATGCTGCGTTGATGTTCCTTGCAGCGTTCCATAATAGTTTGTCCCGTCTGCCCGATGTAACATTTCCCACACTCACAAGGTATTCTGTAGACACCAGGTGTCCTGAGACCAAGGTCATCCTTAACTGGTCTCAGCAAGTTCTGGATCTTTGTGGGCGGCTTATGGATGGTTTTAATCCCGTGTTTTCTTAGCATTCTGCTAATTTTGCCCGACATCTTGGACAAGACATCAGGTTACTGGGACTTAATTTTCAAGGAAGCCATCGAAATCCAGCTAGATGGCAATAATTTCAACAGAGATGGGGGTCTACAGCTGAGTACAGCATGGAAACCTGCCATCAATACGCTTAGACCACCAGCACACGGCAGACAGTCGGGACCAGCAAGTAGCTCCTGATTGGCTGCTGTGTCCACCAACCAGAATGCGCCTGGCGGTCGGGACTAGGTACTAGCTCCTGATTGGCCCGCAGCGGGAAGCCCTACTTTTGCATATATACCGGCTAGACATGGTCCCACATCACTTCGTCCCTGAAGAAGATGGCAGAGCTAGCCGTCGAAAACTTGGAAGCTAATCTCCAACTCACCTGGCTGAGAACCCGAGAAGAGTTATTCCACTTCATATTACTGTTTGTATATCTTAAAATTACAACTGGACATAGCTTTTCACTGGTGCTAATTATGTTCTTTGCAGCAATGCTGTTCCAGTAGAAGCTGCATGGAACTTTACAGTATGCCCCAGCTAGATAAAACATCACCAGTTTATTCCAATACACAGTACGAGGGCGGGGGAGAGGACATCACTAGTCGCAGAACATCTATCAGTGATGTTAAAAAGGTAAGACATTGAAATTTCTACTCTTGTATTACACACTGTAATCAGCATGCTTTGTTTCGATGTATGCTCAAATTTGACAGTATCGTAATGTAGCAATTGAAGGATTTGTTCAGAAACACATTTCTCTTTTCAAGTACGGGGCTGTGTCCAGTGATGCATTGCCATTACTAACAAATTCTGCGTGGAGTGCAGTGATTCATCGTCCAGCTGATGAAGATTCTGAACCAGATGACCTTCCCTCCACAGTGGACATGGATGCTATCAAGGTTAGTATTGCAGAAACTCATAAATTCCAGTATTAAAAAGTAGTAACAAAATTATCAGGGTGCCTACTTGTAACGAAAATAACGAAATGTAACGAATTTAAAAGACTCGAATAATCATGCATAACGAAATTACACATACTGTTCTGCTTTTCTTATCTTGGTGCCATTGCGTGAGCTATGGTGATTGGTAGTCAGCAATTACATATGCGAGTCTAATATATTCTAGGAGGCTGGGAGGGAAGTTGGGTTCACGTCCATTGAAATGAAGATCAGAGAATTTAAGAAGCAAGTCTGATGACAGATTGTAAGGTGACTGAAATGTCATCATGCTTATGAATAATTATTAAAATGAGGTAAAGAAAAAGTAACTAATTTTTGTTTCATGTTTTCGGTACACTCTGT
This sequence comes from Periplaneta americana, assembly GCF_040183065.1. Taxonomy (NCBI): domain Eukaryota; kingdom Metazoa; phylum Arthropoda; class Insecta; order Blattodea; family Blattidae; genus Periplaneta; species Periplaneta americana. The sequence continues at coordinate 165,887,481 of NC_091131.1, forward strand.
AATTATAAAAAAGAAAGTTTTATTGTAAGAGATGAACTGAAACAAAATTAAAAGAAATTATAGTTTTTAGATGTTAAGCATAAAATTAACCAGATTGAAATGAGGATGAAAGCTTGAAATGAAAATGTGAGAAGATAATTACTACTTTGGAAGTGAAGACACTTGGAGAAACATAGTACAAATTGGTCCAAATACATTGAGCTTTAAAGATGTAGATGTACATTGTGTTATTTGTAATTAATTATGCTTGCATGTTTTAAAGCCGGAATTCGTTCACAAATGCTGTAAGAAAACTATTACAATAATGATGACTAGTGATGGAAATGATTTAAATTAAATTTAATGATTGTAATGTGTTCAGTCTTGCTGCATTCTCTGATCAACATTTCTCTCTAGATTTAACTGGTGCAAAAAATTTATTCATCATCATCGTCCTGACTAGGGTTTTTTTAGTTGTTTACCCAAATCTCTCTAGGCGAGTGCTGGGGTAGTATCAGTTTCAGGAGCCATGACCAACTCGTTTCCAATGCTCATTGCCTTTTCGTCATCACTTTTCATCTATCATCTTATTACCTTCCTGTGATAGGCCTGCTATCTGTCTGATGGGGCAACAGTGCACTTGGCAAAGCTGTGCTCAGTGGTACAATGATAAGCCACTGTAATATGAAAAATGCCAGCAAAAGAAGTATTTCCATTATTATTATTATTATTATTATTATTATTATTATTATTATTATTATTATTATTATTATTATTATTATTACTACTACTACTATTATTCAGCATCATAGTTTATTTTCATTGAATATGAGATAATATTTGTCTTTATAAATATGGATAATTGATATGAATTTTATTTTCATGAATTAATACGTTTTTTAATAATGTATTGATCAATCAGCACCTTTAGTGCTACACAGACCACTTCTAAGTGAAATACAAATACAATACATGACATTGAATTGAAAGCAGCCCAGATTGGGCTCCTCAGTGAAAAAAAAAATTTTAAGTGATATACATAGGTTGGTGTCATGATAAATTTTGATTATAATATGAAGCCCATTGGAAGTTGGCTCTTGATTCTTGTGGGAAATGTTGATTTTTTTAGCGAGAGAGTAATGGACGACACCTGGAACATTTTCTAGGTTGTTATAGGACTTCTTTTTAGATTGTGAATGAGTGAACTGTTTTTGTCAGTACCAGTAATACAATGGTAAATACTCTGTAATATTTTTATAAGGGGCACACCATTAGCTGAATGATTAGAACTTTTACTTTCCATGCTGGCAACCTGGTCCTTAGGTCCTTATATTATTTTTCAGTATGTGCGGTTATTCATAAAAAATGACATAATTAATGTACAGTATTTTGTACAAGTATTTGTAAGACATTTTTCGAGTCATTTGAGAAACCGGGTATGACATAAGTGGGCGTAAAGCAGACGAGGGGTATAACATTTTTCAGTCCTATTATATACATATTTTTTATTTACTATTGATTCTTTGATACAACCAATAAGGAGGTAAATTTTAACTCACCATGATACCCCAAGGGTTCAGACTGAGAATAAGAGAATTCCCTGTTAATCGTCAACTGTCTTTAAACGTCAAATGAAAAAGCATACATAGATAGGAAATTACATCTCAAAATCTGTGTGTCAGTGGCTAACCATGACAATATCTTTGAAAAAATATTGGAGTGCAAGAGGTCAAATGACTTTATTGTCAAATTCCTGGCATTAGAAAACAACAACAACATTAAATTTGTGTTACCACAGCTTTACATCAATGTAGAACATTAAGTCTGCTAAACGGATGTAAAGGGACCGAGGGGATTTTTTTTAGCTAAATTACAAGGCAAAGCTAATTAAAATCAAAAACAGTAGGTACATGATGACATTTTTTCTTTTTGGTGCCTGATCTTCAGCTGTTTTAAGTTGTGTTAATTTTGGCAGGCGTTTTGGCTAAGAAGGTCATTAATTCATTAAATGACAGTATGTAAAGATTCATATTTAGGGACGAGGAAAGCTTAGTAAAGACAGTAATTCGTTTTGGTTTTCTGTAGTTGAGTTGCCAAGATCTCCTTAAATCTGAAGCAAAAAGGAAAACACGAGCAATGCCAGGTGCTTTGAGCTAGTATCACATATAAAAGAAACAAACAGTAAAATAAATAATTTCAATAAAATAATTGGAACAATTACTAAGATTGTATAAAATAACATCAAAACCCACTTTACGTTTTGGTTCTGGAACCTGCATATTAAAAAAGAAGTATAAAAGATGATTAGAAGCTCAAAAAATGAAATTCTTAAGCCTGTTAGCAGAATTCTGTAGAATAGATATTAAAAATGTAAGTATAAGAAGCATGCTTGGGGAGACCAATATTGTAGAGAACATAGAAATACAGGTCACAGTGGAAAAGTCATATTTTAAGAATGGACGGATTTCGGTTACAGAAACTGGCACTACAGTTAAGCCGATAGGAAGAAGGGATATTGGAAGACCAGAAAGAAAATGGTCTCATAACGGACCTTGGAGGCTCAATCCTTGTCTGTTTCATTTGTTGATGATAATGATGATGATGGTAATGCTTGTATTTATATTTCACTGAGTGTAACTTGCAAAACTGCGAGGGTCACTCCAAAAGAAATGCGCATTTTTTTAAGTGCAATTTTTGTCATAGACATTTGCTATTTTTACACAATGTAGATCATAGGTCGACAGAACTGATAGTTTGATGACGTGAGGTGACGTAATGCAAACTACTACCTGCAGTACACAGAATCAGACAAGCGACAGGGGAGGAATGAAGGTTGCTTTCATTGAGCAGTGGTTTGTCAACTGAAGTGTCTGGACAGTTAAATTCAGGAATAATGACCATTTAAGTTATCTGTTCATTCGAGTAATGCTGAATATGTACATTTATTCAGTTCTGTGCACACTAATCTATTAAAATCTGGAGGTAAGTCAAAATTTGCAATCTATAATTTTATTGTGCCAGTAGATGTTCGTCCGTTATGTAGGAGCGTGTTTTGATTTCACGGCATTCGTTTTAGAAAAAAATTGCTCGCATATATTATATATTATAGCAGCATAATTTGCAGCAAAGAGTGTGAGGTGTGAATATTTTGGGTTTGGAAGATTTGTGAAGATAATTACAACAAACATCTACGTTATTGCATTTGTGAGAATGAAAAAAATGCATTTTTAATGACATGTTGCAGCTCATTTTTTCATAACATGACAGTATATTTTCCACCAATTCTTTGTAATTCTCAGCTTCATTGTTTCCAAGAAAATTATTTGTTACCTCCTGAAAGTATGCCAAGCTTCTTTTTCATCATCACATAGTACACCATCCAAGTGCATATGCTTGAAGAGCCTGGAAATCTGTGGATCTAAGAATATCCCCTCTTCAACTTTTGTCTCACTTACGTGTGGAAACTTTTCTCAGAGGTAACAAAATGCTGTGCTATTATGGTCCATGGACTTGAAATTCTTCATCAGTTTTAATTTTTTATGCAGACTAGTAGTATGATCAAATTATGGTCAACTAGAGGTGCACTTGCAATGTTCTTTGATCCAGGTTCCAATGATGTCCTTTCTGGGCATTCTCTCCTTTTGAATGTGCTACTCTGTCTCTGAAGTCCAAGCACTATAGCTACAATTTTCAAATCCTCACAAACCTGCCATTTGTGTTCTTCGTAGTTCTTACAAGAAGGTGCTTTATGTTTCCATAGCATTTTTTCATCTGTTTTGCATGTCCAGTAGGAACAGAGGGTAAAGTGTTGTCATTAAGTAACAAAACTGCTTTAACACTAGTTTTGGAGGAGTCAGTGAAGAGGCTCCATTCATTTGGTTTGTAGCTGTTATTAACAGCTGTCATAAGCACATTTACGTCATTACAGAAGACAAGATTGCCATCAATTTTGAAGATTAAATCAAATGATGACGAAAACTGAACACACTCACTGGAGCATTGTCTTTCAGGAGATTCCATTGCTGTAACCTGGACTCCAGCAGCTCAGCTTTATTTTTTGGCCGTCCAAAGTCACGTACCAGGTCATTAAGGTCACTCTGAGTTATAAGCTAAAGTTTTCGTTCATTTGTTGCCAGAATGAAGTCTGAGTTGTGGATGTTGATGACTCTGCACCAGGGTTTAAACTAGAAAATAAATAGCTGTCGCAAAAATGCACAAATGAGAAATTATATTTGTGCAAATTGCGAAATGCTTGTGCAATATTATAAATAATTGTGCAGAAATATAAAATTAATGAAGTACGATATACTTATGTAAGTAAATCATTAGACGTAGGTATGTTTAGAATCAATTACTGCTGAATTTACATCACATTAAAATACGTTATTTTATGGGCACTCTAATCATTGAAATTCTTACTAGTAGACCCTTCAAGATTTATTGTTAGCAGAGTGCCAACTCCTTTTACTGAAAGAGAGTTTTTACAAGATTCATGCAACTAAATCCTCGCTCACAATTTACAGTATGTGATGGAATTAAATAAATCAATTAGAAGGAATTGTTCGCATAACATGAATTGCACCAAATCTTTGAAATCAATTCCTGAACACCTATTGCTCAATACCTTTTTGAACATAGCCCATGCCATTAGCATTTCATTTAAATTCAGATTAGTTCATACACATCTCTGATTTCATTTTTTCCATTACCATCTTCATTTCTGAAGTCGAATGTGGTAGTCACAAATTAAGTCACACAGTATTGTGTGCACTCATAGTTGAGTTCTGGCATCTTGTCAGCTCATTTGAGTTGTGTGTTCCCCTCAGCCAAGATCGCTGCTAAATGTTATTCCGAGGTATTTACATTTGTTAACTTCCGGAATGGTTTCACCCCCTAACGAATGGTTTCACCCCCTATGGTGATACCTGCAAAGAAAATGTGTTGAAATGTTGGTAAATATAGCGGCAAATACATACAGTGTATAGCACATATCAAGGAATTATTGAATCTCCTTTATCTCAAAACTGTGATGTTCGACTTTGTGTAGGCCGATGATATGATTCGTGATTTCTCTTGTTCATTATATCTTTGGACTCCTCACTTTATTGTAGGGCCGCGTTTAGTAGTGACTTATGAGAGCGGGGAAGTGGGGAAAAGAGAAGACAACCTGGTCACCTCTGTGTGCATTCTGCCTACCTCAGATAACACCGAGTATCACCAGTACGAAAACATTACCTCCTCACAGTTTATATTTAGCAATGGAGCAACCAAGATCAACTCGACTGAGTGGCCAAGTAATACACTGTAAAGAGAGGAAGATTATAAAGAATATAATGGAATGTTGTGACAAAGAGGCTAATCGCTCCCCTAAGGCAGGCTATGTCCAGAGCTGCTAAATACGCCTGCGTTAGTAATGCAGGTATCATAAGAATCCTGAAAATGGCTAGCGAGCGACCAGATGACATTGAAACATCTCCTGGTAAAAAGAGTTAAGACTTTATTTCTACTGTCATTACAGCTCATCACTGTATCATCAATAATTCGCATTATTTAAAAATAAAATTTAAGCCGATTATTTACTTTTTCCTGTAAGAAAATTTTACAATGATAGTACGCCTAATACTCGTACTTCAGAAATTTCAGTGTTGATTTACAAGCTATTTTTCATGACATAATTTGTAAATTAGCTATATACTGAACACTGTAGATAGTTTTAAAAACAAATAACATGTGTCAAATTACGAGTATCTGCAAAAGTGAACCATCCAACTACAGATTTATATTTGAAGACTTCGAATATATAATTAACTAAGTCGTCGTCGTCATCATCATCATCATCAACATATAGTGCTGGCCTTCTATGCTCGAGGTTGCAGGTTCGATCCCGGCCGAGGACGATTTTTTAATTAAGTAGGTTATTTTACGACGCTGTATCAACATCTTAGCCTGGTATTCATAGTCGACACTTTCGATTAAAGTGTCCTTTGGAAGACGCAAAGTATCACTTTTCCGTTGCACAGTCGACACTTTGGTGCAAAGGAACACTTTGGATGAAAGTGTACTTCCGACCACACTTTGAGCCGAAAGTGTCACTTTGTACAAAAATGGCGGACATCTTGGAAGTTGTCGATTTATTTATTAGAACATGCGGAAGATGTGGCACAATAATGGGACAATGTACAAAAGCGCTACATTAGAGATGGGCCTAAAGACAATTCTGTGGAATTGTATAATGATACAGAATTAAAGAAAATGGGCCCAATTCGATAAAGAAACTGTTGAGACTGCTCATCTTTTCAATGACCGATTGACAAAAATGATTAACTATTTGAATTTAATCGATTAATCGAGTTTTGATCGAGTTGAAAAAAAATGTTTTAATATTCTGTAATACACAATTATTGTTAAATTTAACTTATGTTCAATGATAAGCATAAGTATTAAATGTTGTATATCTGTATATATTGTATCATTATATTACAAAAAAAAATTTTATTTACTTACTAACATATTTATTATGAGGCTTATAATTTATTGTGTCAATTTCTCCGCGAATTTTAGAGATAAACATAAATATAAAAAAGTATGAAGACTCATCTAGTTAATACTGCTTCATCCATGATTTTAAATATGTGAGTGCATTCACATGCTCCGAATTAAGTGCCGCTCTACATTTAGTTACAATAACTAAACACAAAAAAACTTTCCTTCTGTCGAGCACTTCTCCACGATCGTTCAATTTAAATCCAAACATTTCACTGAGTTTACCTTTCAAATTCTCATATGACATAATGGAGTTTACACTTTTCACAAACCACAGAACACTTATTTTTTTTCTTTATCGAACTAAACACATAACCTTCATATACAAACTTAGTACAGAAACTGCAACTGTGGTACAGTGGTCGAAACAGAAGACTGGCCCCTATTGTAATTGAATTACCAGATTTTAGAAAGAGAAGAAGGTAGTTACACTCTCACTTGCACACAGTGTAGACATAGCTATTTTATAAGGGATGAGGGGGACGAATCCCAGAAAAGTATGTATTTCATATGCTAGGAAGATGAGCTGACAACAAGGTGGAAGTTTTCTTGGAAAACCATAAAACTTCATAAGGGTTTTGCATTGTGTTTCAACTTTCAATAGAGGTAGACTAGGTCACTGTTCTCATATCTCCATCTCTTTCTGAAGTGTTTGTGCAAAGATTTTTCCTACACTACCAGGTTTACAGTTAGAAAATAACAGTACTATTTGCTTTTAAGTAAGCAATTTCCGATAGAGAAATATTGTCAGAATTTTTGGTATGAGTTTGTATTAACAAAATAATAATTAATATCAACTACAACAGATTAATTTTAATAGACTCTATTATTCGATTAAATATTTTTGATCGATTAATCTTACAACAGAAATTGATTAATTAATCTATTAGATTACACATTTATACAGTTAATATCTGTGAATGTTTGAAAAGTAGTCGACAATGTTCAAGATATTTTGATTGACATAGAATTCTAATGGTTTTCTTTTGCAAAATCAAGACATTCCCAATTTTGCTACCATTTCCTCAGAAAATTAAGGCATACCGGATTATCGACTGAAAGAATGAAAAGTCGGCACATCTTAAATAATTTTGAGAAACGCAAGTCACTAATTTCTCTAATAAATATATAACTCTTGATAAATTTGTGCATATATATTCAATATGTTTTTGCCATGTTAAACTGCAGTCTATAAAAAGTCCGAGAAATTTAATATAGTTTTGTATGTTGTCCTTTTTTAGCAGATGATTTAGGCTAAAAGTTATGTTGATAGTCTTTTCTTGATTAAGCAAAAAACAATTAGATTCAAACCATAAAGCCATCATTGATAGAATATCATTGGTTAGAGCATGTAATTCATTCAGAGTAGAGCTAGAACATAAGAATGTGTCATTAGCATATATAATTGTTATAGCTGTAATGAATTCATGAATGTCATTAATTACTATTAAGAATAGTAGTGGATCAATTATTGAGCCTTGTGGAACACCATAATGTGTACTGGAGAGACTTGACCAAGTTTCACCTTCTGCCATGAAGATATGTTCTAAAAATATTTAATGTATTCCCTCAAATACCATAAAATTCTAATTTTGATAAAATTAATTTGTAATCAATGCTATCGAACGCTTTGGAGAGATCACAAAATACAGCATTAACTTGAGATCTATTGTCAAAATTTCTTAAAATTTTGGTATTAAAAGCTCAATTGCATCATTTGTTGGTTTCCTTTTTCTAAAGCCAATTTGATTAGTATTAAAGAGATTTGAATTTTCAAAGTAGTCATAAATTTGATTGAAAATTACATATTCAAATATCTTAGCTAGCACTGGAATGATAGAGATTTGCCTGTAACTAGTTGGCCTTGATCTATTGCCTTTTTTGTAAATTGGGATTACTTTCGAAATTTTTAATTGATCTGGAAATATACCTTGTTTTAGACAAATATTGATCATATTTGTAAGAGGAATATAAATTGAATTTAGAACTTAAAAAAAAAAAAAAAATCATTCGACATATCATAAATGTCTTTTGAATTTGATTTTTCAAAGTTTTTATTATGTTCCATACCTCTTCAGTGGTGACCTCTCTCCATTTAAAAGCACATGAGATTTTGTAATTTCTGGTTAGTATTTCCATAGAGGATGGCTCAGAGCATTGAATTTTGGATTTGATTTTGTCCACCGAGTCAATGAAAAATTCATTAAACTCTTTCAGCAATATATTATGATTATTTGATTTTGAGAGTTACTAGACCTTTCCTTATTTATCAGATTTCAGGCAATTTTACATTTGTTACCATAGTTGACAATTAATTTTACATTATGATCTAATTTCGCTTGAGTTAATTGATTTCTGTATTGTTTCTTAATTTCATATAATTTATTTTTAAGTATGAGCAGACCAGTCTCTTTATAAATATCATGTAGTATTAATTATTGGGTTTTCATCTGTTTTAATTCTATAGAGTACCATTTGTTTTTATGTTTTTTGCTAATACTTAGTTTTACATTCTTGACTTTGAATGATAAATTAAAATATTCTAAAATTAAATAAAAAAATATATGAAAGATTCGAGCTACATTAGAATAATTTAAAAGCAAATAAATAAGCAAGAATAAAACTCATTAAGCAAACTGTAAAACAAAAATTGGACTTAAATAAAAAACTAAAGATTGTGTACAATAAGAAAAAAAAAAAAGTAAAGTCTCTTGAACATTGAAGATGGATTCCCAATCAATATTGTTTATATAACAGAAATTAATTACTCTTTCAGCAGTAAATAAACGCTTTTTAATAATTTGTGGTTGGTTATATCTGCTTCTCAAGTGAGTATTTAATTACAATATATGTTTTAAATCAGGCATTTTTTTATTGGCGCTCCCAGTATAATGAATAAACACAATAGATTTCGAGATAAGCCCATAAAACAGTAAGAATTACATCTGCGCAATTATAATGAATATTGTATGGCAGTTATAGTGTGCAAATTGGAAGAAGTATTCAATGTGAACAAAAATTTTGTTACAACAAGTAATTAGTAATATGAGTAATTTATAAAGCCAAAAATAAAACAAAAAGATAGAGAGAGTTTTACTTACATTGCCAGATGCACTGCTTCCTTAGTGTGACAGGAATACAATGAGAGGAAAGATGGTTCTAGAATGCAGGCAAATAGAGCAGGAACAAACACACCTTCACCCTACGGCGGTGACACTCAAATGGAGGAATATATGTGCACACGACAAAATGGTATTTATCCCCTCCACACACAACCAGAAAATCATGGCGTGGCACACTGCGATTGCCAGAAGGTTAAAAATAAAATATATAAGGAGTTTGGTTCTATCACTGGTTCTCAATAGTCTTTTTGTTTATTAGTTACCGGTAAGTTGAAAAAAATTATTGTGGTGTGATCAAAACTACTTCTGACTTGACAGCTTACAGAGAAGGGGGAGCAATGTTGTCATGTTGTCCATCTTACATGTAAGCAAGCCGCTGCCGATAGAGTGCAGTAACGAACAGCTGACATGAACGTATACATAACTAACCAATTTGTTGAATACTTTGCATTAAAATTAGTGTAAATTATTATTATTATTATTATTATTATTATTATTATTATTATTATTATTGTTATTGTTATTAGTAGTAGTAGTAGTAGTAGTAGTAGTAGTAGTAGTAATAGTACTGGTGGTACCAGTATTTTTCAGTGTAATGTAATATTGCTAGAAAAGCTTTGAAAGAACTGTAAACTGTAAAAAGTTTAAATTTAATGTGATACCTTTACTTTCCTGAATGCCAGTATTCATCTATGTAATATTGTTAGAAAAGCATCTTGCTGGAATGGATTTATATTTGTTACAATTCTCCCTTTTCCTCAGAGTTTCAAGTCTTGAGGACCCTGTGCCATCTTCATCCACACAGCCTTTTTCTTTTCCAATATCGATAACAGTGCTCTTGTCCACACCTGTGGAGTAACAGTTAGCACGTCTGGCCGCGAAACCAGGTGGCCCGGGTTCGATTCCCGGTCGGGGCAAGTTACCTGGTTGAGGTTTTTTCCGGGGTTTTCCCTCAACCCAATACGAGCAAATGCTGGGTAACTTTCGGTGCTGGACCCCGGACTCATTTCACCGGCATTATCACCTTCATTTCATTCAGACGCTAAATAACCTAGATGTTGATAAAGCGTCGTAAAATAACCCAATAAAATAAAAAAAAACAGTGCTCTTATTAATTTTAACACAAGTGGCAGTTCTCATTACGACTTGCACCAAAGGTAAAAGAGGCCCGCCATTATATTTTTCCCTCTCGAAATACTCTCTTACATTACACACCGTCTCTCACATTCGACTCTTTAACGATAACGGGGCATCTTGATACATACTACTTTCAAAGGAAATTTAGAAACAAAATTTGTGTAGAATACTAAATATGATTTTTTGAAATGCGTTATATTTAGTTCCAGAACGTGTAAATGTATTAAGTAACTTTAAGAAAGGACAGAATATTCAAGAGAATAAATGTAAACAACAGGATGGAATATTATTGACTAGTTATGCAATATCTTGGGAAGTTGCCTGTGATCTAAAACATTTCAGTGATGGAGAAACAGTAAAGAGGTGTATGATTAAAGCTGCCAAATTAATCTGTCCAAGTGAAATAAAAAATTTCGAGAGTATTACGTTACCCAGACACATTCCTAACAATTCGTCACTGACCACTTAGCTATTACGATAAGAGGACACAGATCACAGTTTGTTTCCTAGTAAACAAATTATTGCATATTCTGCCTCATGAAAAGAAAAATTGTGCCCATTTACACATAATAACTGCATTGTCACCAGTGACGTATCCTGGCCCTGAGTTATAGATGTGCTGTTTCATACATTATGTATTTCCTGGTTTAATCTGTCACCTTTGAATCGGGGATATCAAGTGCGGGAGAAAGGAACTAGCCACCCTACCCCATTATCTCGTGGCTTGGTGTCACAAGGTTCAAACCTGTCTCCGGACAGTTGTCTTAACAACAAGCGCAGTCATTGTACCCTGTGACAAGGAGTCTAAAGACAATTGCATGAAGACACACTTAAAGGTGATTCTAAATCACTATTACACCTCATTTAAAGCAGGCATACCAGAAATGAGACACTGAATGTGCAGTGTATGTGCTCAGGATCGCTGGTCTGTGCAGATTGCGTCATTATTCACGTGTTGCTCTTACCTGTTAGTAGCTGGAGTGGTATAGAAGAATCTATTCTGCGCTTCTAGTATTGTATTAAATTGACATTTGAACATTATAAACACACTTAGCAGAAGAACAAAAATGGCAGTTATTGTCAGCGTCTATATTTGATAACTGTGACACAAGAAACATTAGGCTTACTCAGTTATAATTCACAAAGCAGTTGTTTGTAAAGCATCATTTATTTACATGATTTTTATACAGTATTTGAAGAAAATATAAATATTGCAGTAATTTCGAAACAACATAAAATGAACACAGTATTTCATTTTAAGTAGTAGGCACTAATTATTTTAAAGTAATAGTAATTGTTCATCAAGCATTATTGAGACCATTGGTACACAAATGTCAAGAAAATATTTTACTCCCGATTACATGCAGTAGGACATTGTGAGGTTTTTGTACTGAAATAATTTCCTCACTGTATGTCTATATAAATTAACAGTAATATTAATAAATTGTATAAATTAAGCTTAAAATTTAAATTTATATATAGTTTATTTGGAAAATGTTGAGATCAAGTATCAGCAAGTTGGGAGCGTTACTGAAAGAAGTTAAAAGCTTAGTTCACAAGCTGTGAAGCGATGACTTTCTCTTTATGTCAGGTTTAAAGAATTATTAACGTAAATATATTAACATAATATTGTGATGTGAGATGAAAAATTTGTCATATTTTTCCAGAAAATTTTTCCACCTTGCAAATAGCTGTTTTTCGCTCCCTTACAGCCTCATTTATTCCTCACTCAGTATTCTCATCACTTATCAGCTTATCAAATAGAAGTCGTAAGTCGTCTAATCTTGATGGCTTTGTTAGTACAGACTTGGAAACAACGCCATTGTCAAGTTCGTTTTGCCTTGAGAGCACTGATTAAGAAATAAGTGCTGGCAAATATATTTTGAGAACTTTACTGATCTCATCTAAACCATCACAAAACTATTAGCCTGACATGGGCTGATGAAAGCCTTTCATTTTAAAACAATTATTGTTGGCGGAGGAAAACATTATAACAATTATGGTATATCGTCGGCCTACAGGTGAAACACACTAAGTCAGTTTTTTAGTAATTTCAGGTTTTGAATGTTCCTTCTGTAAAATTTTGTGATCTTTCGTCTGGTGAAGTCCATTATGTCGTATCTATAATTCTTTATGAGATAATCAATAATTTCAATTTCCACTAAATGCAAAATGAACGAAAATAAACAGGTGCAACACACTAAGTCTGTTAGTGGTTTCACCTGCCAATTTCCGTCTTGTTTTATGCAGTTGAAATCAAACCTTACGTTTAACACTTGAATTTATGTTTTTCACGTAACTATTATTGGTTACCCATAAAAGGTTTGGGTTACGAAAATGAAAATTTGCACCAAATATCTTATTATTTATTCCATTTTCATTTGTGATTGTACTAAAAACATGCATGTGCATATTATTTTACTGTTTATTGGATAATAACTGGATTTGCAGTGGTTTAAAGAGGCAAGAAGATGATAATGTTGCTTCAAGATGAATTATTATTATTATTATTATTATTATTATTATTATTTTATTGTTCGTATGAGTAAGTGAGAACTCCATCAAAGATTTGCTAGAAACACCACCAGAAGAGTATTTAGGTGACGAAGAGGTGATGGTAGAAACAGAAGGTGAGCAACATGTCTCTGGTGATGGTTCAGAAAGACAAAATACAAGATTATACATCTACAGGAGGTAAACCGCATTCACCAAAAGTTCCTAAAATTGTTGACTGCACAAAATGAATTTACGGCTGCTTTGGTAAAATTTCAGAACAACGAAATGAAAATTGCAAACAATTCTGTGAGCAAAATTGTGACAGACAAAATGATTTCAATTTAAATAACGTAGTCATTGATATACTTAAAGGGCACAGATTCCGCAATGGTAGAGCAAATCAACATGCAAATTCCAAGCAATATTATTTCTGAATGAATGGAGAGAATATCAGAATGTGCCAACATTTAATTTGCAAGACTGTGCATTTCAAACTTTTTGGGGAGAGGTAACAATGGGAACTTTAGTAATAGTGATAGACAAGGAAAAACTACCCCCAAAAATAAAACTAGCGATCAAAACATTGACACTGTTGTACAGTTTTCTTGCTATCTCAAGTCACAACACCAGAAAATCGCCCCAACGTAAATGTTCGGATTAAAATCTGAATATTTAAGAAATACAGTTTCCTTACAAAGAAGAGTGCTTGAGTAAAAATGTTGCACCATTTAACTTTTCAAAGAAGAATGCTTGAGTAAAAATGTTGCACCATTTAACTTTTCAAAGAAGAGTGCTTGAGTAAAAATGTTGCACCAGTTAGCTTACAAAGAAGAGTGCTTGAGTAAAAAGTTGCACCAGTTAACTTACAAAGAAGAGTGCTTGAGTAAAAATGTTGCACCAGTTAACTTACAAAGAAGAGTGCTTGAGTAAAAATGTTGCACCAGTTAACTTACAAAGAAGAGTGCTTGAGTAAAACTGTTGCACCATTTAGCTTTTCAAAGAAGAGTGCTTGAGTAAAAATGTTGCACCAGTTAACTTACAAAGAAGAGTGCTTGAGTAAAAATGTTGCACCAGTTAGCTTACAAAGAAGAGTGCTTGAGTAAAAATGTTGCACCATTTAACTTTTCAAAGAAGAGTGCTTGAGTAAAACTGTTGCACCATTTAGCTTTTCAAAGAAGAGTGCTTGAGTAAAAATGTTGCACCAGTTAACTTACAAAGAAGAGTGCTTGAGTAAAAATGTTGCACCAGTTAACTTACAAAGAAGAGTGCTTGAGTAAAACTGTTGTTAGCCTCGTCACTTACCGATTAATATTTTCCAATTATTTCAATTTGTATTTCTTCAAGCCTAAAAAAAGACCACTGCATAACACGTACAGTTTATGAAAAGCCTAGAAATTGCAAGATGATTTTTACTCCCCTACAGCTGGGAAAGACAATTCTGTGATTGATAAAGAAAGAGTCACTAAGGATACATCATTTAAATCTCCTACTCTTGACTTGCAGCCAAGAAATATGTACTAGAAAAACAATGGAATATGCTGTAATTGAAAACATATTTATATTTTTATTTTGACTTGCGATGTGTGAAAAAATTTTTAATCATGAATGAGTGGTATTATTCCATTCTATTTGCTGTGTTTTCTTTCATTTTTCTATATCAATAATAGTATAAAATATGTTATTTGGTTTGCAAAAGAAATAATTTAAATTAAATGTAATTTGCTTAAATCGTTTCTATTTCCAATGGGTCTGGAAAGAGAAAATTTTTTTCACTCTCTCAATGACTTACCGATTCTATAATAGTTATCGAATCAAAAAATTTCAATTATGTCAATGTTTTAGGCAATTTTGTTATTTCTGAACATATCATAAACTGTATATTGGGATAAAACGTCAGTAACTGTAGGAAAAGTAACACTAAAACATCCGAGGTTTTCCCCAACCATAAGGTGAATGCCAGGTAATCTACGACGAATCCTCGGCCTCGTCTCGCCAAGTACCATCTCGCTATCACCAATCTCATTGACGCTAAATAACTTCGTGGTTGATACAGCGTCGTTAAATAACCAACCACCACAAAAACATTAGGTATTTCCATTTTCATTAAGCAGGAGAGTCAACAGCAACTGTTGAAATTAGATGTCCACTGCGAAGGTGAAACACACTAAGTGTCCACTGTCAGGAGAAAGACATTTAGTCATCAACACCTCTCATTAATTTAAGATAAATAACACAAAATAATTAACAATTAGTAATTTCTTTCTGCAAATTATAACTAATATAGATGTATGGTGATACCTGCAAAGAAAATTTGTTGAAATGTTCGTAAATATAGCCGCAAATACATACAGTGCACATATCAAGGAATTATTGAATCGCCTTTATCTGAAAACTGTGATGTTGGACTTAGTGTGTTTCACCTGTAGGCCGACGATATGATTCGTGATTTCTCTTGTTCATTATATCTT
The DNA here is from genome assembly GCF_040183065.1 of Periplaneta americana. Taxonomy (NCBI): domain Eukaryota; kingdom Metazoa; phylum Arthropoda; class Insecta; order Blattodea; family Blattidae; genus Periplaneta; species Periplaneta americana. The sequence continues at coordinate 165,903,226 of NC_091131.1, forward strand.
TGGACTCCTCATTTTATTGTAGGGCCGCGTTTAGTAGCGACTTCTGAGAGCGGGGAAGTGAGGAAAAGAGAAGACAACCAGGTCACCTCTGTGTGCTTTCTGCCTACCTCAGATAACACTGAGTATCACCAGTACGAAAACATTACCTCCTCACAGTTTGTATTTAGCAATGGCGCAACCAAGATCGACTCGACTGAGTGGCCAAGTAATACACAGTAAAGAGAGGAAGATTATAAAGAATATAATAGAATGTTGTGACGAAGAGACTCGAAACAAGAGGCTAATTGCTCCCCTAAGGCAGGCTACATCCAGAGCTGCTAAATACACTGGCATTAGTAATTCAGGTATCATAAGAATCCGGAAAATGGCTAGCAAGCGACCTGATGACATTGGTAAAAAGAGTTAAGATTTTATTTCTACTGTCATTACAGCTCATCGCTGTATCATCAATAATTCGCATTATTTAAAAATTAAATTTAAGCCGATTATTTACTTTTTCCTGTAAGAAAATTTTACAATGATAGTATGCCTAATACTCGTACTTCAGAAATTTCAGTGTTGATTTACAAGCTATTTTTCATGACATAATTTGTAAATTAGCTATATACTGAACACTGTAGATAGTTTTAAAAACAAATAACATGTGTCAAATTACGAGTATCTGCAAAAGTGAACCATCCAACTACAGATTTATATTTGAAGACTTCGAATAAATAATGAACTAAGTCATCATCGCCATCATCATAATCATCAATATCATCAGCATATAGCACTGGCCTTCTATGCTCGAGGTTGCAGGTTCGATCCCGGCCAAGGTCGATTTTTTAATTAAGTAGTTATTTTACAATGCTGTATCAACATCTTAGATTATTTAGCGTCTGAATGAGATGAAGGTGATAATGCCGGTGAAATGAGTCCGGGATCCAACACTGAAAGTTACCCAGTATTTGCTCAAAATGGGTTGAGGGAAAATCCCGGAAAAAACCTCAACTAGGTAACTTACCCCGACCAGGATTCGAACCGGGACACCTGGTTTCGCAGCCAGACGCGCTAACCGTTACTCCACAGGTGTGGACGCTGAGATCGATGACATTTAAGTGTGTTAAGTGCGATAGGCTCATGTCAGTAGATTTACTGGCATGTAAAAAACTCGTGCTAGACAAAATTCTGGCACATCGGCGACGCTGACCTCTGCAGTTGCGTCGTTAAATAAACCATAATTATATCAACAACATCATTGGTACTACAGCCTATTGCAGACCTTGTCCGCCCCTACAGTGCTCCAACATTTGTTCATATCTTTTGCCTTCCTTTTCCATCCTTGTATTTTCAGTAAGAAAGTGCCATTTTAAAATATTCAAGGTGGCCAGTCTATGTATATATTTGTATTTTACTTATTTACTGCTTAATGTTTAATAACGTCATAAGGAATTTGTGCAGTACACACTAGCTTCAGTAATGAGTAGACATCGGATTTTTAGGCACTAAAAATTGCAGTTTTAGGCGCCTAAAATAAGCTCAAAATTTGTAAAATTAGGCTCTATTTTAATGAAAATAGGCATTTTAGGCACATCAAGGTATCATACTTATTTCTTTCACTGAAATTTTTAGTTATACACTAAAATACGCACAAAAAAGTATGTTTAAACGTTAAAAAAGAATGCTATATTATATTTATAAACAGCTGCACAAATTTAATATATTGAAATAATGATTATTGATATCAAGATTACTCATTTTAAGTTATTGAAATTCAGTTCCATGCTCAGACTTTATTATAATTATCTGCACAGTACACCACCAGAATTTTTTCTAAATTCTCCACAGTTAACCTTTGCCTTTTGTCACTGAGAATCATTTTGAAAGCAGAAAAACTTCTTTCAACCGAAACTGATGTGAGAGGCGCAAATTTTAAATTAGGTACAATAGAAACATCAATACTTACTGGAACATTTACACTTTCCCCCGATATCACTCTTGATACTTTTTCCAACAATGAAAATCCTACATTCTTATTTAATACGTTGTCCCACTTATTTTTAACTTTTTTCCCAGTTTCGCCCAAAGCAGAATGTATGTTCACTTGAGCTTCCTTTACTATTGCTATTTGGCTACAAAGAGATTGTTTTTCACGTTCTAATTGTTCAATGCTTGCAGGTATGAAAGAAAAGTTTGATGTTATGTAGGCAATATCGTTTTTCACTCGTGAGTCATTCAGACAATCTTTCACTGCTTTCACACACGCTGCACTATCAGTTTCAGGTAATTTATCAATAACTGTGACCACTTCTTTAAAATACTTAGAATAATACACCACTGACTGAATCCCGGTTCCCCATCGTGTAACAACCGGCTGAGGTGGGAGTGGGATATCTGGAAAGTTCTCTCTGAATATTGAAATCCTGGATGGGGTTTTACAGAAACATTTTTTTGTGTTACAAATAAACGAATTGACAAGAGGAAATTCATTCCGGATTGTTTCAGAAACCCTGTGAAGGCCATGTGCTAGACAGGTTACATGCGTGAGGTTAGGATAAAAGGTTTTAAGAAGTGGAGCTGCAGCAACCATGTATGAGGCAGCATCAGTACAAAACAACAGAACTTTAGAATCGTCTATATTACCTGAGTATAAAGACTGTAGGCCTTTATTTACAAAATAAGCAATGGCTTGGCTATTCACTTTCGAAAGTTCCTTAACACATACGAGGTGTGGAATCGAAGGTCCATCAGGACTAAGTTTTCCTACTACCATATTTGCTATATACCTATTCATAGGATCTGAGGTTTCATCCACAGAGACCCATATGTAAGAATCACCTATATCCTCCCGAATGGAAGCTAAAGTTTCATTGTATATTCTGTCTAAGTAATTTTTTCTTAGGGTCGACTCAGATGGGATATTTTCTTTGCAGTATTTTTGTAAAAACTTCTTAAAACCGGATTTTCAATTGCATTCCAGGGAATGTTAGCAGCAACAAACGCTCTGGTTAAATCAGCATAGAAATTGCTGCTGAGATTGGATGAAGTAGGCTGTGTTAGTAAAGTTCGTTGCAGTTGATTTTTCTGCTGAGCTTTAGTCTTATGAGCCGCTCCTTGCACATGCTGCTTTAGGTGGCACTTCTTTTCTTGCGAAATCTAAAAATGTAAAGTAAACTGAATTAAAATAAAATCCTAATTATTTTATTGCCGTATTTCTATCACAAAGTTAGTGGGTTCGAACAATAAAAATTTTAATGACCTGCAAATACTTTAACTATCGGAATTTAAAAGGTTAAAGTGTAGTGGTCTTAAAAAGAATTATACCTCAGGATAGCTCAGTCAATGTATAAATATTATAGGCCTACTCATTAAAATTAATAGAATTTATATATTTCAACTATTGTTACATACCGGTTTGCTACAAATCTTGCAGAATATTATTTTTCCATCATAAGTGAATTCTGAATATTCTGTTAGCCATTGCCAGATCAATGTAGATTTTGCACTTATATTTTTCGGCATTATCGCGTTAAACTTCACAGGAAAACGTCCTACCGCTCAAAACTTCTCAAGACAAATAAGGTGAGAGAAAGAGCAACTGTTAACGAGCATTCAAATGAACCGTTGTTATTGAGATTCAATTGGACAAAAATACAAAGTTCCACTTATTGTTGCATTTCCTGGTAGTGTTAACACTAGGAGGGCCATTCTTTTAAATATTTTGTAACGGTTTACCCTACTAATTCGCAGTTTTACGACTTTTCATAAATATTTCAAAAACACTCTTTCTCCAAAAATTCTGATTTTATGACACTCTGAAGGGCAGTACAACTAATCGGTTTCAGACCGAAAACAGTCATTTTTATAGTATAGTATATCTCTGAATCGGTAGCAGCACATGTTGTGATTGTTGCCTGCTTCAAAACTAAGGTTGGTTCTTTGTCGGCATTTATGCCTCCAAACATGTTAAATTCGGTGAAATCTATTGCGAGTGTCGTGAGATTCAAAACATTTTGTTTCCTTTATCAATGGTTTCATGGCCGGTGTGAAGCAAACTTTCCACTTTTTAAATGCCTTAAATTTCGCAGTGAATGCATGTATAATTTATAAAAAGTAAGAGTAAAATGCGAAACTTTACAGTGAGTTAGGCATTTTTAGGCGAATATTAACAAATTAGGCTCTAATAACCGTTTTAGGGCATTTTAGGGCACTATAAAACTCTTTGAATACCTTTCAATTTCCATGAAACACAAATATTAATAATTATTTTTACTTTTCTCCTAAAGAAACAAAATAGGCATTTGCCCTAGAATCCGATGTCTGGTAATGAGCTTATGAGCATAAATAAAAGTTTGCCACTATAGCCATAGAGAGTTGTCTTGTTATCATTTGCGGAAATTCACTTCATCTGTAGAGCGAATGTTTTTTGTACGGCAGTACTATTGTAGAACGCTGTCAAGGCGTCTCTGTTATCGCGATTATGTCATACATATGTGATCAGGTGTCATACTCAGACTTGGGAGCTCAGCTCGCTACTTATAACGGCCCTACAATATTTTTCATAACACATTCACAGCCACAGCTCAATCAGCACCCATACTGATCTGTGTGACTGAAACAAAAGCTGTTCTTTACTTCAGGTACTGTACAGCCCTGTTGCGCTCCCCTCCAAGCCGATTCACTCCTTTCAGATAGGGGAATGGAAAGTGCACATCACACAGAGAACTGCACGATGTGCAGGGTTTTGGCTTGCCTGGTTTAAAGGTTCCAAATGTCTGCACTCGACAGGTCTACCTTAGATTTACAATAATTTTCAATTTCTAGACAATATCAAGAAGTATGGCAACGAGTTCTGACTCTCTGATATGTTTTCTTATTTTATTTATGGTTTCATAAAAAACAGCTCTAATGATTACATTTTATACAGTTGGAGGGATCCCGCAAAAACTGTTACATTTTATATGTGATTGTCCAAAGGTAGTTCATATTCTATAAGAATATCCAAAAAATTTAAATAATAATAATAATCCGTGGCGCTACAGCCTGTGAAGGGCCTAGACCGACCAACCAGCTGCTGGCCTCACGCCCACATGTCGAAGCATAGGTGGACGATCATCCAACCAGAATGGAGGTATCATGTGGTTAGCACGATGATCCCCCCAGCTGTTACAGCTGGCATTCGCAACCAGATTTCGCTATCTATCGTAGCTCCCCAAGTGCATCACAATGCTGGGTGGGCACCAGTCCTATACACTGGCCGAAATTTCATGAGAAAATTTCTGCCCCCATGAGGACTTGAACCAGCGCACATTCTGTAACGCGAGTCCTAGGCAGATGTCTTAGACTGCGACACTACGGCACGGGACAAAAAATTTAAATAGCTACCTCATATTTAGGGATTCACTATTCTCGTCATGTCCTCGGAAAGGAAGCTATTGTTTAATGAGGAAGATCACAGTATTGGTTAATAGAATCATAATTTCCGTCTTTCTTTTCACCAATTCATTGTGTTTACTGATGCCCCCATCTAAATGTTCATTAAGTATGCATCTATTCTGTGATGTCCGGACATTTTTAATTTTAAGAAGCACCGAACATGGGACTCAGTTTTTCTTGTTTCTGCATTGCTTTAGCTAGGCAAGTGTATGAGGTCGTCAAATTCTGTTTTGGTCGTCAAATTCTGTTTTACTTCAGATACAGCCTTCAGGAGAAAATAAACATGGCCAACAGAATAATTTGTTTTTCTTTTCACATCCAGTTAACTGCTCAACTGTTTTGTAATGAGTTGCTAGAATAGTCGCGTGTATTTTTCTGACTTAGATTTGTGGATTGTTAAGTGTGGTAGTTCGGGGTATGGTTGTCAAGGTGGAAAACTTTCCATTACTAATTGTAAGTTCCTCTAAGATTTCATCTTAATTGATTTAGTTTGACTATAAATAAGTAATAAGTAACTTAATTAGTAGTTAGTGAATATTAAACACTATTTTTAAAGTAACGCGTTGACAATTCACTACAAAACAATGCGAGGATTGACCGAACTTGATGCACCTTTACAACAACCTTGTGTTCACAGCTTGAATACAAAAGGAAAGGGAACAGAACTGTAAGGGAACAGCATGCATTCCTAAGCTAAACCCTGTACACTTCCATCTCACATCTGTCTCTTGCTGTAGAAGTGTGCAGAATACTGGGATCACGAGAGCTGACGAGAGCACCCAGACGCAACACACTTTCCTGCTGTGTCTTTCTGTGTTGCGTATCAGCAGCACTCACGAGTAAGGACCGGATTTTTATGTAATTACATATTATATTCCTTTCAACCTAACCGTATATAAATAACGAATCTTTGCGAATCTTGTAATTACCATTAATATATTAAAATTTGATAATACATATTTTTACATATTTACCCCACATTACATATTATGGCTTGGTATTACATAAATCTACATATTTAGGGGGTTTATTCATTTTTACTTCTCTAAAAGGGGGGGGGGGAAACTTCTGTTGGGGAAGTTTACAATTTGAAATATACAGATTTAAAAAGCCTTTTTACCCACCCAAAAAAGAGATATATTTCGGGACGAAACATAACGTCCTTAGTTCCAGGAAGTAATAGAGGCACTCGCCCCATACTGCCCATTGTAAATATGAGTGAACAAAAGACAACCTTTCTCATACAACTACCTTGTATTATAAAAATCACTCAAAGTAGCGTTGTCTTCATGCGGTGGAGTGGGACGAGGACGGCATGATTTGTCTTGAACTAGAATTGTTCTGCAGACGTCTTACAAGCCGTTTCCATGCAATTTGCAACCTTACTCACCCTCTTCCTTATCTTTCCATGGAAAATCTGTGTCAAGTCTGACATGAGTCGCAATAAAGTAGCCGACTTTCGAAAAAAATCTGGAGTAAAGGAACAATCTGGAAAGATGTTGAAAGATTAAAATAAATAGCTTTTCAGGTTATTGCTTGACCTCTTTACTTTAAATTTAGTAGACCTATATGGAAATGAGATTTTTCGAGCAATTAGAAAGTATGGTTCTCGGCTGGAATAATCCTACTCTTCTGAATGAGACAGGAATGTCACTTTTCAAACAACAGTTCGCAAATACCTATGGTTTGAGGTTTTAGTAGGTACTTTGTTTCTTGCAGGGGGCAGCTAAAATGCATGTGTCCCACAATTCCTCTTATTTTCTCCTAATCCAGTAAAGCGAAACAGTGCTTGCAGTACTGTTGTGTCATTCATTTCACACAGTTCTCTAGTTTTAGTACTTACAGTATAAAGTGCAAGTGAGTTTATCTACTGCTTTTCACTAACTAAACTGGCTCCTGCATCTTCAACCCTAATGACAAAAATAAAATCATGGATTGCGATGAACAAAGCTTTCACTACAGATGGAAAAATAGTAATGTGTCAAGTGTAAAATCACAACTGGAGAGTCTTACCTACCCTATACCTGTCACATATTGATATTAAATATTTTCATGATTTTACATATTTTGGTACATATGTAACTTATTTTTCTTACATAAATATGTACATATTTCACACCTTGATATTACATAAAAATCCGGTCCCTACTCATGATACAGTGCACTGCTGCATCATTTTTTGCGCAATAAAATATTTGTTTGCACTATGATTTTAAAATGTCTTCCTCGGTAAAAGTATGTGTGTGCCACACACCCACACACATACAGAAAATTCCACTGACTGTTGTTGCCTACTTATAATGAGCTGGAAGTTTCTTCTTCAGTTTCAGGGCGATTCTTAATTAACAAGTTTATTTTTTTTGTGCTTTGCTTGTCATTATTAGTTTATAAATTTGGACTCAACTGACTACGCTTCAGTACTTAACAAAAATTAACAATGGATTGACATTCTTCTAGAATCTAGATGGCTTCATCCAAGCAACAGACTGAAAAATGCTGGATATTGAAAATATTTTCGTGGTTTGTCAAATAAATGTGCATCAACCACGTAAGAGCCAGGAACCTACTCCTTAGCTGCTTGATACAGAACTACATTTAGCATTTATAAAGACTTACACACATAGCTATTTGATGCAAAATTTGGAATCTCGGATTCAAGCAATGACACACATTTTTCTTTAATGATAAAAGTTATATTTAAAGAAAAACCACCAAAAGTGTGCGTACACTTAGTTTATCCTCCAGTGTGACAGGTGGCATCAGAATCTCAATTTAAACAAAATTGGCACTTAGCCAGTTCATAATGTCATCCAATTGTTACGTTAAGAGGTTAAAAGTACTGAAATATTTTTGCTGCTCTTCAAAAGTGTATTGTTGAGTTTGACATTTCTGTTTGAGAAACATGCGACTGTCTGTGAATATGGCAGAAAAAAAGCACTGCTGTAAGTAGTAAATTAAAATAAGTATTACTTTCCATTTAGGGGTCTCCAGCAACATCTCTAACTACTTCCAAAACTCCATTGGCTAGTGTAGACACTCTCTGGAATCAGGATGAGGAGAGGAGAAATGAGGATGTGTCAAAGAATCTTGGAGAGGCTGGTGGGAGTGAGAGTGATGAAAGTGAAGCAGATGAATCTGACAGTCAAGATTCTGATGGTGACGGTGACTCAGGAGATTCAGAGACTGCAAATGGTTCTATCAGCGATACGGAGGTAAGTGATCAATATGTAGTGTGCAAGTGTATATGTTTGTATAGTTTGTGAGTGTGCAAAAAGTATAAACTCTTAATTTTTAGCAATGCTTGTCTTTATAAATTTGACAGTAAAAGCATTTTGGAGACACAGTTATGTTTGTGTTACGTGACAGTTTTCCTCTAGTACTGAGATTTGATTCATGGTTGGGTGGTCAACAAGACTGCTTGCTCTTTAACAAGTTTTCTCAGATTTTTTATGCTGCCAGTTCACTTGATTTCTAAGCTTCCAGAGCTACTTGGCAGTGTATTCGACACAGTAGTGCCATGTCTTGGGCAGTTGGCAAGATGGTAGCTTTATTGTAACATTTTTCTGCGTGTTGTATTAGGCCTATATCCCAAAGTTTGAAGCAAAACATTGTTCTTGAAATGGTTATAGCAGTATTGAAATGTGCACACATAATTATAGCCCATACGAAAAGTTAATGTCAGGTGAAATCCATACTTTGATTTTCTCATTTTATTACCTCATCATTGATCATTATCGAATTATCTCAGCAGTTGAAGTAATTGTTAAATAATAGAGAATAATATGATAACATTTGACCACAGTCTACTATATACAGTCGCGAAGCTTGAGGTGTTTTTTTGCAAATCTCGTGATAAAGCGCTCCAAGCGGTTAGCAACTAGAAACAATAGACTGTCCATGGTCGACTTGGGACTGTGTCGTATTTCTATCGAGTGCTAGCTCGTTGCGTATTTCACATTGATGCTTGTGAAATGTTCGTTATTGGCTTTAATGAAAATGTTAATGGCTAAAATACAATAATTGGAATAATAATATGGGACAAGGAGGAGACGTTTGTAGTGCTATAAATTGTAGCAACAGTAAGAGAAAGAGGCCACAGTTATCCTTTTTCCGATTTCCGAAAGATTCAGAAAGGTTCCTGGGTTTCCACAAGAATGCTGTGCAGAAACAAAACTGTTAATTTGAAGTTCTTTGTGACTGTTAGAATATATTATATCTTAAATTTCACAATGAAATGTTTCGGTCTAACCGAAAGGACATTAGATACTGGTTAAAGTTCTGTCACTTAGGCTGCTAAATTCCCAGAGAAATAAAGGTTAGGTCTACTTTTTTTTTTTTTTTTTTTCAGAGGATATATTTTTAATTGTAGCTATTAATTTTGTTATTATTTTTATGTGTTATTTTACTGAAGACGTAGAAAAATTAAGTTTGTTTTAATGAAATTTATTGATCACGTTTTATTTTCAATTCTGGTGGGATTATTATTGCTTAGGCCTACTTTTTTCTTCAAAGGATATGTTTTTAATTATAGCTGTTAATTTTGTTGTTATTTTTATTTGTTGCTTTACTAGAGACGTAGAAAAAGTCTGTTACAATAAAATTTATTGATCACGTTTTATTTCCAATTCTGGTGTGATTATTATTGCTTAACCTCACCCCACTTTGTTAACTACGTAAGCCTACACTACAAGTACCGGTACGCGTAAGTTACTCCATTAATTCATATTATTGTTGTAAAGAGAAATGTAAATTAATATTTATTGGTTTCATGGTTAATTATCGCTATAATCTTGAATGAGTGAAGCTATTATAGTAAATTTCAGTTCGTTTTGCACAAACAAGAATTATATTACTTATTTCTTGCAGGTATCTTCGAGTTTATGGTGGAATTTAATATACTTCATTCAAATAATAAATTAACTTTATGCATTTAATATTTCAATAATGGAAGGAAGGTGTTAATTTTTCCAAAAGAAGACAACGAAAGTGTAACATATTTTGTCGTCTACTAGGAGCTAGGAGAGAGATCTGCGATGATGAGGCGATAGTAGCGATCAACTACCCATGTTTGCATTTTTACTACATATCGAGCTTCGCGACTGTATATAGTAGACTGATACTTGACTGCTATTTTTAATGCATTTTATGCAGTAACTAATAAAACTACCTTTATAGTAAAATTGTCTTTATTTATAACCAATTATTATATCATTGATTCTGGTTCACGTTAACACTTTGTTTAAAAACTTAAAATTGTTTAGTTGACACGTTAAAAGTTTAAAAATTTAAAATAGGTTAGACAGACGGCCCGTTTCGACGCCGGTGCTGCATCATCTTCAGTGTCCTATGAACTGCTGTCGTTCCTGTTGATCTTGAATTTGACTAAACAATAATTATTATATTTCAATCTATGTACTTATTCAGTACCATCTGGCAATTTAATCAAGCTAAATAAATCACTTCAGCTCATTTAAGGTGGGATATTTTACCTGTTGTTTTTTTTTCTCTCTTTGTTAGATGGGATTGTCAGCTATATAGGAATAGTGATATTTAGATGTTGCCAAACATATTAATATTTTGGTTAATTTATCTTCTCACGAGTGCTTTTTTCCTCCATTAATTAAAATTTGTTCTTTTGGGATTTGAAGGACTTTTCCATTATATTATCATACCTAGGTAACAAACGAACTTGGGTTGGAAATTTTTCACAATATGTCTCTGTTATACTTTCTTTGATGTTTCTTAATGCTTACCAAATTTTTGGAAACATTACAGTGGAGTCGATTAACCTGTCTAAAACTTGATACCAAAAATTAGCATCATTCTACATTTTTGTTCTTTTTTCCTCTCACCGACTATTGATATAACATTAACTGATGCACAATAGTTAGAAATCAACCAGCAAGGTTGTACTCGTAGTAGGTTGCATTTAGTAAAGGGAATAATGGAGCCAGAGAACATTTTCACCATAGTAGTAGTAGTAAATCATTTTACGTATTCGTCTTTAGTAAAAGGGCCTTTAGTCTGATGATGAACTGCTTGAAATTACCATCTAGATGATTTTGAAAATGGCCTCTCTCTATTGGGTTATTTTGGCTCGAAAGTTAGACAAGAATCAGGGTAGGCCATAAAAATGTCATAATCAGGGTTGTTTCTAATTGTTTCTTCATCTTACTTACAACTTTCGTAAACGGAATCTGAACTAGATAATTACTTATATGACGATGTTACATACTGTACATACATAAGTGTTTCTCCCATGGATAGGTCTTTCACTGCAAATCCAGCACTCTCCAATATTTCCTATTTTCTGCCTTCCTCTTAGTCTCTGCATATGATCCACATATCTTAATGTCGTCTATCATTTGATATCTTCTTTTGCCCTGAACTCTTCTCCCATTCACCATTCCTTCCAGTGCATCCTTCAGTAGACAGTTTCTTCTCAGCCAGTGACCCAACCAATTTTTCTCTTTCTGATCAGTTTCAGCATCATTCTTTCTTCACCCACTCTTTCCAACACAACTTCATTTCTTATTCTGTCTGTGCACTTCACACACTCCATTCTTCTCCATATGCACAATGATGATGTTATTAATAGATACTTATGCTAGAATTTACAACAATCCACTACACTTTCATAATTAACTTTATTATTACTGCACCTAGTTAAATGCTTATCTCATTTAAAAGTACTTTAGCGATACTATTTACCTCCGTTTTTAGGCAAAGGAGAATGCTCTGTTTTGCCATAATCATAATTTAAAAGATTTGTTGATATTTTCTAAAAAAAAAATGGACATCTGCTGTTTCAGTAATATAGTATTATCTGACTTGTAAGTAAAATGAACCAGAATGTAATTTTCTTGTTGCTCTTCTATACGCTCTCTTCAATAAAGCATCATTTCATCCTTTTTTAGACGTCACTTGTTACGTTCATGTTGTATTTTTAACAAAAATCTTAATTCTGCATTTATGTTAAACAATATAAACTGCAACAGCAGTATAAGACTTAGATAATACACACAGCTAAATTTCCAACTGTGTGAATACATAGCTGTCAGGCTAGGCAGAAGTGATAATACATAAAACAGATTTCTTCATTGTTAGAGCTATTAATTACTGATCATTGTCAGTATAGTGTGCATATAGTGTAGCTCTCCAGATTAGAGATTTATGGTAACGAAGCCAGTGTCGTCCCTAATGGTGCCCATACTTAACTCGGAATGTCTCAGTACCTATAGAATTTTGTATTTGAAGACAATGGTAATACGACGGATCAAGCACTGCGACCTGAGGTCTATTATGCTGACCTTTAATCCATCATCAGGCCTGTGATTGTGATGAAGGTAACTATGCTTTTCAAAGAAATCTGAGAAAGCTCACCTGGTTTTATTATGTATTGGTCGAGATGTTTAAGTCTTATTGCAGAGTAATTCTCACTTTTACCCAAAATGTGAGTTGACGATTCCTCTGCATGTGGGGTTGTCACTTATGCCCAAGAGATGAAAATGCTAATTCAGTTGACAGTGTTCTGTTAGGAAAATGCTAATTCAGTTGACAGTGTTCTGTTAGGAAAATGCTAATTCAGTTGACAGTGTTCTGTTAGGAAAATGATAATTCAGTTGACAGTGTTCTGTTAGGAAAATGCTAATTCAGTTGACAGTGTTCTGTTAGGAAAATGCTAATTCAGTTGACAGTGTTCTGTTAGGAAAATGCTAATTCAATTGGCAGTGTTCGGTTAGGAAAATGCTAATTCAATTGGCAGTGTTTTGTTAGGAAAATGCTAATTCAGTTGACAGTGTTCTGTTGGGAAAATGCTAATTCAATTGGCAGTGTTCTGCTAGGAAAATGCTAATTCAGTTGACAGTGTTCTGTTAGGAAAATGCTAATTCAGTTGACAGTGTTCTGTTAGGAAAATGCTAATTCAGTTGACAGTGTTCTGTTAGGAAAATGGTAATTCAATTGGCAGTGTTCTGTTAGGAAAATGGTAATTCAATTGGCAGTGTTTTGTTAGGAAAATGGTAATTCAATTGGCAGTGTTCTGTTAGGAAAATGCTAATTCAATTGGCAGTGTTTTGTTAGGAAAATGCTAATTCAGTTGACAGTGTTCTGTTGGGAAAATGCTAATTCAATTGGCAGTGTTCTGTTAGGAAAATGCTAATTCAGTTGACAGTGTTCTGTTAAGAAAATGCTAATTCAGTTGACAGTGTTCTGTTAGGAAAATGCTAATTCAGTTGACAGTGTTCTGTTAAGAAAATGCTAATTCAATTGGCAGTGTTCTGTTAGGAAAATGCTAATTCAGTTGACAGTGTTCTGTTAAGAAAATGCTAATTCAATTGGCAGTGTTCTGTTAGGAAAATGCTAATTCAATTGGCAGTGTTCTGTTAGGAAAATGCTAATTCAGTTGACAGTGCTCTGTTAGGAAAATGCTAATTCAATTGGCAGCGTTCTGTTAGGAAAATGCTAATTCAATTGGCAGTGTTCTGTTAGGAAACCAGTAATTATTAGTTTAATGTGCTTTTTGTGGAAAGCTCAATGAGTTCTTTGCTCCTTTCATGAGTCTGTTCCTGATTAGCTCTTTTGCTTGTCTTTGGCCTTTAATGTTTTTCCAAAGAATAACTTGTTTTTTAAGGATTTGTTTTCTAATGTGTTGGCACACTCTCCCTGTAGAAAGCAGGCTGAAAGGTTCGAGTCCTATGAAGTCCCCTTCCACACCCTTCCTCTCCAGGGAGTCAGCAGTCGCATTGCCTTCATTTTTGAGTGCAGGTCATAATAACATAGACCTCAACTTGAAAGGCAGAGGCGTATTTTTTCCCAGGCTGCAGGCCACATTTGCTGGTTTAATGCTAAATCCCCACTTCAGTGCCTGAAGTTCTTTTAGATCCATCAGTGTACCGTACTAGCTCACCTTTGGCTCCTGGTTTCCTGGTATACCATTCAGTGCTACTTGGGAAGTAAAGTCTATCAAACGATGATGATTATATCCCAATCATGATCTTTGGATTGAGTCCCCATGTGTCACTACTCTGCTGCTCTTCCACGTCGACTTACTGTCTAGAAATACTCTAAGATTTGACCTCTAAAGACAAGTAGAGTTTTTCAAAAGAATTTAATATTCTTTAGGCCATTTAGTTGTTTCTTTCTGGTGAAGAATATTAGTACTGTTTTATTGGGATTCACAGCCCTACCATCTTCTTTACCATATTTGGTGACTTCTGTGTGAGTCTACGTATATATATATAAATTTGCCATTAATGATATAGCATTGTCAGCAAATCCGAAACATGCGCAGCCAGCCACCTCTAGTAGTTCAGCCACTACGGCAGTGGAGATAATACTGCTCTTTGCTGGCAGCCCAGTTTCGTATTGGCATTCATTTTCCTCAAGCAGAGAGGCTATAATTCTTTGATTGCTTATGTTCGAATGGATCCATTTTGTTTGATCAATTCCTTTATTTTGTATGTATGTCAAGAAATGTGGCTAATGCTATTTCCTTGAATTCTGTTGATTTTTCCAGACAGCACTGTGCATTGTAGTGCCTGCTCTGTAGATTTGCCTTGCTGATAAGCAATTTGTGTTCTAGGGAGTGGACCTGTCGATCATTTTTTCAAGAATTTTAAGAAGAAACGAGATTAGGCCAATAGGTCATGTAGGAATGAAAACCACTTTTGCCTTCTTCCAGATATAAGGAACATGCCCAAATGCTAGACATATTCTATAGACTTTACAAAGGTTTGGAGTAATAATGTCAAAACCCTTCCGAAGGTGTGTAGGGTAGATCCCATCAGCCCTTGAAGACTTCAATGGCTTGAAAGATTTAATAGCCCATTGTAGCCTTCCATAATTGACAGCCTATTCAGCCATGCACCAGTCTGTTTTCTCTTCTGAGGTCTACCTTGTTTGACATTTCTGTTTCTTTACCAGATATTAAGTAATGACCGTTTTTCTTCTTGACTGTATTTAAATAATAATGGTCATCTTTGACTAAGACTTTCATGAGTTTAATCCATGTTGGAAATATTCTCACAGAAGCTTTTTCATGGTGCTCTTTTGGCATCACGTATGACTTTGTGTTTTGCTCATTCTCCATTAGATTTAGCTTTATTAAAAAGCTTGCGTGTTTTACTTCTAAGATTACTTAATGTTTATGCCATCAAGGAGTTTGCCTTCGTTGTTTAATAACTGTGACTGGACAATTTCGGTAGGATGTGGTAATAGCATGTTGCACTAAGTCAGCATCTATTTCAGTATCCAGCACCAAAGAGTATTTAAAGCAAATACCTTTTCGTTGATCTTCCAAGTAGTGTTTAAGATTTATAACTTTCCCAGTTAAGTTCATGGTGTATGTCTTCAGTTGCAAGTATTCTGCAACAGAAAAGCAGATATGCCTGTGGTCTGATAACAGTGGTTCATCAGAAACATGCCATTCTTTTATCAAGTTACTGTTATTGCAAGTTATCTTGAACTTTCTGAGCGGAGATAGAGGGGCAAAGGGAAGGAAGTGCATAACGTGGGTGGAGCCAACTGAGTTGTTTGTGCATGCTCCGCATCATAATCTCTTGTTAAGAAACATGGAACTATTTCATTCACTGGGTACCAGTAGTGTTAACATGGAGCAGCAACCACATGGTGAAAAAGTAACGCTGTTATCCACAGCGGAGAAAGAGAAATTATTGCAAATGAAATGAAGTGTTGCGAGGAGGAAAATTAAACAAATGTTTACTGGAACCTCTTGCTAAGAAATATGAGACAGTGGCTAAATACTCTGGCAAAAGTATTAGTTCCGTGAAGAGAATTAAGAATAATAATATTGAATTACAACCGAATGAACCTCACACTACTCCGGGAAAGAATAGGTATGTAATGTTTAGGAATTATTGCTATAATATTTATGTACAATAGTGTGTGTACTGTGAGCGACATAATGAATTACTATTATTTTGTTATAGTTCTGCAAAACATATTATTTCATTCCAGAATTAGGACTTGTGTAAAGTTGAAGTGGACGACTTCGATCAACATGTCATTCGGGATACAATCGAAGAATTCTGTCTTGTTCAGAAAGTAGTTCCTATGATTAAGAAGATAATTCCGAATGGATGATGTCATTGACGACATAATAATTAATTTTGGACCAAGTGATGAAGACGATGATGATGATGATGATGAAGACGATGATGATGATGATGAAGACGATGATTATGATGATGATGATGATGATGATGATGATGATGATGATGATGATGATGATGATGATGATGATAGGGATATGGATTGTGTATCAAACTATACTGTCTGGCACAAAAAACTCAACACTTAAAAAAATTACTTTACATTTCTAGCAAATTCATGAATATTTTATCAACTATTTTATGGATTAATATTGTTTTAGAAAGTTTAAGTATGCTGTTTAGGAAAAGCAATGTTTTATAAAAGTTTGATATAATTGTGTAAGACTGACACAAGTGACACATGATTGATATTTACACTTCCACCAATTTTTTAAATAATATTTATTCATGCTTAACATTTCTTCTTGTTGCATCTATAAGTCAGCTCTAGCGTGTTTGTCTTCCATCTAGGCACACCAAGTTCGATACCCAGACTGGTCATAATGGAATTTGTGGTGCACAAAGCAAACATTGTGCATGGACCACCCTGAGTCTGACCCTAGGAAAGGCAGCCAAGCCAGTCAACTTTTTTTTTTTCACTCATAAGCATCTGTTACCACCTCTTGCATTAATTATAGCTTCCAACTTCTCAGACATGTTCCTGATTAATGCTGCAATCTCCTCCTGAGAAATCAGTTCCCATTCTTCTTGGAGGGACTCCCTCAGGTGCGGTAAGATGTCTGGATAATACTGGTAGATCTTTTTCCCAATTTGTCTAATAGATTCAAACAGACCATGCCATGACATGAGTTCCCAGCTCATTCAGATACCATTGCGCCCATCAGCCATATATCAGTGTATGTTGTCATGCATTAGCATGAAACCATCATTAATAAATTAAGCAAAAAGAAAAAAAACACAACATACTCCTCAAGAATTTTCTCCACCTACCAATGTGCTATAAGGGTCCCGTGCTTCACGAAGGCCAGTTGCGTCCTTGCTGTTAGGTTATTCCATCCTCACCACCACAGAATTACTCTGGAAAATGATCCTGGACGAAAATATGGAGGAATAGGCTAGCCTCTCCAGTTCTCCTCTACGCTCCTACTTTGCCATGTGGTGACTGCAGACGAAATCAGTGAATAACACTTACTCCCACTGTTACATTGTCCAGCCATTATAACTCAGTCAACATCCACAGTGCTGTCAGGTGAGTTCTGGACCCATGGCAGGTCTTCTAGATGGAAGACTGACTGCTTGCACTCTTTCTTGTATAGTTCTCTCACTGATGTTGACCCCATAAATTTGCTGGGATTGATTTAGGGCATTTGAGGGTTGCAGAAAACTTCTAGCCATAGAAACTAATCATCACTCTTCTCAGGCGTGTATCCTTGTACAGTTCTGAAAATCTTGGAAGCCGTAGTTCCCAACATTTCTGTAACACAGTGCATTCTGCACCCATTTTCCACCAATGCAACAGCTCATCAAGGTCTTCAGAACAGAAGCACTGTTACTGTTCCGAAACTGATCTCAAAATTGAAAGAAATGTAGCTACCCAAATTCCATTTCTTTGAAAATAGCCCCCAAGGACTGAAGAGTGGAGGAGCACAGCTTCCAGCATAAGCACTTCTCAGGTCTAGAGAGGGATCACAAAAAAAGTGTCATAAATTAAAATGCTAAAACTTCGTGAAAAGTACAACTACATATCATTTGTTTCATCGTGTGTTACGTTTATACATGCCAGTCAATTACATTTGAAGTGCAGCAGGAAGGAAATATGTTATGCAACTACAGTGAAACTTCTGATTATAGTTTTCATAAAACTCAAGACATTACAGTATAATAAACAGTTCAGATTCATAACTTGGTAACAGTTTTTTATCTCACATGAAATATTCCCACAATCATACACCAACGTTAGTAAGTTAATACGTCTGTTCCCTACCACTAGCTTCAATGAAAAATTGTTAATTCAATGCATTTACAGTATTAATCTAACAAACTGCATATAAGGGCTAACATGATAACACTAAACCATTGAGGACAATTATCTTAGTTACTGTAAACTTAATTTTGCCATATGCATACTGCAGATTGAAACAAGCAGCAATGAATGAATAAATGTGTAATGTGGCTGTACACCCACTCATTTGCATAACTAATCTGATTAGGGTTTCCTTTATTGGCCATTCTACCAGCAGCAACTTCCTACAATGAAGCATATGTACACTTTATAATCTACAATACAAAAAGTGTTTTTCAGAATTGTTGGTAAAACCTATTCTATACTAAAAGCCAGGTTATGAACCGACTAAACCGGAAGCAATGTTCTGTTGCTCTCTTTCTGAGCTCTATTGCCACATAGTGGCGCGAGATTCAAAGCGTGTTCAGCGTTTGTCACCGATATGTTTAAAATAACTACTGTATATAGTTCTCGATAACACTATCAACAATATTAGTAATTAGAATTACTGTTTTAAGAAAGCACGAGCTAATGACGCTGGTACGAAATGTGACTCGTAATGCACGTGGTACTGAAATGAACTGGGAAGTTTGGCTACACTGTCTCCATGATTCCGTTGCCAGATTTTCGTTAGCAGACGACATTTTCACGTGAGGTCCAATGAAAAGCTCCGTTCTCCTTCCCCCCTCCGCCCCGCCATACTCAACGTGTCATCGCTGCACAGCCTACCCCTCTAACCCGCACTTTCCTCTCGCCCTGCCAACCTTCCTGTTTAGTCGGTTCATAACCTGGCTTTTAGTATAGTGCCTTGAATACCTGAACTCACACTACCTCACACATTTCAATAGAGGCCTCTCAATCTTAATAGAATATTACGATGCAAGTAACAACAATCTGGAGTCCTAACATTTCAAATTAGAAAATGTCAAAATATGCAGTTTTATGCTAAATTATGAGGCGCATCATTAACCAAATGGTTAGAACATCAGCTTCAACCACTGATAACCTGAGTTCGAATCGTGACAGGTCCAACAGGAATTTGCAGTAGACAAAGGCAGTGTTTGGTGGTACATTTTACAATGTACTCCAGTTTCCCCTACCAGCATTCCACCATTGCTCCATCAATCATCGTCATACAGTGTTATGTAGTTTGCCTCCTATGATGCACCAGGATAACTGAAAGGACTGTAAGCTTAGCACATCCAGTAGATGGAGATGCTTGGGTGAATAACGAAAGTCTAGTGTCCACCATTATTAAGAGAAAAATTAAATCGTGAACAATATGCAAAATAAGTCAAAGTATGTAAAATGAAATTGAAATATAACCCCAATACAGTTATTCATAGACATTACTGTTTTTTCAGAACCTAAATGGTGAAAAACAATATTATGTATTCACATAAAAATCAGTGTTATACTCGTAGCTTCCTATGAAGTAGCTTTATTTTCTTTATGCATGTAGTATAAAAGAAATCTAAAGAAGTGGTTTTGGGAGTGCCTATTGTGTATTTTATAATTATTATTGAAATCAAATGATTCGAAGAGGCTATCCTAACCATTTAATTAAAGTACTGAAAGATATATATATATATACAGATACAACAATTAGTAATCAATATTGGAAATGGAAAATATAGTGAAGAAATTTCAGCAAATCAAGGTGTAAGACAAGGTTGTAGTTTTCCACTACGTTTTTAATTTATATGAATGATTTAGTGAGAGAGAGGAATTTTAGAATTAATGGAGGAATTCATACAGCACCTAATTTAACATTTGAGACGATGCTGTTTGCTGATGACCAAATTGTTGAACTGCAGAGAGCAGTGTATGAACTACAGAAAGTGTGTGAGAAATATAATTTTAAAATTTCCATAAATAAAACCAAAACAATGCCTTTTCAAGGGAAATACAGCGTAAGGACAAAAATTATTTTAAATGACACTCCTCTAGAACAAGTAACAAGTTTTAAATACCTAGGTACTCAGCTCACGTATAAACATGAAAGTGACTGCAAAAATAAACTCCCCATATTTCAGCAGCTGTGTGGTACAATAAACAGAAATTTGAAAAATAAAGCAAGAGAAGAAACAGAAATTAAATTATATAAAGTAATGGCAGTACCATCTTTGCTATTTGGATCAGAAACCTGGACGATGACTGCAGCTTTCTGTAAAAAATTACAGACCGCTGAAATGAAGTTTCTAAGATCAGTCAAGGGGTGTACTATATCGGATAAAATTAGAAATGATAAAATAAGAGAAGAATTGATGATCTTTTCCCTAGAAAAAAAAATAAGAATTATGGAAAACAGTGAGCAGAACATGTCAATAGAATGACACTAGAAAGAATCCCAAGAAGAATGATGAATTATAGACCTAGAGGGAGAAGACATCCGGGAAGACCTAGGGAGCATTGGACGGATACACTATGAAGCCGGAACAGGCATATGCCTATCCCTTGAATTGAAGAAGAAGAAGAAGAAGAAGAAGAAGAAGAAGAAGAATTGAATTCAAGAAAAAGAAATATGTGAAGAGCAGTAATTTTATGTCATATGAGAAACATAATTATTTTAGTACTTCTAGCACCTAATTGAGGAGCATTTTTGCAAAAGTCGATAGCTGCAGGATCGAGATTTTACAAAAATTACATTTTTAAATTTAAACACACAAGTATTTATTTTACAACAACAATTTTCACAGGAATCATTCTTTGTTCTGAGGCAATGAAAGTAGGTTTGAAAAAATATAAGTACTTTTTTTATTACTTGTGATTTTTAGGCGCAAAAAATTGGAATTTTTTCAAAAGTCGATAGATGTATCTATTTTCATATGAGTCTCATTACAACACCAACAAAATTGAAGAAAACCATTAGTCTCAACACAAAAATTCAATTTTATCACAAAAATATAATGGGACACATCTGCTAGAACAGTGTTGTGTAGAAGTCCTTTGCCTCACCTGTTACTTCTAAATACTGCACGAGTTTCTTAACGTCATTTTTTGTTTCTTTGGACACCATATTATCTTCTGGGAGAACAGGAGAACTTAACATACTACAGCATGTTTTAATTATTGGTTTTAGCACACACACACTGTACTGGACATGCTGTATATGTGTTCTGCACTGTAAAAGTTTAACTATAAGTGATCACTCGCTACAGAGCTATCTTAAAGGGCAATTTCGATCTTAATATCTTTCGAGCACTCGATTTTAAGTCCATGATTTTTCAGTTCTTGGTGAGATTCTTGACTGTGTCATTATTTTCTAGTATCTTGTGGTAGCCATTGGGGTTCAATATGTCTTCCATTCTCTTGTACTCTTTTTCTGTTCTTCTGACCTGGAGCCATATAGCTATGACTGCATATCGGAAAGAAATGAAGAATACTAGTAATTATACTGCTAGGCTCCAAACAAAGCAGTGACAGTTGCCATCATAATACTATTCTTGTTCTGACTGGCACAAGAATCAGAAAACAGATTATGGTGGAAGGGACATTAGTTGCGGATTTTTTCTACATTAAATAAAAAATCTATCAGTACATATGGGACTTGGTTACATCCCTTGATGACTGGGTCTAATAATAGCATTCCACTTCTACCGGCAACCCCTAAGAAAAGCAAAATGTCTGAAATACTATGCTGAAAACTATTTTATTTGACCTTGCATATATTTCAAATAAGGACTTGAACATCTTTAGAGTTTTGCTTTAACTAAGTGACAGCATCTATCGATACCCGGCTCCGGAACAATTTTTCCCTCAATTATTCAGCTTCAGCATCTATCGAGTTTTGAAAAAACCTGGAAGCTTTGGTAGTCGGTACTTACAGCATCAAGTTTTGCTAAATCCAATTTCATAGGTCGATTCTGAAGCTAGAAAACATACGATATCCATATATAATTCATTTTCGGAAATTTTTGCATCTATCGACCTTTCCAAAAATGCTCCTCAATTATGTATAAGACTGTAATTGAAGACAAACATAGTGATGGAATTTCCATAAGGAAAAGAAACAGGCGTGGGTTTCTTTAACCCTTATTATCCTAATGATGCTGTATGGCAACAGTTACTGAAGGAGATAGTATTGCTAAGTTGCCTGTCCCCTGATTTCCTGCAAACAACTGCATAGTCTGATTGTTGATTGTTGTCATACAACAGGTTTGATAGCAAATTGATATAATTCAGTATTACATATGGAGTGACCTATGTGATGCAAGAAATAGCTTTGTGATTTTCGTAAATAATTAACTATAATTAAATTTATTGTTAAAATTTTATGATTTTTATATGACTGTTAGATGTAATGTTGCAATCATTATGCGACTAATGAAAATTCTTTTTTTCTTTTTATTTATGGAAACAGCATTGAAGTAAATCTGCGTGATGCCGTTTGGCACCTCTAGGCTTATATGTATTACTTGGTGTTGTTCGAAATACAGTAGTAATAATATAAAGGGATAAAGCAAGCACATTTGCAGAGTTATGGCAATATTTCCATTTTTCTGTCGTCTGGCTCTAACTGGTGGCCCTTTATGTATTTTATACAGTAAACATTTAAAATAATTCAAGAAATTAAATTAGATATTTGGTTATTGTGTTACAAGTCAAGGTCTATAGATTTCATAAATCGCAAACTTACAAGGTGTGATTGGAAAGTTTTAAGACAGGAGCCGTCACTGCTCAATAGGAGGGGATAGGTTTTCCCATGGTTGTTTTGTTTTAAAACCAGGAAATCAGCTTCGGAGACTTCGGGGATAAATGTCTGAGCTGATCAAATATTTTTATCTGGTTCAACAGATTCAAAGATGGCCACGAATCAGTTGAAGATGACCCCCAATCTGGCCAGCCTTCCAGTTAAAAAACCAACGAAAACATTGCGATAATTCGCGATTTAGTGTGCTCTGACCATCTACTTATAATTATTAGGGAAATGGCTGATGAACTGAATTTGTTTCTACGTGGTTCAGTTAATTTTAACTGAACATGCATCGAGTGTCTGCAAAATTAATTCCAAAATTGTTGTCAGACGAGCAGAAACAACACCGACTGTAAGTGTCCCAAGAACTGATTAATCGGGCTGAAAATGACCCAGATTTATTAAATAGGATAATTACAGGCGGCAAATCATGGGTTTGTGTGTATGACCCAGAAACAAAGGCACAATCATCGCAATGGAAAAGTCCAGGTTCGCCGTGACCGGAAAAAGTGTGATAAAGTCAGTTGAATGTGAAGACAATGTTGCTGGTTTTTTTCAGTTCAACAGGTATCATGCATCACGAATATGCTCCTAGGGGACAGACAGTCAACCAGGAATACTATAGAAGTGTCCTTGTGCATTGGCGTGAAAATGTACAGAACAGAAGGCCTGCACTCTGGCGAGACAAGAATTGGGTCCTCCACCACGACAATGCACCAGCTCATTGTGCATTCTCAATCAGGAAATTATTGGCCAAATTCCAAATCCCTGTGCTTCCGCAATCCCCCTATTCCTCTGATATAGCTCCTGTCAACTTATACATGTTCCCTAAATTGAAATTTTCGCTGAAAGAGAACCAATTTGACTCAATTGAAGACATTCAGACAAATATGGAGACCGTTCTTAACACTCTTAAGAAAGAGAATTTCCAGAAATGCTTCCAGAAGTGGAAACAGTTGGAGTCGGTGTATAGTCAGAGTTCCATCATAATAGCCTATAAGTACTGCCATTTTGAAATTACAAGCCCAGTCTTCAAACTTTCCAATCACACCTCGTACATTCCAGTGATATGAGGCATGTTCTACTGTAATACAGAGTATATTAAGGTGTGGTTGCGGTGTGTAATGTTTACTTTTTCATTATACCATTATGAAAATAAAGTATTCTAATGCTGTAAAAATAGAATTTGAGAATTTGAGGGAAATTGATATGCTCCTGTTTTAAAGAAGTATATAAATTATATAATTTAACATTCGAGTTCCTCATAACAAATATAGAAATAAAATCAACATTTGTGTTTTTTTTTTTTCCAGAAAAAAAAATAGTGCAACCAGGACCGTAAGTTTGAAACTATTCTGTTGTATGTGCTAAGCAGCTTCAAGTAATAGAGAGAACATTAGGTTGTGATTATTGTACAAATAAAAATCGTCAAATTTGATTTGTTACAGTGAATAGAAACTAATGTAAATAATATAATGTAATGTTCTTCTATGAAGTATAATAAAAACACAATGTTGCAACAAACACTTTTCAAGAATTTTGAGAGCTGGGGATTACGTTTTTGCAGTTCATTATACCAAAGAAGCTTATGTGTAGACCTGTTATGTATCATTTGAATATAGAAAATGCTTCAAAGCTTAGAAACAATTAACTTTTTATGAAAAGACACAATTTTTCGTTTTATAAAGTATTTTTGTGTTCTAGCAGACACGAAACAATTCTACATATTCATTTGTTAACAGACTGTTCTCTAACATGTGCTGTTTCCATTAATAGTCTCTGTTCCACTGTGCAACAGAATATATTGATGCAGCATTTTCTTCTTGGCACTAATCACATCTAACATAATAGAGTAGATAGGGCTTTAGTTGGAAAATTAGAACTGCTGGTTCTCATCTAAGTCTTTAAAATTTTCCAATTGGCTGAAAGGGATGTTATTCTGCAATCATTTTTCTTTTACGACAGAAGAGTTCTTCTGCTGACTGCCTCCCAGTTGACAGCTAGGTTTCACTTATCACAGTGGGTCGAATTCAGAAAGAGGAGGTCCAGTTAAATTGATGAACATCAAATCAGCTATATGTTGCACCAAAAGAGCATTTCTTATTGGAGTTACAATCTCATGGAGCTAAATGACTATTCACGCTCAGCTGTTGATATAGCAATAATATCTGAAGCGCAAAGAAGCGGCAATAGATCATCTGGCTTTCTTTCATAATTTCCATATTCTTTGTACTCCCTGAAAGCTCAAATAATTTTCTTGTTATCTGAGATTCTAAATTGATTACAGAGATGCACTATGCTTTCTTCTGCATACATTATATTTAGCTTCTCAAGCCCTTCGAATGGATTTAACACAGTTAAGTGACAGAGAAGATCATTATAGTTACCGGTACTACTATTTTGCAAATCTTCATTCATTCTTTTGTGAGATGACTAAGTAGTTAATAATCCTGATTCCTATACAACTGTCCTACATTGATGCTTTGTATTTTATTATATCTTGACAGAGGCACAGATGTGGTCATACTATAAGCATTAGCCACCTTGGTGTAATGGCCCAGATTTTGCTGCAATAATTGAAATACTCTAATAGTTCTTTTATCAGTTTATCTGCTGTTGGTAGTGTCATTTCCCTCTTTTAAAGATCACATGAAAGATAAGCTAATTCTGTCAGTGCATCAAGCATTATTCCGAAATTTTCTACAAACTCTACATTTGCCAAATATTTCCATAAACCACAATATTTAGCTCTTTCTTTCTTATCTCTTGTAACATCATTTTGAGCCTTTTATAAATGAGAATATAAACTCTCAAAGTTTTCCCACACAGCCTGCAGAGTTCTTGTAGTTGATGAAACCCACCAGATTGTGAAAATTCGTTGCCCCAAACTTTTTGCACAGGTGTTTTAGTTCTCTTTGATTCTTAGGAACTTGATTGTATAGAGTATATAGTTTTTTGTTTTAAATATCTGAAAGTAATTTATTCCATGGAATTCTCTGATGGAATCATTAACAGTCTATGTTTACTGCAATGCCAGATTATGATAGAGGAAAATAATTTTTTAAATTCCACTCTTACACCACTCTTTCTGCCTGTCATTGTTCAGGCATTGTCACATGAAATAGATATGAGACATTCTTTTAAATTTTCTTCACTCTTTCGGAATTCCTGTGAAATGTGAAGTCCCTGAGGCTTGTCAGGAATAAAATTTGATTCTGAACATATCTTACATCCTAAGTGGACCTTCATTAATGATGATTCATGGATTCTCTGCACTAAAATAATTCCACTGATCTGACGTCCAACTAGAAGGCAAAAGAGAGGTGTCATTAGACGAATGCAGTACACAATGTATTGCAGAGCTTTCAGAGGTACCTGCTGCACTTTCCACTCTGACAATTGTTTCTTCACATGCAGGTCTTTTCACTTCACCTTTGGCTTTATCACTATCTTTATATGAAACTTGTGCACTGTAAACTTTCACCTTCACCACAGTGCTTTTGTTTTAGTCACTTCGGTAAACCCATTTTACATGAACTAATTTCTAGCTATACTATTTCCAACTAAAGATTGAAGTAGACATAAACAAAACCGAAATGTATTTTTCTGTAATCGCAAGCTAGCTACCAAAGCAGCCACCAGGGTGCATTATTTTCAGCAAGAGAGCATGCAGGGCAGCCATCATCTGATATATTGCAGACAACATTTCAACACATTAATTAAACTAACCCGTAAAATGCTCATGGAGGGTTAATAACCAAGACTTACGTGATTTTAATAAAGTTAAAATGTTATTAATGTAATAATTAGATTTTACTTACGTCACTGTATGAACTCGTATACTATTAATCGAAAATTGATAGTGGCTCTATCCCCTCCATATCCTACATAACCACAGCACTATAACACACATTTCATGTACTGACTGCTTTAACAATACAAGACAGTACAGTAATCACTTTCATCTGCCACAAACAAAATATTGCGACTGTAACTGAGACACCGACCTCGAACTCAGATGGTGCGAGAAAGACGAAGTCAGGGATTCACAAAGGCATCTTTCATGTGAGCAAGGCATGCATCTCTCACGTGATCGTTCTCGGAATACACATGCGGTAGAAGCAGAGGGGAGACGAATTTTGTGCTGACATACACAGTGATTCAATGACAGGAATACAGGGATATCAAAGAATTTTCATTAGTTAGATATATGCGCGTTGATATCGAAGAGTTAATTATTTCTCTACTGGGAATAGTGGATTTTCTTTTTCTGTAGATTCGTGATTAAATGTTATTCTTTGAAGAGCGGAGAATTTCTTTATTTCTACAGAAATTTCTTTGAGGTTGGCAACACTGAATCTCGCACTGTGTTACCAGCTGTGCTGATGTGCTCTGTGAAGTTCCACTTAATGCCTATTATGCATGTGCGTTGTCATAATACACGTTACAATGATTTATCATGCAATGTCTGAAACTACTAATATAAACATATTGTTTAAATCGTAAGAAAGTGTTCTTATAAGCATGTGTAATTTACCCGTATTCCATGTATATTATACATTTTATTACTTTAGAAGGAACTATTTTAATGTGAGGAAGAAGAAGACAAGCATGAGATTGGAGGCATTGTGCGTCCAGTAGCTAGTCAGGAACCATTATGCCACGTGCATTTATTTACATTTACTCCTAGATCATATATACCCCAGATACTGCCTGTGCCTCACTTCCTGAGCTGTTTCTTTGCGGGTGAGACGCAGAGGGGGAGAGTGGGAGGTCCTGGGTACCGCATGTGCCTACTACCCTATGTTCAACACATCGGCCTTTTCAGGTTTGCTTTCGTCAGCTATGGAGCAAGATCAGCCATGGACAAGCGAATGTATAGGCTGTCCCCTCACAAAACAAATTATGTCCTAATCATTAATTCCTGCAACTAAACACTAATACCAGTGGTAGACTACAGCCTCTACTCGAGATTATTGACCTAATCGCGATCATGGTTGTCATGTGTACACATCTGTAAACTCTTTCCTCTATGGCAGTGTTTCTCAAACTTTTTCCATTGCCAAACCCCTTTTAATCTAAAGTGTAACTGCGAAATCCTTGTAATATTTTATTAGTATTTAATAATTAACAGACAAGTGAAAGCTAGTATCTCAATAACTCTGTTCAGTAAGTCGAATGTATTTGCTTTTTAAGGCTGCATTTGGTTTTATGGCGGAAAGTTGTAGTCTCATTTCTACTGTATTTATACTTTTTTTTTTTGTCTTTTCGGTATTCTGCTTTTAGTGAAGACATACGCAGAGAATCCAGTGGTGAAAGTGATAAGTATTATTTTCCATTTTAGATATTCATTAAACATATTATTATTACGCATATTATTGGATCATCATCATCATCATCATCGGTGCTTTCATGTTATTACTGATTCATATTTTCGTAACATTTATATATTTTTATAGTATCCACTAAGTATAAAATAGCCACCGGAGCAGCCCAGTTGGCTAAGGCGCTTGCCTATCAATCCAGAGTTGCTCTCGGGGACGGGTTCGTTTCCCGCTTAGGCTGATCACCTGGTTGGATTTTTTTCAATGTTTTCCCCAATAGTAAGGCGAATGTCAGGTAATCTATGACGAATCCCCGACCTCATCTCGCCAAATACCATTCGCTATCACCAATCCCATCGATGTAAAATGACCTAGTAGTTGATACAATGTCGTTAAATAACCAAGTAAAAAAAGGTATAAAATAAAATTTAAAATCATATAGGGCTCACGGAACCCCGGAACATACATTGAGAAATGCTGCCCTATGGTAATTCAGCAGTTGTCCAGACTGAACGAAGAGTGGCCTAGAGTGTACATACATTTTCGAAAATCGCCATCAAATATAATAGCGATGTGGTAACCACGATTAGAGTATCCAGTATTATAAACAATACAGACCCCTGCACTGGCATAGGATAATGTTTTCAGCACATGTAACATGCTGCTGTGCCACACGCTGTAACTGCCGTGATGGTCTG
The DNA here is from genome assembly GCF_040183065.1 of Periplaneta americana. Lineage (NCBI taxonomy): Eukaryota > Metazoa > Arthropoda > Insecta > Blattodea > Blattidae > Periplaneta > Periplaneta americana. The sequence goes on from NC_091131.1 coordinate 165,932,433, forward strand.
AGCAGACCTAAGAGGCGTGGTTATAAGCACTAGGGAACTCTCGGTTCAGGACGTGAGACATGGGCAGTAGGTTGGCCTTATAGGCTTTGATGTTAACAACTTTTGTCAAGTTTACTACGCTGCCATCTAGTTGTTACATAAGGAGTTAAATTCCCATTTGAATTGCATTAGCGAATGTACAGCCATCTCGTGTTCGTTTACGGCAGACAGGTGGCGATTCTGGCGGTTGTTCTCTTCAAAGTCCGAACGATTTTAACATAGCAATGAGCTATCTGTTACATATATGATCTAGGATTTACTTCAATCTTTAGCTGGAAAGAGAGTAGTCATAATACCAACTGTGACTGGGATTTTGTTTCAAATGTGAACAGAGTTAATTTTAACATGGGTAACATAGTTGTGTCATGTGACTTGTAGCAAAAAAAGTTAGAAATATGTTAAGAAGTTTAATTTTGTTTTGTAAATTATAGTTTACTGACTCTAGATGCAAGAAATCAGGTTAACTATAAAACGAAGATCAAATTTTGTTTTATTTCAATGCTAAGCATTGGTTTGGTGCAAGCAGTTGACAATAATTGTTAATGTTAAGTGGATCAAACTAACTCATCGTTGAAAAACATTTTTCTTTCTATTCTTTTGTAGCATGTGGCAAAAATAAATGTCTTTCTTCAATATTATCATCTCCCCATCATTAGGTACATGAGATTATTTTCTATTCAGTAAACTTATAGAATTTTATCCAAACAAGTGGAACAGTGTTGTCTTGTAAGAGCCTGTGTGTATTGCCATAGATTTGCGTGTTTTAGAACTTCAGTACTCTCTTCACACAATTCTATAACTACTGGTATGAGTAGTGGTGAGTAATGGCCCGACTAAAGCTCTGAAAGTAGATAGTGTGTCTTAATTTTAAAGATAAACCATTTCTTTAATATGTAAATTTTACGTACACTAACAGGAAAAATCTTTTTCATTAATAAATATACATTACATCTATTGACAGCTTGTTATTTATTAACTGAAGTATTTAAACGAACATCATGCAATGTAACTGCAGAACTACTACCGATACTTTATTTTCTTGATTTCTTGTGTTGGTATCACAATTTTTAATGCTAAGGTTTGTAATAACTAATAAGTTACTATATGATGTCATCCCTCGCAAGTTTTGATGAAAATTCTCTTCCTTTAATTTCTCAGTGTGTACAACATGAGTTGTCCAGTCATCTTTCGTAACACTGTTAAGATCTTCATTTGTGAACTATTCAGTGACTGCAGAGTCACTTCGTCATTTACTTTGGCATACATTATATTGGCAAAGTGATACAAAGGTAAGGAGCTAGTATCGAAATTGTAAAGTACCGGTAATCATGCCTGATTGAATACCCTTTTTAGCATTCTTGTTAGGAGCAACGAAAGCTAGTAACTTAAACTTTCTGCTGGATCATTTCATTCTTCATTTGTCTCGATGTGATTGCTTTGTTTTTGTATGTTCCCCTTGCTTTGCCTTACAAGCGGAATAGGTACAGAGCTTAAGGTACAGTCACACGTCGCTACTTTTGCAGCGCTACTTTTATACTGCAGCTGCAAAAGTTGCGTGTCGTGTTCACACATAAGCCAAAAGTAGCGCGCTGCACGCTACTTTTCGTGCTGCGCAACCCGAGTGCTGCAAAAGTTGCAACTGGAGGTTGCGAGTCTGTTCACACACAAGGCGCTACTTTTGCAGCCGCAGTCATGCTGCAGGTTTCCATCTCCGTGTTGACTTCTCAATATACATTTTGTGGTTATGTTCGCATTATTAAGAAACTCATGCGAAAGCTTCCTTATCTATTATTTGCTTTTCTGTCATATCTAGTATTCAGAAATTGACAGTATTTTTACTATAAAGTTTTTAAAAACGCCTATATACTTAAATGATAACCAACAGTATATTCACGTAATCGATGTGGGCAACCCTCCTGTTTGGAAATACGCTACGGAAAATTTAAAAAATGAATTATATCGTCAGCAATCATGCTCAGACTGTGTTGTGTATTTAATAACTGTTACAAATAATTTATTTTCATCACATTTAACATTAAAATATATCCAAACAATAAAAGTATTGTTGACACATTTGGGTGGTAACACTGGTTGCAACCGCAGCAAAAGTTTCAACAAAACCGATATCAAAAATGCTGCGGCTGCAACCCTGAGAACCCTGTTCACACGTCACTACTTTTAAGTTGCGCGCAGCATTGAAAAGTAGCGGGCAGCAGGGTCGGCAGCCGCTACTTTTCGGGTTGCACCGTTGTTCACACGTCGCAGTACAAGAGTTGCGCAGTTTTTTGTACTGCAGCACTGCAAAAGTAGCGACATGTGACCGTACCTTTATTGTTTTAAAAAATCGTACATTTTATACTTATATTTGCTCCCCAGAGAGTACAGGAAACTGTCTGTGGGATTAAAGTACAGTAGTAGGTTAATATTGTCAGATTAGTAGCATTCAGAAGTGATCACCTGATCATATTAAGCGCTGTGCACTGTATATACATACTGTACATATACACATATGGCGGAACCAAGAGGCTGAAATAATTCAGTAATATTTTGGATCTGAGTAGCACATTCTTCTCACTCTAACACTCACTGGTGTCCCTCTTTCCAGCACTTGAAAGATTGATAAAATTGTTTGAACATCTTAAATAATTTTTCTTATTGGAGGAAAATGCTCCTATTAAATTTATTTATACTCGAAACAATAAATAGATGAGAAGAATATTACATTTTTTTGAAAATTAAAGATGTATTTAGAATGAATGAAATACCTGTATTGCTGCAGCTTCCTTCAAAAGAGAAGTAGATGAATTTTATTAAAGTTAGAAAGATTATCTAAAAAATGTGGAGCCTTACTTGGTGAATTGGGTGTCTTTAAGTGGATGATGTTGAAGGGAAAGCCTGAATGGGAACATGTTGAGGCCACAGTATGCTATTTAAGGAAAAGGAACATTCATATTGATGATTCTGCCTTGTTTGGTAAAGTGTTCATGAGTGAAATAAAGAGGAATGGAATGAAAAAAATGTGTAAACAAATCTAGGTGGACATTTTTAATGATTGTGATCGTACAGAGCAGTATTTATAACTTGTGAACTTGTGTAAGTACTTGTTTGCCATACCTTGCCAAAATGACAACGTGGAGATAATATTAGAGTGGACAGACCAGAGAAGCAGGATGTAAGTAGATAGTTTATCTGGAATACTTCAGGTGATATATTATGGGCAGGGTGGATTTTTATTGTTAGAATATAAAAACAGTGATCTTCTTCTTCTTCTTCAATTCAAGGGATAGGCATATGCCTGTTCCGGCTTCATAGTGTATCCGTCCAACGCTTCCTAGGTCTTCCTGGATGTCTTCTCCCTCCAGGTCTATAATTCATCATTCTTCTTGGGATTCTTTCTGGTGTCATTCTATTGACATGTTCTGCCCATTGTTTTCCATAATTCTTAATTTTTTTTCTAGGGAAAAGATCATCAATTCTTTTCTTATTTTATCATTTCTAATTTTATCCGATATAGTACACCCCTTGACTGACCTTAGAAACTTCATTTCAGCAACCTGTAATTTTTTTACTGTCAGCTACAGTCATCGTCCAGGTTTCTGATCCAAATAGAAAAGATGGTACTGTCATTGCTTTATAAAATTTAATATGTGTTTCTTTTCTTACTTTATTTTTCAAATTTCTGTTTATTGTACCACACAGCTGCTGAAATATGGGGAGTTTATATTTGCAGTCACTTTCATGTTTATACGTGAGCTGAGTACCTAGGTATTTAAAACTTGTTACTTGTTCTAGAGGAGTGTCATTTAAAACAATTTTTGTCCTTACGCTGTATTTCCCTTGAAAAGGCATTGTTTTGATTTTATTTATGGAAATTTTAAAATTATATTTCCCACACACTTTCTGTAGTTCATACACTGCTCTCTGCAGTTCACTTTCAGTTCTACTTACAACGATTTGGTCATCAGCGAACAGCATCGTCTTAAATGTAAAATTAGGTGCTGTATGAATTCCTCTATTAATTCAAAAATTCCACTCTCTCACTAAATCATTCATATAAATTAAAAACAACGTAGGGGAAAAACTACAACCTTGTCTTACACCTTGATTTACTGAAATTTCTTCGCTATATTTTCCATTTCCAATATTGATATTAATTGTTGTATCTTTATGTGTATCTTTCAGTACTTTAATTAAGCGGTTAGGATAGCCTCTTCGAATCATAATTTCCCACAGTGTTTCTCTGTTTACAAGATCAAAGGCCTTCTCATAATCAATAAATGCTATATCCATCTTCTTGCCAAGTCGTTGTCGTCCATCCGGCATATTCACTTGAAGCTTTTTAGTAAGAAGTATCTCACTTGATAGGGTTACAAGCAAAGTCTAGTAGTGGGGCTGCCACTTTCCGGCTTCTAGACTTGCCGTTATGTGTATTAACCCCACATAAAGGCCCTCCTGCCCCCGCTGTCTGTGATAGTGATATGACCAAAAAAGCAGGAATTTCAGGAAAATATTCATGGCTGTGAGCATCATTGACTTGTGCTTAGATTAAATTTATGTAATTGATAATATTGTACCTCTATCCATCTATACAATAGTAAATAGTAAATATTGGTAACTTTATCCATCTCTACAGTAGTAAATACCGGTACCTGTAATTTTCCCACTTGTGTTTAATCTGTTCAGATTTTATTCCATGAATGACTGGCAATCGTTTTGAGAGTGGAGGAGGGGTGACCTGGATTTTTACCCTCTAAATTTGATCACTCTGCTGTGATGAATTTTTGTAGTCATTTCTTATCTTTCATTTGCACAAATGTGTATTGGATATCATACCTGTTACTTTGGAATGGTACCTAATGGTATCCATTATTATTATTATTATTATTATTATTATTATTATTATTTAATATACGAACTTAACATGATAGCACAAAATTTTAATATGGATCTTTACACATTGAAAACAAAAATTATGGCTTTTCAAGGTAAATTGTCAGTCAGGAATAAAATTTGCTTGGAAATCCTATTTTAGAACAAGTAAATTCTATCAAATATTCGGTTACAAGAGGACATACCAAACCGAAAATGAAATATCACACAAACAGAATTTCAACATCGTCCTTAGGATCATGAATCAAGTTTTTGCTAGTGAATTGCAAAAACATATAATAATAAAAGTGTATAAAGTTTTGACAAGATCCACCTCATATATGACAGTGAAGTCTGGCCAATTCAAAATGAAGACATACAATAGCTAACAACTGCAAAAATGAAATTTTTACGAACAACTGCTGGCTACATTCCACTTGACCATAAAAGAAATGAATCTATAACATGAGAATTAAAGAAATGTGTAAATAAACACATCAATGATTATAAACAGAAATGGCTCCAGCACATCAACTGAACACATCATTCTAGATTGTCTCGATAGATCCTCCACTACACATGTCAGGGAAAAAGATCTATGGGTTGTCATCACTTTAGAAGATAGAGGGAGACTGTACGGGCCAGTCTGTTGATGTTAATTATTATTAATTTTGAAATCCTCTTCCAAGTAATTTAAAAGTGTATTAACAAACCACTCTAAAATTGGGCTCTGTGTGGAACTAGAGCTTCAGATACAGAGCATCAAACATTTTAGATTTGGAACAAAAGCATTGTGCAGAATGTTTCTAGAAGTGGCTGTGTTTGTTGGATGGGAGATGTGTTATTAAGGATTCAATATATGCGAGAAATGGAAGAACAACTTAATGTGCATTAAGTTGTTATTTTCGTGAAACACCACAGTTGTCGACTTTCATTTCTGATTGATAACTACTGTAAATTCTTTGCACTTGTGATGAAATGGAAGATCCATTTGCTCCCCGATAGGAAGCTGGCTTTCATAATTTCCTTATGTCATAATATGATGTCTGTCATCTTTTTGTACAGATTCTCAGATGCCCCACCTGCTGGGTGAATCTTATATGTGCTTGTAGTGGTTCTTATTAATGTACCTTTCATTGAGATAGAAAATGAATTTGTCATCATTTGAACAGAAATTTTAATCCAGCAACAGTTTCACTTCTTTCTGGAAAGTAATTTACAGTCATCCTTAATGATTTGCCTTTATCTATAGAGTTGCACAAAAGTCATTTTTCTTACACAATAATTAATAAGGAGACAAGACATGTTTAGATTTAGGTTTAATTTAATTTTTTTCCATTATAACAATTTATGGTAAGCTTTGTCTTCTAGGCAGCCTTCACTTGGAGGAAGCTGAATAAAATTTATTCGAAATAAATAGTTGGCAGCATTACATAAACACATTCTTTTATCCGTCGTCAGTTTGAGTCAGCTATTGTTGTTATTATTGAGTGGAATCTGTGATCTTTTCTGTGTGGTGTAAGATTCTTTGCAATAATGAACAACACATTTATATGCTTCAATTATGGTGGAAGTATGACAAAGAGACTGTCAGAATTCATAACGACTTTAGTACAAGGTTTCCTGATGCACTCTTACCAACTTGGCGACATTTGCATAAACTTAACCTAAAATTTTAAAGGATGGGAAACATTGGAAATGCATCAAGATCTGGTCGGTCACGTATTGTCTGCAAATTTTTTCTCCTACAGTGTTTCCCTTTTGTGGCCTGACTCCAAGTTGGGCATATACGAGGGGGATCCAGGAAATAACGACCGTTCGCGCATACCTGCCGCGCAGCTGACTCCCCTTCCTTGTTTGAAGGTCAACTGGCTTCCTTAACATGTGTTCTCATAATGTTGTGAGTACTGGTTGCAACAAGTCGCCATTGTGCATTTTGTGTTACTTCAAAATGAATGACGTGATTGATAATCCTGCCGACTGTGAGATGAGGAGTGTGATTCGATTTTTGAATGCCCGACATTTGAAACCTGCAGAAATTTACCGGCAATTGAAAGAAGTGTATGGTGATACTGTAATGAAGGAAAGAAATGTGAGAAAATGGTGCGAAATGTTCAACAATGGGCGAACAAATGTCCATGATGAAACTCGACCCGGACGCCCATCACTCATCACAGAAGACCTGAAGACTAAAGTGAACAACAGAATCTTGCAAGACAGGCGCACATCACTCGACGAATTGCATATTGCCTTTCCTGACATTTCTCGTTCTTTGCTTGGTGAAATTGTGTCGCAACATCTTGGCTACCACAAAATCTGTGCACGATGGGTTCCACGGCAACTGAGTGACCAACACAAAACTCAGAGAATGGCCTCAGCATTGACATTCTTGATGCGATATCACACAGATGGAGACGCCTTTCTTGATCAAATTGTGACTGGTGATGAGACCTGGGTGTCTCACAACACCCCAGAGACCAAGCGCCAATCACGTCAGTGGCATCATCCCTCATCACCCAAGAAACCGAGAAAATTCAAACAAACTCTCTCAACACAAAAGGTCATGGCTACTGTCTTTTGGGATCGCAAAGGTGTTCTTTTGCTGGATTTCATGCCAAAAGGCACTACGATCAATGCAAATCGTTATTGTGAGACTTTACGAAAACTACGGCGAGCCATCCAAAACAAGAGGCGAGGAATGCTTTCGAGAGGAGTTGTGCTTCTTCACGACAACGCCCGCCCGCACACTGCTGCTTCAACTCGAGAATTGCTGGATCAGTTCGGTTGGGAACTCTTTGATCATCCGCCCTATAGTCCAGACCTTGCTCCTAGCGATTTTCACCTTTTCACTAAGCTGAAAGACTTTCTGGGTGGTACGCGTTTTGGAAGTGATGAAGAGTTGAAGAAGACAGTGAACACCTGGCTTAATGAACTGGCGGGAGAGGAGTATAACACGGGAATTCTAAAGCTAGTGAACAGATACGACAAATGTTTAAATGTAGGTGGTGATTATGTAGAGAAGTAAAGGAAGCTTCAGTTATGTAACAGATTTTGTTTTTCCAAATAAATATATATTTTTTTAATTATTACAAAAAAACGGTCGTTATTTCCTGGATCCCCCTCGTACATTGACATTTATATTTCATGTTAACTGGCATAACTGAGTACGTCTCAGAGTTGGGGTGAGTTAACGCAGTGTCTTTCGTCCATTTGAACTCATGCTTATCATCATGGTAAGTTAATAATAATAATAATAATAATAATAATAATAATAATAAATACTAATAATAATTAATTATTTATTTATACTGGCAGAGTTAAGGCTATAGGGCCTTCTCTTACACTCTACCAGGTCACAAAGTATACAAGCAGTGAAAACTTAACGAAAAGTTAAAGAACAGAATACTAACATATTACAAAAATAATAATAATAATAATAATAATAATAATAATAATAATAATAATAATAATAATAGCATAACAAAATCATCACTAAACAACATGACAATAATACCATAATAGAAGAAAGAAAGTAAAATACATCGGAATATAATAAAAGCAACTCATTTAGTACAAATAGTTAATATGGAAGAATATAACAAAATGGAATGTAATAAAATAATAATAAAAAAGAAGAAAAGAAAAACGAAAATTAAATAAAATCCACAATAAAAAGGGTATGATAATAAATTCATCTGGTGATCAAGAGAACAAAAGAGGGGAAAGGAAGGAAAAGAAGTATATATTTTTTACAAAACTGTCGCAGAGAAAGGGTTTATAATTGAAAGGAATCTAAATTGAAAAAGTGCAGTTTTAGTTTTATTTTTGAAACTGGATAATGTCCCGACAGTCTCTGACATGTGGTAGAGGTTCCAGAGATGAGCTGCAGAGACAGTGAAAGATGAAGAGTAGATGGATGTTCTGTGTTTAGGAATGGAGAGTGTGATATGGTATTGTGAGCGAGTATCTATTTCGTGATATGAGGACAAATGTTGAAAACGAGAAGCTAAGTAGCTAGGGTTAGAGTCCTGAAGAATATTGAAGAGTAAAGTGAGAGAGTGAATAGTTCTTCACTCTTTGACAGGACAGCATATTCACCTTCACTAAGATGTGCTACTGTCAGATCTACAGACGTTGCAAATAAATCGAACATATGCATTATGAACACACTGTAATCTGTCTGTCAGTCTCATGTTAAGGTCAGTGTAGAGTGTGTCACAGTAATCAAAATGAGGCATCAAGAGCGACTTCACTAAATTCTTCTTGAGAACCAACGGAAGGAAATTTCGGATTCTTTTTAGTGTGTGAATTTTCATAAAAATTATTTTACATGTGTGTGTGATTTGATTATTCCAACTTAAGTTTTTGTCCATATAAATTCCCAGATTTTTTACTGTATCATTGTAAGGGATAATAGTTTCATTCATTTTAACAGGAGATGTCACCTATGTTTAATTTACTTAACAGTCGTTGATGTCCCATAATAATTGCCTGTTATTTCTCAGAGTTCAATTTTAGTCCAAATTTTTTCGTCCATGAAATAATTGATTTTAGGTCATTGTTAACTTAAGTTACTAGTAGTTCTCAGAATTTGGATGATTGAAAGCCACTCCTTTGAATTCGAAACATAACTTTCTGCTAAAAAAAATTTAAGGCCTTCATTTTCTTTGTTAAAGAAAAATTGCACTATTTTAAAGACATTTTATTTTCTGTCATTCTGTGGAAAATACACCTAATATAACATTGACAAGTATCAGCCTTCTGTCTCAATATCTGTATCATTATTATAAATTTCCTCATTTGAAATTATCACAAATTTTACATAGAGCTAAATATCCATAATGTTTATCCAATATTTTTTTCTTCTTCTTTGCTACATTTTTCCTATTTCATGTTCCAGCTATTCTGTTCATCACAATATCATTGACTACATGCTATTTTATGTCTGTAGAAAATACACCAATGTGACATTGACAAGTATCAGTCTTATTATTTCACTATGTTAATATGTTAGTGTATTACGTTTTTGTTTTCATTTCATATATTGTAGCAGTGAATAACAAACCACATTTTCAAATTTTCAAATATGTGCCTATTGCTAGAAAAAACAGCCTAGAGAAACTTCGTCCCACTTCTGCAAAAACAATGGGGGAATATTTGAAATATTTTACATAAGCATTATTAATTATCTCAAAATCTGTGTCATTATTACAAATTTCCTCATTTGAAATTAAGTCACAAATTTCGTCCTCGGCATCTTGCTATTATTCTTCTTTACAGGACGTTGTATGTTGCTTGTTACGAATAGTAGTATTCGGTCGTAATGTAGCCGATCAACTGAAGTTCACTGCTGAACGAAACATACTGAAATCCCGTACCAGTACCTAAAGTCAGAGGTGCATGAAGCGCAATGTAACGGCATACAATTCTTAGCCCTAGTGATTAGTGTAGAGCAACACAAAAGCATTAAAAGCATAACAGCACATTTGACGTGTGGTTGATACCTTGAACATGATTTTGGTTATCTAGAGTCCTAGATGAAACTAATTTTAAAATCATAATAAAGCATAATTTAAAACATATAGTGACTAGAACTTTCATTCTTAAGCCTTGTTTTGTTATTACTGCAATGTGTAATTGTGTAAGTGATAAATAGCATTTCAGTATAGCATTTGATTTGGGTTTATAGGTATGAAAGAAACTTTTATTCATAAAATTGATAAATAGATAATAAGCTATTTAGAATATTTGCATGACATTATGTGTGTTGAACACAAATGAAAATAAAGCATAATTTGCGAAAAGATAAAGCACAATGTGGATTGCTCTAATAATCAAGTATAGGAGTTACGTTGTATTCTAATATAAAAATCTCGATATTAAATAAAAATCCAAGTATATTTGAGCTGTTGAAAGCAGAAGTGGTGTAAGTCATTTCTTTAATAATGTGGATGAACATTTAAGAAAACACCAGTATTATCCTCTCCTTTTATATTCCGATGTCTGGGATTCGAACTCATAGGGTTTAATTTAGACATGTCAGAATTTACGTTTTGTGCAGGAACAATTATTATTGCATTTTTAGTTACTGTATGACACGTGCTTGCAATACAAACTACGCATACAGCTCAATGTAAGTGTGTGATACAGATGATAATCAACAGTACAGTAGCTAATATCTTGTAACTCGACTCCTGCTTGTCACAGAAGGAATTTTTTTATATTACTCGTACCAGACAGAAAACTGTTGCCTGATATGATAATCCCAACATGTGAATTTTGGCCTTTAATTTACTGAAATTGAATAATAAGTTCAACAAGTTGATATTCATTGTATTGAAAACTTAGGCACTCCTGAAAGAGAAACTTCCATAATGTGGGAGTATGTAATACATGAACATCAGAAGAGTTTTTATTGCCATGACTTAACGTTAATGAGTGAGATGCGAGAAAATTTGCTCCTTTGAAGAAGCTTATTCCTGCTTATCATCCCATACTTGCCAGGGGAAATGTCTGAAAGAATCAGGCTTTTGAAATGTTCTATAGCTATAAAACAAGAGAGAGTAAGATAAAGTACCTAAGCTTATTTTATTTTAAGGTGACACTAATATTACAAAGAATGTTTCGAGGAATATGTACTGTTTTGTGTTTTATTGTAAGCAATATTTGAAAGATAGAAATAAATTCATAAATGGAATTTTAGTCCCGTCAAAGGGGTGTCGTTTACAGAATTTTTAGGGTAGGGGGGGAGGGAAGCATAAACATGTGTACAAGTTGACCAACATTGAAACTATTCAGTTACAAGTGTATGTTTGCATTATTCTTATTAAAATCATTATAGATTATATTTATATTATTATTTGTTCTATACCTATTCAGTTATTTTTATTGTACCGGTATTGGCTTTTTCAGTGTAAATAAATATTGTGTTTTATAATATTTTACTAGCTCATTGCTCAAATACTTCTTAAAAAAATATCATGCTGTATTTCCGTGTTTGGCCAGAAGAATTACACTGGTCTGCATTAAAAATTTGTTTGATAATGAAAGATGATACTATACGGATTTTTTTTTTTTTTTTTTGCTAAATTCAGAACTGATTCTCTGTAAAACGTACAGCAGAGTCCATATAGGTCAGTTTCTGTCAGATGCATTTTCAATTCAGTGTGGGCTAAAGCAAGGAGATGCACTATCACCTTTACTTTTTAGCTTTGCTCTAGAATATGCCATTAGGAAAGTCCAGGATAACAGAGAGGGTTTAGAATTGAACGGGTTACATCAGCTGCTTGTCTATGCGGATGACGTGAATATGTTAGGAGAAAATCCACAAACGATTAGGGAAAATACGGGAATTTTACTTGAAGCAAGTCAAGAGATAGGTTTGGAAGTAAATGCCGAAAAGACAAAGTATATGATTATGTCTTGTGATCAGAATATTGTACAAAAAGGAAATATAAAAATTGGAAATTTATCCTTTGAAGAGGTGGAAAAATTCAAATACCTGGGAGCAACAGTAACAAATATAAATGATACTCGGGAGGAAATTAAACACAGAATAAATATGGGAAATGCCTGTTATTATTTGGTTGAGAAGATTTTATCATCCAGTCTACTGTCAAAAAATCTGAAAGTTAACCCTCAACTGGTATTGCTTTTTAAATGTACATAAGGATATCTATCCATATGGGTGTATATGACTCATAGATACCAGTTGAGGGTTAGAATTTATAAGACATTTATATTATATTACCGGTTGTTCTTTATGGTTGTGAAACTAGGACTCTCATTTTTGAGAGAGGAACATAGGTTAAGGGTGTTTGAGAATAAAGTGCTTAGGAAAATATTTGAAGCTAAGAGGGATGAAGTTACAGGAGAATGGAGAAAGTTACACAACACAGAACTGCACGCATTGTATTCTTCACTTGACATAATTAGGAACATTAAATCCAGACGTTTGAGATGGGCAGGGCATGTAGCACGTATGGGTGAATCCAGAAATGCATATAGAGTGTTAGTTGGGAGGCCAGAGGGAAAAAGACCTTTGGGGAGGCCGAGACGTAGATGGGAGGATAATATTAAAATGGATTTGAGGAAGGTGGGATATGATGGTAGAGACTGGATTAATCTTGCTCAAGATAGGGACCAATGGCGGGCTTATGTGAGGGTGGCAATGAACACCTGGGTTCCTTGAAAGCCTGTAAGTAAGTAAATTCAGAACTGACCACAGAATTTGTCAATGGTGTCAGGTTTTTAAAGAAATCATTAATATAGACAGATAAATTGATAGGAATAATTATTACAATTCAAATGATAAATTGCAGAATATTTCCTAATAAAATATTTATTTATTTAATCTTAAAATCATAATGTGCACTAAAAATACGCAGTTTATAGCATTTGGACATAATCAACCTAACCTCTTCTTTTATGGCAGAAACTTTCATTACTCTTATTTTCGATTACCTCTGCTTCACTGGTGCATTCTCTTTATAGGATCCAGCAGTGGTATGCCAACAAGCTTACATTCCATTGACCTTGTAACTAGTTTCTGCTATCTTCACATCCTGATAAAACCCTTCACCTTGTTCATCACTTGCTTTTTCTAAGTTTTCCAGAACATAATGCAGATTTTAATGAGGGTGCAAAAAGTGCACACTCATATTACAACCCAGAATTTCAAAGTGCCTTAACATATCCTTCACTGTATTCCTAAAATTTGGATCTTTGTGATGTCCAAAGAATTAAACACATTTTTAAACCTATTTGAAAGGATAATTTCCCTTTGACCTATTTTGCTTACAAATTCTTTATCCAACATTAACTTTCATGTTTGAGGACCAACAAAAATACCTAAGACTAGGAAATCTTAAGCAAAGATACATATATTTGAAATATTCACTTTCCTTGTTCAATCTGTTTCATTATACTCCACTCAATATGTAAAGGGGTCAACAAGACTTCAGAAGGGTCTACTGAGGTTTCAGTGGGATTCCAAACAGCACACATTTCCTTTTTCTCAATTCCATTACACAATCTCTGCAGACTTTTGACTGTGCCCAAGGTTTATGTTGATCACCATCCTGCACTTTATGCAACACTCAAACTGATATGAACGAGAAACATCTGAAAATCTGCAGCACACTCAATGGGGAGGAAGACCTAATTCAAAAGTACTGGAGAGCAAGAGTGCTGATGGTTTCATTACCAGATGCCAGGCATTAAACAAAAACAACAATATAATTTAATGCTAAAGTAAGAATAGCGAACAATTTTCACTTTTCACAAACTCATATTCTGGCTCTGCTTTACCAGGGTGTAACAGCCACAGATGTAACAATAAATCAGGACTGTTTATACATCCCCGAGAAGTCATTTTATATAACACAAAGTTAGGAACACATTCACTCTAGTGCACACTATGTGGTTTAGGCAACTGATGTCACTTGAAATGTTTGAATGCAGTGGTTTAAACAGTCTTGCAGGTAGTATAACATCGGTATTCAATGAAGTGATGAATTTAATTTGTAAACATCAAAAAGTAACATCGATTAGAAAAATTCTGATGGGATACATACAAACTGTTAACATATTCATGATCAACGTGAAAAATGGGATAGAAAAGTCTATTGATTAAAAAGAAAAAGCGTGCGGACCAGTGTTACATAGCTAACACATTAGTTATAATATTATATTTGGAATAAATTTATAATAGTACAGAGTCCTTCATATGTTGTAAGACGTTTCTTTCACATTTCCAGCTCAGTGTCCTTTTCTATTATACACCTTGAACTGTTACCACAAAATCATCTGCCATACCTGCAGTAGTAATTTTCGTTTTAAAATCTGTATAGTTGGGAAAATGTTTATAAACAACTTCAAAATTAATGTAAGTACACCCTTTGACACGGACAATGGTCACTCTCCTATAGCGTGAATTTATCTAAGTATCATTCATGTTAACGCGAAATTCACACCGGGAAATTTTAATATCGAGTTCTGAGGATAAAATCAAGTCGTAGCAGTGACGCATCTGTATGTCACAAAATAACATAATATCGATGAAGCCTTTATGGATTAATGATAGAGCTCTTTCTTCTCATTACAAAGACCGGGCTTCAAATCTCTGTAAATATAGCACACAGTGATTCCCGAGCTATTCCAAGGTGTGACTTGGTCTCTGAACAGTGACCAATTTTCGTGTCAAAGGATGTACATCTTACCTGTGTCACGAGATGTCATCATGTTCTTCTTCTGCTTCAATACATTTTAGACATCTTGGATGATTGTTCTAAAATATGGGATCAATCTTTTGTTGCAAACTGTTCAAAACAACTTGTCAAACATTTTCTTCATTTTTTACATAGGTAATTGAAAACTACAAACCCTCGCTGCAATGTGGTGTACACCATTCCCACACAAGTAGAAAAAACACGACTGAATAATTCCTTCAATGTTCTTAAACAATTAGAAAACCACAGTAACTTGCACTATACTACACAAAAATGAATATTCCCTTCAGAATTCTCAGTTAGGAAAAAAGAGTAGTTTGCACTGTACGCACGAATGAGTAATCCCTTCAGTAGGTCACAACAGATAGGTAAATTGCAAGCATTTGATTCCCGACAAACACCATTAAACTGCGGGATGTACGAAAGGTGCACTGTGGCAGAGGAAATTTATATATCATATGACTTTGTATTACATTTTTGTAAGCAGATTTCTATATTTACTTAGTTAACTAGTTTATGCGTAACATATTCTTGACTTCATTAGTGATGTATTCCACATTATTCAAGAGATCTTTTGAATTTTACTTCACATTGGATAATTAGCAAGAAAAATATATAACTTTATGAAATAATGGTTCCGACATTGATTTTTTTCACCTTTGTTAACATCATTTCATCTATCACTTGTTATATTTTTACATTCATATCTTCCATTTTTCTTGTTTTATGAATTACTAACAAAGTCTTTACCTTTTCTTGGGCATGTGTTTAGTGAATATTGTTCATTGTTGTTATTTGCAATATTTCTAATCACTTTTGTGTATACTACCTTCATCGGCAACTTAATTGACAGTGCTACATTCTTTCGCATTGTAAATATAACTATTGTATGCATGTTGCTTAACCTGACTATTTTCCTGAAACAGCAGCAGCTACAATTAAATATTGTCTGTTTTAGTTTATGAATTACAAGACAGATGGTAATTTATTAAGCTTGTTTTGTTTACACTTAAATTACACTACACTTTCATGATATATTCCTAGTTATAGGCAGTGAGATGATGGGAATATAATAACATTTTTGTAATGATTCCTTTTTAAAATTCAGTATTATCAGTTTATATTTCATGCACAGCAATTCAAAATATTTTAAAGTAAGTTTCACGCTGTTTGTTACACTTATTTTGCCATCTTGTTCGTAGTTAATCATTTTCTGATTAGCTCATGCGAGACAGGAAATATGAGATGTAATGAAACTAATTCCAATGTATATTTAACAGTGAAGTTCAATACCAGTTTCACTTGGAAGCTTGTCTTTATCATTTAATTTCCAGCACTACCGAGTAATGTAAACAGCACTAAGAACGGGAATGACTGCATTGTTAATAATTTGAACTTGGTTTGTAGCTGCTTGGATTTTTGGCACTGCCTTTGGCTTATCATATTTCTGCACTATTAAAAATCAAATTTGTGGTAACTAACACTTTACCTGACAAGCGTCCTCCTGAACTGAGAGCCACTGGTGTGTAATGTGTGTACAGGGCTCGGAAAGTGGCTCCTGCAGTTGGAGCGACTCGGATTCAGACTCAGGCAGCAGCTCCTGTTCATCTGGAAGCGGTTGCTCAAGCGGTCGGTCCTCACATACCCACCAAACCTTTTCCATCCGGGAGACTAATTTTGATCAGGTTTGTAATATAAACAGCAGCTTCTTCTACTACATCTTTAATTAGTTTTTTCTTTCTTTTCCCCTCTATTGCAGTAATAGTTGGATAGCATGCCGGGTGTGACAGTTTGGGGTTGAAGTTTTAAATCCACTGCATGATTTTGTGCATGAGCCTTTATGACTAACATGTGAAGGAAATTTATAGTGTATTTAAACTGTAATTATTATGTCAGAAACCAACATCTTATCGAATGATAACCCACCGAAATTATAGTTAATATAATTGGTGAATATATAGAAAGTTGTAAATATTTTATGTACAGGAAGAGAGAAACACTGTTGTACATTATCTACAATATTAAAGAAGTTAATATCTTTTCATTGTTCACATATTACACACCATTTGATACCCATTTTGACATGTTAGAAAAGTGAGCCTGAAATCTGACATCAAAATTAGATATCATTCAAATAAGAACTTACATAACTTTCTTCAGCTGTGTTAGTGAATTAACTCGAAATGCGAGGTTGTTGCATTTCTTCCAAAGTGACTAGTGTTGGATTTTATTCTATAGTTACAATATAGATATTGATGACTTCTGAAGTGTTAGTAATGAGGAGATTCTGTGTTCTGTTAAAACAAGATACGGAGAGCATTATATAGGGTTATTCACTCATTTTCTATGGTTAATGAATTATATATGGTTATCTTTCGAGAGAAACATGTCAGTGATGTGTGATGAAAGAATAAAATTGAAAGTTTTAAGGAAGATTTTGTAGTTCGTTCTTGTAGTGCTTTCACAATACAGATTCTAGTAATTGGACGGTTGTATGGATATTTATATTCTTTGAATTTGTATTTATAGTTCTGCCTCTGATTCTTTGAATTTGTATCCATAGTTTTGCCTATGGCCAGTCCTGTAAAGAATATGTTAAGTAATTTTGTGCAGAAATAGTAATTATTAGGTCATCTCAAAAGTTATTTCCTGTGACTGCCTCGGTCAGTTCATATGAATTTAGATGCAAGTCTGACTGGTGAAGATACTGACAGACATCAACACTTGCCGATAATTCACTGCTTTGTTTCTGAGTGGCTGTTCTTCCAGTTTGGTGGATATAACCTCATCCTCTAGAATGTGTGTTCTTCCTGAGTCCAGTTTATCTTCAAGGCCTAGATCTCCATCATTGAATCGCTCAAATCAGATCGATGCTATCCTACTACTGATGACCCTTTCACCTCCCACTTCACGTATTTCTCAGCTTCAGCTGCTGATTTTGCACTCTGCCTTTTTTCCAAGAGAAATGGAACTGAAGATAATAACTGCAAATATGTAGTTCAGTACACAGCTTAGTATATACAGTCACTAAGCTCAATACATAGGTAATATGTATCCATAGATAGTTGCTAACCACTAGAATCGCTACTATCGCCTCATCACAGACAATGTGAAATAGTACCTGCACAGTCTATTGTTCCTAGTACTCTCATCACCTCAAGCTTCGTGACTGTATATATTAGACTGTGGTTAAATATTGAAACATTGCAAACAAATTATTCATCACTTAGCAACTCATAAACAAAGACAAGACTTTTGAGACGATCTAATAAATTTAATACTGTTAGTCTCCTTTAGGTATTTGTCTCTTCTGGTTCTTTATACAAAATATGTGAAAGGGATGCTGCAAAATTTCGATTTGAATATTTTGATAGAAAGGAGTGTTCATCATTTCTGATTTTGTAGACTTCAAATCCACCTGTAGTTTTTTTGGCATGCCATGTGTCCGTCTCCCAGTACTTTTTTTTTTTCAAACGTATTGTATTTTTACCTTTTCATTTACATGAAGTATAAAGAGAAATATTATGTTACAAAAACTCGATTTCAATGTTTTTGCTTTCACTATCCTTTTTACCGAAGAGTGTTTGGACATACCATATTTCTGCCTGTCCTTCCACCTATTGTATCTGTTTATGGACAGCAATTTTGTTAACCATTGGATGGCTTTTTGTGCTTTCCTTTCCAATGTGTGACTGAAATTGAGATTTTGCTGTATTAGGCCTATATAAGGCAAAGCAACTAGCAGAAAGCATTGGAAACCACATTACAACTCTTCCAATGCTCTGCCAATTTTAAAAATTTCAATATACTTATATAAACTTACTGTGCATGTGGTGATGGTAGACAAGTTGCATGATACAATGCAGCCAACATAGTGTGCTAGAAAATTTAACCAGTGCAGTCAGCGGTTATGATATCTCAAATGTTATCACTAGCCTAACTGGCATCAACTCATTTAAAACACAACATTAATGCTACATTACATTACACTACAGGATAAATTTGCCCAATGTCTTCAATTAGTTCTTGAAATGGATCTGCTTGACTGATTTTTGCAGACTGAGATCACAAATATTCACAGATGTGAAGTCCATTTTGTCACATTGAATACTGCCCCAGAGTAGACTATGTTGAAGAGCTCGCCATTATGACTCAGTGGTGTTAGTATGTATCATCTTAGACAAAAAAAAAAAAAATGACTGGCAGCCATACGCTAAGGTCCTTTGGAAGACTTTGGTTGGTTTCATGAAAGTGTAGATTGACACATGAACAAGTTTCTCATGCAAGGCTCTGCTGTATTTTTTCTTCATTTTGGTCGTTTTTTGCTTTTTATATCTGTTTATAGATCAGATATTATTAATAATCTATAACAAAGATGTATTCAAGGGATAAATTAGGTACAAAATAAACATTCTTTCCCTAATTGTGTGAACCAGGTGCTGCCCAAAGTTGGACAAATTAACACTTCAGGAAATTGATCATTTCTTTTGTGTGTAAAACTGTACATTGGTCACTGAATCAATCAAGTTGACAGAATGGTTCATTGTCAGGTGAGCTGCAAATGTTCAGTCAGTAAGCCATTATATTCTCTCTAGCAATCTGTGTGGAGTGTGCTGGTGAGTTGTACATGCTCCTCAAATTGAACCAAGTTTTCACATCTCTGTTGTTTTTGGGACATATCGTCATTAGCACTCACTTTGTTGCCACATCGATCATCCTGAGGATCCATTTCTCTTCCCCCTGATGCACATGTGTTGGTTTATTCAGTGATTTCCCCCTTTGTATTATATTTCCTGTTCAAGAAAATCCTATGCACTTCCCAACAGTAACTAAACCAATCCAATACAATTCTGTTGCCAATGTGATGATCTCCCAGTGAACATTCAGTTAGAGTGAAGCCATAACTCCATTTGTGTGCAAAGGAATGCGTAACCAGCAGGACTTGCACTGATGGTATATTCATTTTTACAGACCACATGCCCTTGCACACAGATTGAGTTACTTTTGCATATGCTGTCCTGCAACAGAACTCTGGATCAGTGCGGTCTCATGTCATGGGGTGAAGGACGGCATCACATTCTAAACACAGTATCCGCATTCTCAGCAGGCCTTCCCCAATTAGCTGCAGACACACCTTGTCTGTACACAACAGCACAAGATCAATTTTATTATTAAACCAATCCATTTTGTTTCAGAGTGCACAGATTACAATCACAACTTCACAAACTGCTTCGATATACAGAATGAAATGAATAGGACAGCAAAATTCTTTTCACTTCAAGCAAATAATATAACAGAGGAACAGTGGTTGCAATTTTGGAAATTCTTTTATTTATATCTGTTCTCCAGGTGTGCAGCACAGATATATCAGGTGGTTGTGCAACACCGACTGTGCATTTAACATAATTATGTCTCCATGTGTTTGCTACTTCCCTCACTTTGTGCATTCGCACAGTCATTTCATTGAACTTTGAAAACTTCCACCATCACACAATGAAATGTTTTTTTCGAATTTTGTTCATGTTCATCATTTATGAATCAGTTTCTTTGGGTATCTGCATACGAAATATGATATGATAATAAATGATATATGTAATGTCAAAAATAATCTTACATTTTAGTCATGGTGGACCTTCACATTCCTGTACATATGAAATATAATACCCTTCAGTAAACAAATTAATTTATCTATTTTAAATGGAAAACAAATAGTAGCAAATAGTAACAAATAAAAATTGCTCTGTTGACTTTGTTTTTAATTTTGCTTCTTACATAGCTGAAGTAAATTGAATTGAAATTGTGTAGTTGGTGTGTTTCCAAGGTAATTCATGTCACAGGAATGAATAAATATTTTGAATCTAAAAATTCTTCAAATTAAAAAATGGGCTTAAAATAGTTTTCCGAATTGCTTTTAATAAATGATGTAATTGTATGGAAATAGATCAAGAAACAGACAACTTTCCTTTGAAAAGGTCATCATCTTCACATGGTTTAGTGATCTGGTCCATGTTGAAGGAAACTGATCTGATTATCTCATCCTCTGGTCTGTCAACGTTTCTTCTTCCAGCAAGTCTGTATTTTGATATTACTTGTGGTGCATACTCTTCGTCCATTCTGTCTACTTGATCCTTCCATTGCTGTCCATATCGTGGTATTATGTCTATTGGACTTTCAATTTCCTACTGCCTACCATTATCTACATTCCCCTCCTTATCTGTGATTCTATACCTGTCACCTGTTGCCGAAACCTCATTTCAGCTACCTCTATCTTTTTTTCTTGTGAGATACTCAATACTCACATTCATAAAATATTATTGGAATTGCCATTATTTTATAAAGTTTTAGTAGCGTTATTTTGGTACAAAAATAATTTATATACTAATTTTCAAAGCTATTGTATTGTAGCTATTACATAATTAAAGCAGTAGGGGGAAAGAAACTACAAAAATATATTTGGTGTTGTTTCTCCCTGGCCTCTGAAATTCCAAGTCTCCTAGTATGTACATATTGAAAATTCATTTCTCTCTACCAATAATTTTAATGCCCTAGAGGGATCAGTTGTTGTAATGAAATGTTACCTGTCTTGATTACTTAATATAATATTATTTACATTCTTCAGTCTATCTGTGCAGATAATATTACTGAATATTCCGTTTATGGAAGATGTAGCTTACAAAACTATAAATCTGACTAAACACAACATTTTACATAATGTGGAGAAGTACTAGTAACATCCTCCCATACAGAACCATGCAATTAGAATAATTACAAGTGCTATGTGCCTGTTGACATCCAACTACCACAGAACATTGAAGGAAACCAAACAGATAAAAATCCATTAAATATAGCCTGCAACTTAATGTGAACATTGAGAAAAAAGCTGATGAAAATCCCATTGTACTAGATCTTTAGCATTAGATACTGTTCATCAAAACTACCCGCAAGAAGAGTGCCTTCATGGGAGAGTATATTAAGAAGAAATCTGCTCAACATTTGTGAGCTGCCACAGAGTGGCCATATGGAATTTCCAGAAAAGAGGACAGTCGACATCAAAATGTAGGACACTTGAAAATAACCTAAATACACACGATTATATTGATATCCATATTGTTCATACTTACAGAATTCCAATAGAGACAAAATTAGATATTTATAGAAAATACGACTACATTAATGATACATTTAAAATACTACAGTAGATCTACTAACAGTTATTCTGATTTGAATGT
Source organism: Periplaneta americana (assembly GCF_040183065.1). NCBI lineage: Eukaryota > Metazoa > Arthropoda > Insecta > Blattodea > Blattidae > Periplaneta > Periplaneta americana. The sequence goes on from NC_091131.1 coordinate 165,954,799, forward strand.
ATCTTTCTGAGGCTGAAATTAGTAAGGAAAAAAACCCTTTCAACATTTGCATTATGACCTGGTAATGTAAAATAGTACATTATGCAACGAGCCTATAATGGTAGTAATTAAGATGCAAGTATGTTTATGAAACGAGCGCAAGCAAGTTTCATAATTTTCATACGAGCGTCTTAATTACCATTATAGGCAAGTTTCATACGACTTTTTATGCTTGACCATATTTCTAACTTGAAATTATTCATAAGTATTCATGTTATTCTTATCTGACTGGGGAGCGGAACTGACCTTTTGCAATATCTCGTAAATTGTGAGATGTGCGCAGACGCGAAAGTATTGATTTTTTCCGAGAAACAAATGTCATTGACCTTGATATAATCTAGAGAGAAATTGATTTAGACATTGAAAAACGAGATGACAAATTGAATTTATTTGAACATTATTTACAATTAACGCTAATTATTATAGTAACAGAACATAACCTTCTGCGACAATATTGGATTTCCAGCCTCCGTGACGTTTTGCTCGTCTTTCGATTGCATATCCGAGAATAATCGATACTTGCGCTTTCATATTGCTACAATGGTGTTTTCTGATTGGTGGAACACCTGAACTTTAATGAATAGGTGTACTTTAATGAGGTCCATTAAAGGGCTGCTACCAGGTGTATAATTACTACATTTCAGCATGGTCGAGCATAAAAATTATTATTGAGTTTATTAATTTTTTGGTCATACAGAATTAATTATCTGTGCATATATACTGTGGAGTCCCGGCCACTAAGTCACTCAAATGAGTGTGCTCCTTTTTTGTGATGCCACTAAGGGAAACTGCCAAAGGAGAAAATGCTGTGGATTGAGCCTCGCCATAGCTCAGTGGTTAGAGCACCCAGTCCGTAGAATTGGGGATCCCATGTTCGATCCCCAGTGCCGGAGCAAATTTTTCTCCATTAATAACCAATTAACATATTTCTTATGACATTCTGTCACTGAAACAAAGAAACACTATTACAAGGTTAACAGATAGAGACAGTTACTCCACACGCTGCATGACGGTAGGTTTATGTGACATGATTTCAAGGACGTGAATCAATGCCAAACAAAAACGTTATTTTACTTCGTTTTTAAAATGTTTAAAAGGTTTTTTCGAGTATGGAATTTGGAATTTATGCGAGGGGGGGGGCACTGTGGCCCAACACTGCGACCTGTTACGATCTATTGTGCTAACCATCAAGCTTGGCGCATTCCCAAACCCACACTGGCTAACTACTCTAAGGTTCGCTGTGTACCCAGGTTTCGAGCAGGAACCCCATTTGTCCCTAGACCAGCCGGCGATTAGGGAATGGTGACGAAATGGACAAATAGTGATGGAATGATGTAAATGCCTTATATGGGGAAAAACAGGAGAACCCCAACTATGACCTTGTCCACCACAAGTGTCACTGTGGTTTTTTCATTGAAAAATTTCAGACCTGACCAGGACTCGAACTCATTTCTTCGAGTATAAAATATAAGTCATCACAGCTTTGTATGTTCTGATGTTTTAACAGTATTACTTCTTCATATCTCTGAAAAATTTCTTCTTCTGAAGAACCCATAGCATAATTTTATTATTTTCCAAAAGAACTTCTGGATCTATAAACATAACATATGTACCAAGCAAGCTTGATTGAAGAATCATTATTTGACCAACAAAAAATTGTTGATATCTGACGACAGTTTGATTGTTGATAAAATATAGAATGTTGTTTGTGCAACAAGAATGTAACTGATTGCCAATCAAAGCTCGATCATTAGTGATTAACATTTCTTCAGCTGGGCATAAAACTCTACATATTGAACCTTAATGTCCAATAAAAAAATCACATTTTGTTTTTAAGAATTATAGTAAATCCAAAAAAAGAATAGATTTTGCATGTGTTTGCATATTTCTTGTTTTATTTTGCATATTTCAAACTCTGTGCGTGTAAGTCCTGGCTCTAGTTACAATTGTGTAGTATTTTGTTCCCTTTTATGCCAAGAAATCTGTTGTTTCATCACCCCTTATACCACAAAAAGAAGGAAGTGATCCACTGTAGGGTAATCTTTTTATCCAATTATAGTATTTTCGAAATCTTTTACTTGTACAATAGATTTTGTAAGATTAATATAACAGCAATTCCTCTATCAAAATTTGTCTATACTGATTCACTAGGATGATAAGGAGAAAAAAGTTTATGTCCCTCCTGCTCCAGCTCCACTATGATTCATCTGTATAGATTAGTAACCACTCTTTGTGTGGATAATTATATAATGTAATTCACTACTTTCCAATGTTAAAAGTTTTTATAATTATTTCATCAGTTTTCAGATTTTTTGATGATCAGAATTACGTACAGGCCTAAATTATGATGGATTGAAAAAAATTTAGGAAGTTATTCTTTAATATCAGACTCCCTTCAGAGGGGGAACATTAAATTTTTCTTTCACATTTCGTACTGTACAGTATACGTACTCTTCTGTGTTTCCAGTCTATTCACTGATTTAAATTTTCCCATATTTGGCATTTTATTGTTAGATTTTAATTTTGTATTATTGCCTGTCCTTATGTATATGCCGAAGATGCTTATGATTTATTAGTTTGAGTTGTTTTTACTGCTCCATTGATCAGTTTAAGAGTCTCAAGTTTTTTTAATTAAATTTTTTTTTTTTTTGCTGATTATTTTTTCATGCCATGATTAAAGTTTCCCCACAATATTTAACCCATTAATGCCCAGCGTATGATAAAACATACGCGGTGGGAAATAAACTCGAAACATCATACCAGCAACAGAAACGAAAACAGAGCGTTCAAAAATGCTTGAATCTTAAACCACATCCATGTACTGCCAACATGGAAAAAATCGTGAATTTAAATTCAAAGGGAAATGTATGAAAAAATATTTCCCACCGCGTATGTTTTATCATACACTGGGCATTAATGGGTTAATGACCTGTCTGAGTTATGTCTTACAGGTGGTGATGGTTTCTAGTGGACGTTCTCCTTTTTTCCCTGCTAACTTTTTGAAAAAGAAGAGCCATTTTTCTCCCTTATCAGTTATGTAATTTATGAGATGTTTCAACATTAATTTATCATAAAAAATAATACCAAAATATTTGGCATGTTTGTGTTGAATCTCTTTTATATTGCAGAATGACGGTGTCTTTCTTGTGAATTGAGAACAATTAGTATTTTGTTGTTTCTATTTTTTGTACATTAATGGTCATAGGTCATCTGTGTACCACTCCTTGAATTGTTTTAATGAATTTAGAGCAGTAGTACTAATTGAGGGATGTATCTTTCTTTTGTTGTAGAGGTCCATATGTTTAGAAAATCAGTGAATAGGGCACCTTTTATATTACTTTTTTCAAGTATTTGGGGGGGGGCGAGATCATTGGGATTTTTCCGAGTTTTTCCTTCAACCAGTTGAAGTACAATTCGTGGATAACTTTTGGTATTGGACCTCGGACTCATTCCGCCATCATTTATTCATATATCATTGTCATCATTACCATAGCAGGGGTTAAGTTCATGGTGCAGCTTCCTGCATTTGTACAAGTGTGTGACCACTTGGCAATAAATATTCACGGAACAGGAATAGTAAGCAGAATATGCCTCAGGCTGCGGTGCAAGCCTTTGGGCCCCTCCTCCGTAAAGGGGGGACATCTTGTGGTAACTCTCTATGACTGTGTAGTTGCTTATATGGAGAGGTAGTAGTATTATATTTGATAGTACAGGATCGTGTTATAACATAGTCCTTATTCCTGGTTGGTGTAATTTATTTAATAGTTGAAGCATAAACTGCTTGGAAGTCAATAAAGATTGCTAATACTGCTACTCTTTTGTTGAAAGAAGTTTCTATATCTTGGGCGATGCAAAGGACTTGTTCATTTGTTGATTGTAGTTTCCTGAAACCTGCTTGGCAAGAGGTGATAATTCAGAATGCTATTTGAATCTGTTACAAACCGTTTTTTTCCATGATTTTACTATGACACTAATATATGTTTCAGATGAGAAGTGAATTATGCAACAGCCAATGAACACTAATTTGAGTGTAACTTTACTGCTTCGTGCATAAAGAGTGCCTACTCCTTTTCTTTCGCCTCTTCTGATTGGGCATTGATTGCAAGGCTGTCAAAGACACCCTTGTCATTTGGAAAAGGGAGTAGTCATTGATATTGGTCTATAACTCTTAATATCTCGGGCAAATTTGTCTTTTTGCAAAATAGAGACAGTAAGAACCTTCTTCCAAAAAGTAGGCACTAATGTTGTCCATACTTTATTAATAACGAGGTCTTAGTGCTAACCTTTCCTTTGGGCCAAAATGCTTTATACATTCAGGATCTACATAGGTCACTAGGAAAGTTTTGCATTGCAAGAAAACTGTAGACCAGACATAGTTGGCACCGTAAGGGATGGAAGGGAGGTTAAAACTAGTCTGGAACATGTTAGGGTGCGACTCAGCCTGCATTCTTTGCTGAGCATGAAAGTAAATGCATTATAAAATGTCAGAGTGGTCGAAAACTGAAATCAGACAATTATCCACTACAATTTTGCTCGTGGATTGACACTTGATCATGTTTGGAGGAAATGGCTGGGTGAAGACTGTCAGCAGTGAACAGCGATGTTCTGGTAGTGCGGGGAGTTAAAGGAAAGAAATTTTAATTTTGAAGACGACCCTCATTCTGGATGGCACTCAGAAACAGTGACTTAGGAAAACATCGAGGCTTTGTGGGAAATACTCCAGCAGGATATGTAATTGACATACTGGCAGATAGAGAAAACTCCCCACATCTCTGCACCAGCTGTTCGGATGATCATTTCAATGTGAGGAAGCTTTGCAGTCTCTGGGTGCCACATTCTCTTCATAAAGAGAAAGAGAGACATCTTGTGGAATGGTGCTGAGAAATGCTAAAGAAATTTGAAGATGAACATCACAGAATATAAAGAACATCATCACAAGTGATGAGATATGGCTTTATTTTTATGACGTTACAACCAAGATAAAAATCCAAGTGTGGGTATTCGAAAATAAGAGTGTGCCAATGACTGCGAGGAACTCCATGTCGTGAAGAAGAAGATGATTGCAACATTGATCACTTTTCGGTGCATTCTGTAGTGAATTGTACTCAAAACCCAATGCATAATGACTGCTAAGTGATACAGTGAAGTGTGTTTGCCTCAGATCATCTTGGTGGCTCAAAAATCTCTGCCCAAGGTCGTAGTTCAACACTTGGCTAATGCACCTGTTCCAAGAGCTAATCTCACATAAGGTTTTCTTGCAAAATCAAGACTGATCTTGCTCTATGTGACTTTAGACTCTTCCCAGAAGTTCAAGGACAGATGTTTCAGAGCAGATATAGAGCTCCTGGCAGCATGAGTTGAATGTGTTACAGTCACGAAGGCATTACGCATAACATTCTTCAACTCATTGTTTGAAATGTAATGCCTTTTGCAGACATCCTCCTGTTTTATGATTCACAAAAGAGAATTGTCTGGCATGGAGGCATCTGGGCTTCATGGTGGCCATATCAAGAGCGAAGGTAAGTTTTTGGATCCTCACAAATTCACCTATCTGCAAAAAACTCGTTAAGACGCATTTTTATACTCATAGCAAAACGAGCTGGTACCATCTTGTTGAAGCCACACTATGTCAGGCATCTCTCCTCTGGAATTCACGAAGTAACCATTCGTTAATCATATGCAGGTAATAATTGTAGGGATTGTACCTACCATTGATTGAATTGACAAATTCGTAAAGCTTACATAGGTACTGTTCATAATTCATGGTCTTCAGGAAGTTATTGTCACTTGCTTTTTTACTCTTGTTGATTTCTAATTTTAACTGTCCTGCATTTTTATTCGAGAATCCTCAGTTTGTTTTGCTTCTTTGCATAGGTTAATGCTCTTCATATCATTTTAACTATTTATACTCTGCTGGTGTACCTCCTGGTATTCTGTTTTGTTCACTTTTATGTATTGTATTAGTTTAATTAATTAAAATGTCTAATTTCTTTGTTAACTGTTCATTGATCACTATCCATATTTTGTATCGCTTGTCATTATGTATTTTCACAAGAATAGATTAATTATTGCAATGTCTGAGCTAGTCGAGTGGGGAATTGTCAGTTTGTCTCCAGGTTTATATATTAGTTCGATGTTGCATGAGTTAATGAAGTTATAATCCTTCCAACTGAATTATGGTACAAATAATCCTATCTCATAGAATCTGCATTCAGATCTCCAGTCATGATTAACTGATTATATTAATTCTCATATCTATAGCTAAATTGTTACTTGCAAGGGAGACTATAATAGTACATTATGCAACGAGGCTATAATGGTAGTAATTAAGACGCGAGTATGTTTATGAAACGAGCGCAAGCGAGTTTCATAATTTTCATACAAGCGTCTTAATTACCATTATAGGCAAGTTTCATACGACTTTTTATGCTCGACCATATTTCTAACTTGAAATTATTCATAAGTATTCATGTTATTGTTATGTGAGTGAGGAACGGAACTGACCTTGTACAATAGCCTACCTCATAAATTGTGAGATGTGCGCAGACGCGAAAGTATTGATTTTTTCCGAGAAACAAAGTCGACGACCTTGATATAATCTAGAGAGTAAAATGAACATTAATCTTGATATAACATTGAAATTGATTTAGACATTGAAAAACGAGATGACAAATTGAATTTATTTGAATATTATTTACAATTAACGCTAATTGTTATAGTAACAGAACATAACCTTTGGCGACAGTATTGGATTTCCAGCCTCCGTGACTTTACTAATTGTCTTTCGATTTCATATCCGAGAATAATCTATACTTGCGCTTTCATATTGCTACAATGGCGTATTCTGATTGGTTGAAGAACTGAACTTTAATGAATAGGTGTACTTTAGTAAGGTCTATTAAAGGGCTGCTACCAGGTGTATAATTGCTACAATTCGGCATGGTCGAGCATAAAGTTATATTATCTCATAAAATTTCCCATTTCTTAGAGATGTTCATTTATCTTCATTAATTTCTGCTTTATCTATCTCGTGTATCTGTTTGATGTTATTGCATTTTGATGTGATGTTATCTTTCATAAACAGTACTCGGTAAGATGTCACTTGCAATCCGTCTGTTTTTAAAGAAGGTATCTGTATAGTAGTTAGGAAAAAAAGTACATATTCTTCTTAATATTTTCTTCAGTAATTGTGGCATGTATTTTGTTTTTCATTGCTGTCTTTCCTAGTTCAGCCATTTCTTTTATTATACTGTAATATTTTGGAGTTTTGGTCAAAATTGACATTTAAAAGTACTGTTTTCTTTTAACCTTTCGGGAAGCTGGCCTAAGAATGTTGTTCATTTAGCATCTCCCAGGGGACAGTATCAAACAATATCCTGTGTAAATTTTATAAAATAAATCAAGAAGAATTACCGCTGTATTTCACAGATACATGTATTGCTAAAAACTGCAGCTGTAAACGAAATTTTTTTTGAAAATGGATGATACCAGAATATAGTGTACAAATTCCAGGAAACCACTTTAAAAATGATTCTGTACTTGTTCAGTCAAGTGGCACAGAATTAATTTGGAGTAAATATAAAGACTATCTTCCTATTTATACAGCTGGATCATTAAATCCTGGGACTGGAACATAGGAGTAGGTTATTTTGACACATGAGAGAACCTTGGAAAAACCCCATTCAGGTAATCAACCGAAGTGGGTATCAAATGCAGCTCCAGACCAGTAGGCAAAGCACTACCAGCTGAGCTACATAAGTGGCTGCAGGCTCTTACATCCCAAAATATCAAGAAAGTTACTTCAAACCATTTTCATATTCCTCCATTCTTGATACTCAGCTTTTGGCTTTTAATACTGACCTTAAGTGTTTCCCAAATTTCTTATGTCACTGCATATTCTGTTTAGTTGCATATTTAACGACACTGTATCAACTACTTGGTTACTTAGGTCAATAGTATGATAGCGAGATAGTATTTGGCAAGTTGAAGCAGAGGATTCGCCATAGATTACCTGACATTCGCCTTAAGTTTTGGAAAAACTTAGGAAAAACCCCAACCAGGTAATCAGTCCAAGCTGGAATCGAACTCACTCCCGAGTGCAACTCCAGAATAGCAGACTAGCACCTCAATCGACTGAGCTATGCCGCTGGCTCTCATTGTATGTTTACAGATTCTGTGGGAGCTATATTTAATGTAATCAAATATGTACGAACTTGATATGCACATACAGCTATTTCTGTACAAAAAGAACTGAGTAAGCCCAGTTTTCACGAGAAAATAGTAATTCAGGCGATACCTAGCCATTATGGTACATATTTCTATTAAAAAGTTGCTCTCCTATCACTTCCCAGAGTCCAATTCATCCTGGCAATCAGCTAAGTTTTTTTTTGTTTTTTTTTCTGGAAACACTCAAAATGGGCCACTGACGTAGCTCAGTTGGCTGAGGCACTTGCCTGCTGATCCGGAGTTGCATTTGGACGTGAGTTCGATTCCAGCTTGGGCTCAATGCCTGGTTGGGTTTTTTTCCAAAGATTCCCCGATCATAAGGCGAATGTCAAGTAGTCCGTGGTGAATCATCAGCTTTATCTCATCAAATATATCGCTATCACCCATCCCATTGACGCTAAATAACCTAGTAGTTAGTATAGTATCGTTGAATAACCAACTAAAAAATAAAAGAAAACCCCTTAAAATAAAATCTGTAGTCACCTCCATCAAACAAATACACAAGCAATTCAACCCTTAACCCGCCAGTGTACCGGTTGGGTCTACGAGGCCCATACATAAATGTTTCGTTACATTTCCCACAGATGGCAGGAGCTGGTCACTTGCAATGTTTAGTACCTTCCTGTTGAAACATGTTCAGTAGTCAGACCCACTTGTAACAAATACAATTTAGTTTGCACTCTGCATGTATTATTGTGCTGTGTGGCTCTGAAAAACCCGACCCTTGCAGTGATGTAAGTTCTTTGAACTCAACCATTTTTTTTATAGTTTTGATATGTGACTATTATTACTGTTATTCTTGTTTTAAAAAGTGCAGTTTATTTTCATGGATTTGATATAGTCTGTACAATGTAACATGAGGTATTAAGTTGCAGCATCATTTTTTTCCCCACATTACTTGATCACCTGCTTAAATTTAGTGATTTTCTAGCTATTATGTTCACTTCACCACCGGCAACACTTCCTCGAATACACACATCACGATTGTCATTTTGTAACTGTTAGGTTTGGCACAATTTGAGATATTTATCAGGTGAGGCAAACTACTGTAATTTTACAGTTTTATTCAAATGTCACATTATGTCTATTTTATATTGTGATTATAATATAACATAATATATTACGGAAATATCATTATTCCTTTATATAATGAGTTGTGTGTGAAGTTACCTCTGGGTTCCTTAAAAGCCTTAAGTAATTGAATGCAGTTCATAAATAAGTGACAACTGGGAAGTAATTAATTGTTGTTGAAATAATGAACATCGAACATTATCATTTATACACCTTTGCGTAATTTCTAAGGTTGTTAAAAATTGCATTATAGAATAATGCATATTTATGACAAATGCATTTGGTTATGCCTTTACCAGTTATAATTTCTTTTACATTTTGTTGATGTGTTTCGGGTCTATTAACTCATCTTCAAAACATTTTACACTTTAAAACCTACAATAATCTTCCAACTACTATCTGTCCTCTTGATCACTGAAATTTTTACAATTTACTACATGTAGGCCTGGGTCATTCTCCTGAAAAGTGTATTTTACTGTGAGATGAATGTCTCTGTCACCACTTACATCGTCTCTATCTACCATTTGTGATGTCGGGATTACGGCTACTAAATCAGATGTTGAAGGTAAACTGGATATGGTCGAGTTGTGCAGTGGAAGTGTAGGAATAATCAATACAGCACATTAAACAATATAATATATAATTGACTATATAAAAGAAGAGTTACAAATCTGTACAATGAGATTATTACCAAAGGCGGAGATAATGAGACATAATAACAATAATAAAGTAAATGAACACTAATACATAATGGTCGTCAATCGATACAATGAATTCTATTAGGCTACTTCCAGCATGAAGCCATACATAATCTTAAATCGGCCAATAACAATCTATAAGCACACATCTGTACAAAATATAATAATCACAATTATGGCGTAAACTAATGAGAGGTGGAAGGTATGTCAAATAATTCATAAAATAGCCAGTCATTACTCTACCTGTTTGGCGAATCTCTGTTTGTACTCAATACACATCCCTATGACCTAAAACTTTCTAAAACGATCCACCACAATTATAGTGAGGGCCACATAAGAACAGTTCCTATACAGCAAATAATGCTGTCTTATCAGTGTTGCCAGCTGTTACCAGATATCACACGATCCTACGTACCTACTAAATGACTTATTTACTTACCGTACTTTATGTTGGAAGGTTATTGTAAATAATTTGTAACATATTTTCGTAGGCAAACTATATGAGAAAGGGATGAACATGTCAAGTATTTTGTCTGGCAATACGAAATTCATTGGTTTGACTAAACAATTAACTCACGAGACCTAACCTAAAAATGTATTTTGTTTGACCACATGAAATTATTAGTACTAACTCTGAAAACTTACCTGACTATAGTCTCGAATTATAACCACAATGCAACACACAAAATAACTATTATGTATTAATATTAATACTGATATTAATTAATTATTAGTATGTTCAGATTTCACTAGCTTCCAGTAACAGGCTCACAAATCTAGTACAATTTCAATTTCATGGAACTCCAGTACCGAAAAATATTGTCGATACTTGTCTCAGCTGCCAACATACCAGTTACAAAATCACTACCATTTGTAGTATTTGTCAGTATCGAAATTCGAAACGAAGTTGGCAAAAGAAAATTCAACCTGCAAACTAGAAAATCACCACAATCCTCTACCATATGTAGTAATGGGGGGGAAAAATGGTTAGGTTTCACCCTTGGGGTATGAAGCAAGCTGACCTGTACCGTAACATGTGACTTCTGCATTCTCGGAGCTCCGTACAGTATTATTGCTACTCTGTGCTGCACAACTCACAATACTATTCCCTTATTCAATAATAATTCTCCACTAATATACTACCAATACAATCTCCCGTGACCATAGAATATAAGTCTCCACAGCACAATATCCTTTCCATGTAACCCAAATCTCCGAGAAATAACCTATCTACGTTTCCAAGCAGAAGGCCAGTTCCTGATTGTAATTGTACACGTCTTTACATGACAAGTTTCTGAGTCTGATTCCAATACATAACTTAACTTCATATCGAGATCGAAATAGGTCCGCAAGTATAATCATAACTATCACAAACATATATTGAATGATGACTGTCACTTCATGTATGTTAACTACATTACTAGCCCAAAGCAGATTTCCGATTTTACTGAATAATCACTATCTCTGCTAACTACATGACTAGATATTATTTTAATGTACCGAAGTACATATGATATTTCCATGCAGATATTCTGCGTCATCATACGATGAAAGAGTAATGGAACGGAGAAAAATTCTCTCCGGCGCCGGGATTTGAACCCGGGTTTTCAGCTCTACGTGCTGATGCTTTATCCACTAAGCCACACCGGCTACAACTCAGACGCCGGATAGAATCGTCTCAGATTAAGCTCCAACTCTTGGGTTCCCTCTAGTGGCCGCCCTCTGCACTACGTCATAGATGTCTATGAACGCAGGACCGAAGTTCACACATGTGCTGAGGTGCACTCGATATGAGTGACTAGTTGGCCGGGATCCGACGGAATAAGCGCCGTCTTAAATCACGAAGTGGTTTACGCATATCATATATATTATTTTAATGTACCGAAGTACATATGATATTTACATGCAGATATTCTGCATCATCATACGATGAAAGAGTAATGGAACGGAGAAAAATTCTCTCCGGCGCCGGGATTTGAACCCGGTGTGGCTTAGTGGATAAAGCATCAGCACGTAGAGCTGAAAACCCGGGTTCAAATCCCGGCGCCGGAGAGAATTTTTCTCCGTTCCATTACTCTTTCATCGTACATGACTAGGCCCACAGCAGATTTCCGAATATATTAAATAATTGTCCCTGAATGTATGTTAACTACATGATTAGGCTGAGACAGATTTCCAAGTGCCGAAGTGATCCGATCGAGCTATCTAGGAAACCTCCCATTTTCCCCCTCTCTTGTGTACCTACGATTCATTGCTGCCCAATAGGAAAAAAGATAGGAAATACCAATATGTCAACACTTAATCCAGAGAGGAAATACCAATATGTCAACACTTAATCCAGAGATAGTAATGGAGAGCAAAGAGTTTATCCTTTCAAAATAAAAGAAACTATTCATGCAGGAAAATATGTCAGGACTGGATTTCTCAATGATCAGCGCGATGAAATGACATTTTGAGGAATGATGAAGCCAGAAAAAAAAAATAGCGTTGTTTATATGGACTATTTTTCCAGTTCCAAGAAAAAAGAGATGCAAAAGACAAGAAAATTATAACAGGAATGATGTTCCACTGTACACAAACACTGCAATTTCCAAAATATCTTCAAGATACAAAAGATTCAAATGATTGTAAACCTACAACGGTTCAGAAATAGGACACTTATTAGAATTCTTTGTGGAGTGGGTTTTCTTCATGGAGAAGGGTAAATATTCAAGACTTTGATCCACTGATAACTTGGAAATAGAATGATATCCAGTGACTCTAGCTTTTAAAAGATCCAGAAGCCTTTTAAAGTTCACTAAACCGAAAGGAAAAAAAATTCTTTCTACACTTGCTGAAGATGCTTTAGCAGTCAAAAGTTGTTCAGTTAAGACACATCTTTTTAATTGTACTTTTTTTTGGCTCTTCCACCATTCATAAGCTGACACTTGTGACATCACAGATTGATTGAAAAGTGATTCTTGAAATGATGGGGTTTGTGCCTAGAATTTCACTATCAAATGGTAGTAGAAAACTAGACATATTTTGAGCTTGCAAATCAAGTCATAATTTCTTCTCATTTTCACTTAGTTGCAGCAGTGTTATAGATTTGCTTTGGATCAAGCATGTAAGCAAGAAAATGAGCTGGAGATACACAGCTGAGCAATGGAATATAAGTCTTTGTATACTTTATCAGGAGTCTCAGTGATGGACTTCAAAATGGAAATCATATCAACAGTCTTCAATTTTGTCCCTATTTCTTTGCACATTTTTAGATGTGTAGGCCAACCTTTAATGTAAGCATCCAGACAATCCACTAAATTGTTCCAATGGGTTATAAGTTTTGGAGCACCAGATTGTTTGTAGAGAACATTTTCAAAAATGAAATATTTAACAACACTGAGAACATGTACAGTAATGGCAAAAAAATCAGACCGACCCTTGTAGCTGATTTCAGAGCCTTGTTCACTCCAGAGCACGATAGACTGGTAACTAAGACTTTCGTGATTCGAATCCTGCCGGGAAGGGAAAGTTTTTTTTTTTTTTTTTTTTTTCAAATTTATTCCCAATACTTTTCGATTGCAGCAGAACATGAATTTTACCAGCAATCAATTCTCATGGCATGAACATCTGGAACTTGGACCTACAACTTTAGGAAACAGTCACACATATTATTTTTTGTATTCACAACAGATTTTATAGTGCAAATGATAGATAAATGCTTGTTCACACATTGACAGCAAGGTTCAATCCAACTGAAGAAAATGTGCAGTGATGTAGAGACTTCTAGTCAGAAAGTCATACACTTTTAATTACCTTGTTTACTTCAGTTGCAACCTTCTCATTACTAATTCTCTACAGATAGGCGGAAATTAAATTGCATGTGTTGTACTTATTAGCACCATCTTAAAGTTTACATTTGTGTGATAAAGCATTAATATTTGGAGTATTGCACTACCTATTTCTATTGTAACTCGTAATTTTGTTGATGCTAAATCATTCAATTAAATTTGTAGAATATTACGGGAAGATGTCTTTAAACAGATCTCCAATGGAGAAAATTGCCCACTGGTCAGCAATAAAATTAACTTAGCTTCGGATCTGATGGAGTAAATAATAAATTGTAATCAACTGTTTGTTATTTTATGATAACTTACTTACTGGCTTTTAAGGAACCCGGAGGTTCATTTCCACCCTTGCATAAGCCCGCCATTGGTCCCTATCCTGAGCAAGATTCATCCAGTCTCTATCATCATATCCCACCTCCCTCAAATCCATTTTAATATTATCCCCCATCTACGTCTCGGCCTCCCCAAAGGTCTTTTTCCCTCCGGCCTCCCAACTAACACATTATATGCATTTCTGGATTCGCCCATATGTGCTTCATGCCCTGCCCATCTCAAACGTCTGGATTTAATGTTCCTAATTATGTCAGGTGAAGAATACAATGCGTGAAGTTCTGCGTTGTGTAACTTTCTCCATTCTCCTGTAACTTCATCCCTCTTAGCCCCAAATATTTTCCTAAGCACCTTATTCTCAAACACCCTTAACCTATGTTCCTCTCTCAAAGTGAGAGTCCGAGTTTCACAACCATAAAGAACAACCAGTAATATAACTGTTTTAAAAATTCTAACTTTCAGATTTTTTGACAGCAGACTGAATGATAAAAGCTTCTCAACCAAATAATAACAGGCATTTCTCATATTTATTCTGTGTTTAATTTCCTCCCGAGTATCAAACTGCAGACTTAATATAATAATGCATGACTTTTATCTGTAAAGAATTATTGATTATAATTAATTGTTATAGGGTGGTCTGAAGCTGAAAATAGCTGCGCTTAAGGTCACAAAGAAGGCAGCTGCAAAAGATCCTGATGTGAGAAAAATTCTTCCAACTGTAACAAAAGTTTGCAGCAAAGAAAAACTGAAGGGTGATAAAACACAAACTCAATTGCAAGCTGCATCAAAACTGGGCTCCAGAGTTGGGAACAACAGAAAGTTGGATGGACGGAAGAAATTTGAAGTGCGGGATGGTAAAACTTGTGGAGTTCGACGCACACAACTTAAGGACAAGGTAATGTACAGTAATCACAACTTTAATCAGAGATTTCCAGTAATTTTTTTTTCGACGTTCTTGTATTTAGTTATAGCATTATGCAAAAAGAAAAGAGAAAAATCTTGTAGTTATTACAAATTTTAAGTATTGCTGTCTTATGATACATATGTGAAGAGAAAGAAAAGATGTAGGTATCTATACACCTTTGCATGTAAATTTACATAACTACATAGTAAAAGTTGTTATACAGTTATGGCATTGTTTATCATTTTGTAGAACGAGCTTAGTAATAGCAGAGCGGGTAGAAGAGAAAGTGACGTTACTTCCTCTAGTACACTGGTTTGTCGCTGAGTGGTACTAGCCCTGTTTTCCGTGCCCAGTTTCAGGATCGCTATTCAAGTGAATGCAAAAGGTTTTTAAAAATAACCCATTAGATAAGAAAGTATTGTAGAGTACTTAGTTACAATATTTTACTTTTTAAAAATTACTACATTAACAAATTGTGAGTTATATAATACAACCCTGAATAGTAAATATAATAATTAACCGAAAAATGGAACATAGTGCCGGCTTCAGCCAGAAATACGCAAAAAAAAGTACAGCATCGCAAAACTTAACATTTTTTATGGCATTATAAAGTACGCATTGATATGAAATTATAGTTTTTATACACAAGAAAGAATGTAATATAATAAAGGAGACACTTTATTTTCACCAATAGTTTTTATCCACTATTTAGTCATTTGTTGCAGTAGTATCTGGTTTATACGTAATTCAGGGTAACAAAAAATATTACGTGCAACTTAGACTCATAAATTAAGCTTCGATATTAAATCTATGCTAATGTAAGTTTTGATCTTTTGAAATAACCTAAGTTATTTTGTGTTTTGTAAAATTAAAACAATATGGTAGCACTGTATTAAGTAGTTGTATGCTACTTATTGGAGAATATTAAATTAACGACTTTTCCATGAGATCTATTACTTTCTCATATGCTCGATTAGAAATCTCTTATGATGTGGAAACGTAATAAACAAATGTAATGAAATTGTAAACCAGATTAAGTTGTAGCCTAGATGCAAAGTAGAATTATACTGTACTTTTGTTGCCGAACTAACTTTTACATCAAATTACGACTAAAGTGCTATTATTAAAAATAAAATTAAAAATTAAACATGCATATTTAATGAAGTAGAAGCTAAGTGCTTGGATTCAATTAGGAATTCACAATTAGCACTTTAATACAGTACATTTTTAACCGACACATGGATTGAAAAATGTTCAGATGTAGAAAGTCTATGGTAATCATCACAAGGTAATCATTTTCTAATTCCAAAATGTCGCTATAGAGGATCCTAGTTAATTTTTTCTGTCAGTATATATTTAAATCTGCAATCCCACAAGAATTAATATATTTCACTAGTGCTCTGAATTGGCACTCTAAATAATTCAAGGGTTCTTTTTTAGGCAAACGTGTTCTTTGTATTGTCAGTTACGTGTCATATATTTTCTAAAATCGTGTAATGCTAGAATCCTTTGTACAGGGCAGACGAGGGAGTCTTTGAGTTCAGCTTATCTGCAAATTCGTTTATTCACCTTTGAATTCTTTTGTATTTTCACTTTCCTCGAACCCATCATAGTTTATGACTCTAAAAAATGTATCGATTTTGAAAAACTCACACTAAACAGCTGAAATGCTGGTCTGGAGTTCATTCACTGGAAGGAATTACGGTCAGTGTAACTAGACATAATTTTGGGCATTCAGGTGTGGAGTAATGGCACATAAATGCATACAAGCGCATGATTAGCTAAGGTGTTCTTATGATTTTCGGGTGTCACATCCAATTATTTTTTACTCGGATATTTAACGATGCTGTATCAACTACTGGGTTATTTAGTGTCAATGGAATTGGTCATAGCCAGATGGTATTTGGTAAGGGTACATTGTTATGAGAAAGTATTGATGTCCTCTTCGTTGGATATTTTCTCTTCTTTTCTTTTTTTTAACCCATATCTGCCTAGTGATGTGTTTTCGCAACAGTCTGCATTAACTATTTTTCTGCAAAAATGCAAAGGAATGAATTACAAAATTAATTTTTATTTCATTGCTGTGTATACTAGAAGAATCAAAGGAGCCTGCAGCACAATAATTAACTTCCATTTCAGTTTCATGTGGCGGTGCAAAAATTATGAAAATATTCAACAAAAAAAGTCTTGGGCATAAATGGGTTAAGATATCGAGGCAAGTTTGGGAAAACATGTGTTATGGCATACGGTTTTGGTCGCCAGTTCTTGCGTGGAAGTCTTACCTCTTTACTGGCAATAATAAATTTATCGGCTCTTACAATCAAAAGTCGCCCTCAGTAGCTCAGTTGGTATAGCGCTGGCTTTCTATGCTCGAGGTTGCGGGTTTGATCCCGGCCGAGATCGATGGCATTTAAGTGTGTTTAAATGCGACAGGTTCATGTCAGTAGATTTACTGGCATGTAAAAAAGATGACAAAATTCAGACACACCGACGAAGCTGATATAACCTCTCCAGTTGCAAGCGTCATTAAATAAATAATAATTTTAAAAAATTACAATCAAAACCGCAGAAAAATGGATATCACAGATATAAGAACGAGCATACAGTTTTCTGTGTTCGTGGAATTGCTCTACACCACTTCTGAAAAGAAACGTCTCTTCCTTACAGATTATACAGTATAATTAGATTTATATCAAGAACAAAACAATTAGGCTTATTACTACTCGCTCACATAAACGGCACAATAAAAATCACCCGAACACCACAAGAAATATCTTCTTAATTCCATAGCAGAACGAGTTTTACATGCTCTGTCCACAGTATTAAGTGGAAAACTGCAATCTTAGAACGATCGCCACGCCAATGTTTCGCTCAGTTGCCGTGGCGACACTAGGGGGTTTTAAAAGTCCCATTAGACCCTTGCCGAGTTACTACACTTTCTATTCTAAATGCTCTGGTAATAGTGTGGTTCCTCCAACATGACAAGTTAGTCCTTAACATTCTAACTAATGCAAACATAGATATTTGGGATTTCCCTGTTCTGATCAGGTCAAAAACCTGATAGAACTGATATATAACCTTTGTGGTGAATTTTGGTGAAGCCCAGAGGGCTTAATTAGTCAAATCGGCTCTCCTCACCTCTGCTGAGGTCCCCTGGTATCTTTTAAGATGCGAAAGAGAGTGGCGTGCAGAAAGCAACAGGAAGCTACCGAATTTACCTTTCCCAAGAAAAACTGCAAACATGGCGTGATCATATGAGAAGACAAAGAGAAAGGCAAAAGTAGGAAAGACAGGAGAATGCTGGGTTTGCAGTGAAAGACCTACCTTTGAGCAGAACACTATGAGTGATTGAATTAAAGATACTTGAACTTTTGTTGTGGTGTTCTAAAGAAACTGTTTGTGAACGAGAAATGGGTTGTTTTACTTTATTCATTAACATGTAATTTGTATTTTTCAGAATTGAACAATTCCTCGAATTTGCAAGACAGTCTTTATTTTCACTTATCGCAAAACTTAATGATTCTAATTTTATAATTAAAGTTCAACATATAATTATAATGCTGTGATGTTGTTTGCTCAGACAAGTTTCAAAATTCACAGACATTCATATACGGAACTTAGTTATGAAAGTGGCATAATATACATTACTCACACGTTTGATGCATTTTATACAACAAGCGTAAAATAGTTTTACTTCAAGTTGCGTTAAATGATCTAGATGTCACTAAGGTAACCTCTAGAATCTTTGCATAAAGAAAAGGTTATCGTAGTTTACAGAAATAGTGTACTAGCTCTTTGTACAGTGCCATTTTTAAGCTGGGCTAAATGCTGACAAAAACTGTTACTCCGCAGGAACATGCAACATAACTCTTTGTGGGAGGGGGAAGCAGTTACCATAATTTGACTTTTATTAATGCGTCAATAACAGTACTCTTAGTTGTTGCTTGGATTGGTCTCTGCCAGTATGTAAGCATCAATAAATTGAGTCCCTTAAAAAGCTCAGATTTACACATTGAAGTTCTATTGGCTTATGAGAGATTTCTCTCGTGATATTGTATATTCTGGGAAGAGTTCAAGAATTGAAACAGAAAATCAATATCCCGAATTTAAAAGAAAACCTACAAATTAAACCAAACCCTTTAACTCTATTAAATGTAGAATATAATCTAAATTTGACAGAAGAAATACTGAAATCAGAAGTAAACACTGAAATACTAAAACAATTGTCTTTAGAGACAATTAATATTGGGTACCCTCCACAAAACTGGCTTCAATTATACAGCGACGGATCCTTGATCTCCAGAGAACAAGGTGCCAGTGCAGGTGTTATGTGCTGTCTCTTCTCCCTTTATAGATCTCTTGGGTATGGAACAACAAGTTTTGATGGAGAAATCATTGCAATAGGTGAAAGTCTCAGGAATCTTCTATGCCACATCAATAAATTTAAAAATGCAGTTATATTGTCAGACTCCAAAGCAGCTATTCTATCAATAGTCTCTAAACACACACCTTCATCTGAAACAACAGAAATAACTAAAATGCTCTCTCAATTAATATCTCTCAATAAAAGAATCGTATTCCAATGGATACCATCCCATTGTGGAATCCTGGGAAACGAGAATGTGGATGCTTTAGCAAAGAAGAGCAGCACTGCTACTTACAGACCTGTTACTAAATCTACGTATTACTCTGTGAAAAGATTTATTAAATCTACATACTTAGACTTCAACAAACAAAATTTGATAACATAATCTCAAGGGGAAAAAATGGAACTCTCTGCATCAAAATCCACAGTTAATTCCCGATTTACCACGAAAATCGTCTGTAGCTGCATTTAGATTGGCAACAGGCCATGATTGTTTGGCCAAACACCTGCATAGAATTGGAATATATTAGTCCTCTAACTGCCCATTATGCAACTCAAACCAAGAAATGGATTCGGAACACCTCAAAATCTGTGCTTCAGTGGCTGACCATGATAATATCTTTGAAAAATATTGGAGTGCAAGAGGTCAAATGACTTTATTGTCAAATGCCTGGTATTAGAAAACAACAACATATTCTGGGAAGTGTACTGAATATACTTTGTTCTTTAAATTCCTTCACAAATGTAAATCACATTTTTTGTTAACTCCTGATGCCATCATTTCGATTTTGTGTAAAGTAGACCCATTGATATGATACGGATTATGAATGGAGAGTGGGATAAATCCACACAGACTTAGGACACTACTATAGGTCCATTGTGCTACTTATAAATATTCATGTGAGTGAGATTTACCGGAAAATTTGGCTGAAGATTTATCAGGGCTGTATATCACAGAACTTTCCAGCTTTACTTCTGAAAGGAGCCATGCTAAGAATTTTTATTGCCCTTAAAATTCCATCACCTGGTTGAAACCTTGCATCTAATGGAAACAAAGTAGACCCACTACTTTTTCGTTTACAATGTTGCATATCATAGTCCTTTTGAGAATGGGAATATTATTAAATATTCTTTGAAGTTTTCGTGTCGCCTCCAATATGGCAATCACTGTTTTCAAACAGTCCCTGTTTTAACACATATCGTATTCTGTATGAGTACAGTAGAATGCTGAAGTATTTTAATATTACCAAAATGTTTGTCATATTTTATGGAGGCAGTGTTCCCTTACTGGAAGGTGTGTTGCAACAATAGTTACCAATATGTAGTGTGCTTGCTCTTGTGTAACTTAAAAATTGACTACGTAGAATTATCAATTAATCAGTCAGTCAGGTATCATGGAGCATGTCAACTTTGTACTGATCTCACAAAGTGCCTCCATACTATTCTCTCTGTTGCTGAGTCCTTCCAGCTACAACACCTCACAGCAGGCATCGTTTTGTGAACTTATCCTACCATTAAATCATTAGTCTTCCTGAAGGTATTTTACTTTTGAATGTTTTTTTTAACACTGCACATACTGGCAATGTAGCCATTTGCACTTCCACCTACTATCTTTGCACTTTTTCTGAAGCTCTCGTTGAGAGGGATTGCAGGGAGTGGAGAGGTTCGCATCTTCCTGACTTGCTGCAGTACTGCCAACATGAGAAAATGAAGGAAATATACTTACTGTACTTTAAATTTACGCGAGAGATGATTCCTAACACATTTGATAAGCTCTTATTAATTTCAAATTGTTTAGTAGGTTTAAACATTTATATATTAATATATAACCATATAAGTAATATTGATTTTAGTATTTAATTATAATTATATTTTAATTACCTTACAAAACTCAGTCACTGTTGTCCGACTGTGTGTCTTCAGATGAATCATCTTCATCACTCATCTGCAGAGGCAGCACTGATGAGGATTTGATCAACTGCAATTTCCATTATTCCATCACGCCTCCAATATTCTTGTGCC
The DNA here is from genome assembly GCF_040183065.1 of Periplaneta americana. Taxonomy (NCBI): domain Eukaryota; kingdom Metazoa; phylum Arthropoda; class Insecta; order Blattodea; family Blattidae; genus Periplaneta; species Periplaneta americana. Next base: position 165,976,282 of record NC_091131.1, read on the forward strand.
TGCTTTTGTACTTTCCTGCAGTGATGGAATGAAATGCAACATTGCTGTTTGGATATAAATTTGCGGCTGACGTGTCCCTGGTAATATTGTAGATGGTTCGTATGATATGCCTGGATAGCTTCATTCATTTTGAATTATAAATCAAAATGAATTAAGTATTGTTTCAATAATTAACCTAAAACTGTAACAACGCAACAGTAAAATCGTAAATAACACAAAGTCGACGATCTGAATGCTACCAGCACACTCTAACGGCAATAAACGAAATCACACAGAGCCGCCAAACTCAAAGTTTTTGCGCGAAGGTTGCCAGTACCAGCTACGAAGTTCACCGAAATCTGCTGATCCGGCACATGGGAGCCGAGGACTTGAGAAAAAGTGTGCAGGTAGTACTTTTTATTTCATCATCGAACTGGCCACCCTACTCCATTATCTCCTGGCCTAGTTACCTCATAAGTGGTGCCTTCTTGGTATCACTTGTGAGGTTCAGACCTGTGTTCTCTGTCTTTGGACATTTAACTAAACGACATCATCATCATCCTCATCCTCATCCTCCACTGTCAAGTATTATACCCTTGTGGATCCTTTGTGATCTCAAGCCAGCATTTTTTAAGTCCTCCCAAATTTTGGCATCCTCTTGGAATATATTTATTTATTAACTTATTTACAGTTGCCCTATGAAATAAGTACAATTAATTTGGCTGCCATATATCTTTAGAAAATCTTGCCAATATTCTATATATAGTCCAGTGGAATTACAACCAGGAAGATAAAGTAATAATTACACTAATCAACAAATTGAAACTTTTTTTGTGTATCTGGTGTGTAAATGGGTGGATTTACCTCATTTTGAGCTGTTGAATTTAGTGGAAAATCAGCTTCTTTCTATCACACAGCACTAATACAAAGATAGCAATATGCTATTGGCAGTCATGACTCATTTTAAATACAAACATAACACTCAGAACCCACAAATATTTTCTTAATAACATAAACAATTTCTTATAAACAACAAAATCATTAAAATCACAGTAATCCAAGATGTTAATATTTATAAGTTTTAAAACAAATTTCTTTGGGTAAAATGGGATGATGATGCTTTCCTTTTGTATGGTGCCTCATATGTCTCTCTAAAAAGAAACCAACAGTAATCACTCATCATTGAGCAGTTCCAGTAACCTTTGTAACGAAAACGTAGACCCTGTCACCACTACATGCATCTCAGTTTTCTTGGAAAAAGTCAAGGTGTGGGTGTAAATGTGAATTTTGAGTTCTTGTAGTTATCTAGCTGAGCTGTCACTATGGAAATATTTATCGTCTCTTCTGTTACCCAGAAATCCGTAAATAATGGTTTTGTAAGAGGACCAAGGGGTTAACTCAAGATTTGTGACTTTGCATTAAAGATTGAGTCTTTCAAGAATTTCCTGATTTGTAGCCCAATAAATATAGCCTACCTTCTTCCACCGTATATTACATCGAAATAAAGAGTTTAGCCATCATAGTTCTTATTTATTATACAATATCTCTGAAAAAATGACAACATAAACAACATAAAAAATATTTAAAAAATCCATATAAAATCTAAAATATCTCAAAACTCTTACGTGATACAGCAATTCTGAAGGCCATTTCGGATTCTACAACCAAAAATTGATGTGAATTGATGTATCACACACCAGAAGCAAATTGGCTGTTAACCAGTGTTGTCATTCCTAAGAAATGGAACCTGACTTCCGGGAATATTACTGTAATATGCACACTCATCATTATTGAAAAATATGCAAATGATCGGATTTACCCCATTTTACAGTACATAAATAAGCGAAGAAATTTGAAACAAAGTGAGGTCGAATTGAAAGTCTTTTGCATTTTCACATGACCATGACCCCATTGGAATCAAACCCGTGACTTTCTGACTTTGTAACATTACACCTTGACTGCAATGCTACCATGCATTCCGAAATACACTGGTGCTTTCATCTTTATTACAGCAATAACAATAAAATACATCACCATCCTCAATCCATTTAGACACAAGAAGTCTTGTTACAGTTCTGACAGGAGCCATAATAACATTTCACAATTCGATACAAATGTATACCAAATTGCAGCTCGCAAGCATGTTGCTTCTGCCTTTTCTTTCACTATTAAAGATTTCAGGCTTGTGACAAGCGAGAGTTGGGGGTCGGAAATTACAGTGTAACAAAGGGAGAGTTTAGTAGAAAATCCAAAGACTAGTTGTCGCATAGGATGCCATGAAACTAGAATAGCTTTGTTTTTATTTTTTCTCAATACATAAATAATATGAAAACGTTCATAAAAAGCAGTATTATGCAAGTTAACACAATATATGCATTAAAGCCAAAAAAAGGACACAATGTGCAATATAAAATTCTAAATATAGGTCTACCACATAAACCAAGACCGTCTAAGCTGCATTTATACACCGCTCCAATATGTAAGCTGCAGTATTGGAGGCACGCGCATACTTCTTGACCTTGCAAGCAGCATGCACGTGTTCGACCTCGCAAGCATTAGTCACCAGTCTGAATCTCAGCTGTTAAAATGGTAAGACAGTTATCATTGCAACACCATATTTTCGTATGTAATAGTACATTATGCAATGAGCCTATAATGATAGTAATTAAGAAGCGAGTATGGATGTTTATGAAACGAGCGCAAGCAAGTTTCATAATTTTCATACGAGCTTCTTAATTACCATTATAGGCGAGTTTCATACGACTTTTTATGCTCGACCATATTTCTAAATTAAGATGTATACATTTTATTTGTATCTGACAAGATCGGAAAGTGACCTTGTACTAGGTCGTGAATTGTGAGATGTGCGCAGACGCGAAAGTATTGATTTTTTCTGAGGAACAATAATGTCATTGACCTTGATGTAATCCCGTTAAACTTGGTATAACCTTGATTATTGAATTCGACATTGAAAAGCGAGATGACAAATTGAATTTATTTGAATATTATTTACAATTAACGCTAATTATTATAGTAACAGAACATAACCTTCTGTGACAGTATTGAATTTCCAGCCTCCGTGACTTTTCGATAATTCTCTTTTGATTGCATATCCGAGAATAATCGATACTTGCGGTTTTATAATGACTTGTCATTGGCTGAACACCTGTAAGCTAAGTTGTCATTGGCTGAAAACACCTGTACTTTAATGACATGCATTAAAGGACTGCTACCAGGAATATAATTACTACATTTCAGCATGGTCGAGCATAAAAGTTATTTTAAGTATGAGTTGGCTCGACAGGTACGCAATGCATTTGTTCAGCAATTTCCTGGTGAAGTGCCACCTTCACGATCACAGATTCACGTAATGGTAAATAAATTTGAAACTGTTGGCTCAGTGTTCAATAAAAAACATGCACACACACGAACAGTTTTAACAGAGGAAAAGTTAGATGAAATTGGTGTGAATCTTGAACGGTCACCGAATAAATCACTCTCAAAATTAGCACAACAAGTAGGGGTTTCGGTTTCTTCTGCACACAGAGTTGCAAAGCTCTTACACATCAAACCATACAGGTTTACACGGGCCCATTGTTCAAAACCTGCTAATCCAGCCACAAGAGTGAGACATCGTGAGTGGTGTCTTGCATCATTGAATGATCGTTTATTCGACCCACAGCTTGTGTTCTTTTCGGATGAGGCCTGGTTTCATCTTAATGGCCGTGTGAACAGTCATAACTCTCGCTATTGGTGTGCAGAAAATCCTAATGGTGTTTATGAAGTCCCTCATTGTGATAAGAAGATTGGTGTTTGGTGTGCTGTTAGCGCAAGACGAATAATTGGATCAATTTTTTTCGAGATGACAGTAAATGCAGGGAAGTACCAAGATGACATTTTGACGCCATTCTTCCATCAGTTAACGGAAGAAGAAAAATCGCATGGGTGGTTTCAACAAGATTCAGCCCTTGTTCATATAGCAGAAGATTCCCTTCTTACAATCTCGGAAGTGTTTGCAGACAGAGTGATCAGTGCTGGTCTATTTCCCCCTCGTTCTCCAGATCTGACAGTGTGTGATTTTTACTTGTGGGGTAAACTGAAAGAAAAAATGTATTGAACAAATCCTCACGCATTGGAGGAACTGAAAGAAAACATTACGAATGAAAGCAGAAACATTACAGTGGCAGAACTCACTCGCGTCAGCCAGAATGTGGTTACCAGATGCAATGCCTGTATAACCCAGGAAGGACGACACTTCCAGCATCTTTTATAAGGTAAGATTTCATATAAAATTGCATACACGCTTAAAGCAGGCGGCCACACGTGACATAAGTTTGACTGAGGCAGCTGCCGTAGCGCAGAGTACAAACACCGTGCGTTCAGTCTTTGTTTATATGGGAGACCCTGTATGTGCGATTAAATTAGAAATCTTCGAGATATGCATGAATTTACTCCAAACATGCAGCCATGCACAGAAAAAGTACAGTTATTTGGAATTGATAATTCATAAAACAAATTTTTACAAAGTTTGAGAAGTGTAACAGATTAAGTTATATATGTCATCATCACCATCATCATCATTGCAAATAATATAACATTAATGTTACGCTCCTCTCTAGATTTAGCTGTGCTGCATACATCACGTGAAAAGTAGTAGATAAAATATTACGAAACTTAAAACGCGTTTTTCTCGCAGTTGCCATTTTGTGCATATGTTATTGTTATTTAGAAGAGTTTGTTTTGATTTTAGACCAATATTAAAAAAAAAAATAAATAAAAATAACTATATCCAACATGTAAGGAGAATGGACAGCGCAGAATTCCACAGTTAATTTTCAAATACAGGCCACAGGGAGAAAGAAATCAGAGATGTCCTATGAAGAGACTTCTGGATAACTGAGGCCAGAACTGATCACACAGCACTTTAAACATGAATGTTCTATTGCTGTCAGTCTAATAATGATACACACAATAAAATTCTGGTCTTATTGACCAGGTCTTGACTCAGGTGATGAATATGTGTGGATTAGATAATTTGTGACCTGTTCCCTTACGGTCGCTCCATTCTTGTTGTCAGCCTGTCCCTCTTTGCTACTGGTGTCTTTCTTTCCAGATACCCTAGCCATTTTTGCTTTCAAAATTATGTAATAATATTATTCACTTCAAGCTGTTCTCGAATGTCTGAATTTCGTTGACAGTCTATCCTAATAAATCCCAAAAGCAATTCCATCTGTTTTGCTTCTAATTTTTGGTCATTACTTCAATGCCCAACTTTCAGTGTCATAAAGAAGAACAAATTTTGATATAGTTACTGCTCAATAAACTAAAAGAACAATATTTCAAAATGGTGTATAACTTTAAAAGTTGCAGTTTAAGTGATAAAGGAAACCACACTAATCAATTGAATCATTATTTCAGACTAACGCAGATTTCGTTATTTGTCTCTTAAGTATTGGAGTTTCAAAGAAAAGTTCCTCATACTGTCGTAACTTGAACTGAAATCACTCATGTACTGTAAATACATTTTGTCAATTAAACAAGACTTTGGTAACTGGTATAGCACCCATATGCCTCTAACACTACCTCGTGCCTTCCAGGCATGCTTGTTATCAACTTTCGTATGTCTCTTTGAAGAACGTTGTTCCATTGCTCCAGAAGAGCGACTTCAAATTTCTGCAGATTCTGAGCGGCTACTGGAGAGTTTCGGACTATTCTTCCAAGGTATTCCATAGATGCCCTATGAGATTCAGCTCGGGGTTTATTGCAGGCTAGTCCATGTTCCAGTTACACAGCTACTGTAAAACATTCACTGCATCCTCTGCAGAATGTACTCTTATATTGTTTTGTTTCAAAATAAATTCTGAACCCATACCAACTGCAATATACCGTTATTCGTGTAATCTTTTGTGTCACATAATGGTTGTAGTCCAACTTGTGGAGTAACGGTTAGCGTGTCTGGCCGCGAAACCAGGTGGCCCGGGTTCGATTCCTGGTCGAGGCAAGTTATCTGGTTGAGGTTTTTTCCAGGGCTTTTCCTCAACCCATTATGAGCAAATGTTGGGTAACTTTCGGTGCTGGACCCCGGACTCATTTCACCAGCATTATCACCTTCATCTCATTCAGATGCTAAATAACGTAAGATGTTGATAAAGCGTCGTAAAATAATGTACTAAAATAAAATAAATAATGGTCGTACCCTTATTTATAGATAAACTGATTAGGACTTTAGAATTTTCTCGCATAATCATCACATGGATATTTCCGTTTATCATGTTCTAGAATTATTTAAAAACAACGTGCCGCAACTGCAACACAAAGTGCTTTCGCTCTCAAGATTGAATGTGATGAAAGTGAATGGAGTTCGAGGTGTTAGCACCAAGCCAATGGCCATAAATGCCTTCAGTTCAGTACAATAAATTGTTTGTTGTGATTGTTGTTCAGGAGTGTTCTAATACCTTTTTTAGACCTAGACCAATCATCTTTCTGCGGACTGATCCAGTAGTCAGATAATATCGACTTTAGTGTATCAGATGTACTGTCTGTGACTCAGGAGAAGACGAGTAAGTGGAAATAATGTTTCCACTTACTAGTAGCACAAGTATTGCACGTGTTGTAACGTTATCTAATAATCACTCTTTTTTCTCACTTTGTGCTCGTCTTCTCCTGAGTCACCGACAGTACCTGGTACATGTGATTCAGCAATACCGTGAATGTTATAGGCAATAAAGTGTTTTTAATTCAGTAACACCACAGTAATTTGATTTTTTTTAAAGGTATTATTGACGTTAAGTGCTCCTTCACACAAAGCCACCATGGCTGCGCCACCATGTGTTTGCATTGTTTCAAATGTAACCTTTCAGACAAGGTGGTGGCCGCATGTCTGGTGGTGCAGCCAGAATTCATGATGGCAGGCAAAGCGATTTTTCAAGCAGCCAAACTGACAGCACCACCAGATGTTTAGATTGACCCAAACGGAGCTCTTCAGATGAGACGCGACTTTCTGTGGGCCATAACCATATTGCTTTGTTCTAAAGTGTTGAGAAAATGAGTCTAATGTTGATGTAGACATGTTCATACACGAAGTTCAATCGAGTCCTGCTTTACAGGATATGAATTTCGAAGAATATTCGAATAGGGATTTGAAGAAGAACTGGGAAGAGCTGGTGATCATTTTTCTAAACAAAGAGACCACAGCTGCAGAGAAAATTGAATTCGAAAAGTTCGATTGATGTTAAAGTCCATATGTCGGAGGTAAAGGGCACTATGTCACAAATACTGAATTTTACAGAAGAGCTAAATCAAAGTGCTCTTTAACACGGTCCTTATGGTACATAGTACCCTTTCCAACAGGCTAACTCGCGTATTATTATGCGTAGAAGTTAATGCTTTGCACCACTAAAAGAAAGCGAAAAATTAAATAGGAGTATGGAAAAATCTCAATTTCGTAAAAAATGGACATAGTGCCTTTTAACTCTGATATACAGAATTATTGTATCATTTAGAAAGTATATGAAGTCCATGAAATACATGGAACAAACATACTTTTTACTGTTTATTACTCAATAATTATTTTCAAATAAGCATTGAATGATACAAAATGATAGAATAAAAATTCTCTTCAATTTAAAAATTTCAAATTCCACGTGTTACCATTCCAGTTCACTTTCTGCGCTAACAAAGTAATCAACAAACTTGTCCCGAATTGCTATAGCTGCACTTGTTCTCCTGCTTGCTAAATCATACTCATTCATTCATAGTGTTCTGCCCAAGGACAGGTCTTTCACTGCAAACCCAGATTCTCAAGTCTTTCGTATTTTCTTCCTTCCTCTTAGTCTCCGCAAATGATCCATACATCTTAATGAAGTCTATCATATGATATCTTTTTCTTTTCCGAACTATTCTCTCGTTCACCATTCCTTTCAGAGCATCCTTCAGAAGGCAGTTTCTTCTCGACCAGTGACCCAGCCAATTCCTTTTCCTCTTCCTGATCAGTTTCAACATCATTCTTACTTCACTCACTATTTTCATTTCTTATTGTCTGTCCATTTCACACATTTCATTCTTCTCCATATCCAGATTTCAAATGCATCTAGTTGCTTCTATTCACTTCGTCGTAATGTTCATGTATGTATTTTACAAACAACTATCTTTTCTTCAGAATGTCTTTAAATTAAGATTAAAAGTACTAATAGTAACATGTTGCTGAAGAAAGGCTTCCTGTTGGTGAACAGCCCTCTACCAGTTCTACTGCGCAAAATATGGAAGAGAGAGGAAGCAAAAGGTAGAGAGTAGAAAGGGTGTCTCCTGACGTTGAACATTTAATTAATGTGCTCAAAATAATATGGAAATACGAGAAAAGTCAAGGGAAGAAGATGAGATCGGTTGTTTCTATTAAGCTTATCACTTCTCAATTCTATGAAAAAATATTCTGGAACATTTATTTTTGGTGTGCGCATGCACATCATGAAAATTATTGACAATGCTACAAAACAAATGTTCTTTATCACCCAGCAACAATTCAGTAAGCAGCACCAATATCCTCAAAATTGTAGTTTGACCCCGCTACAACCTGTCATAAACTTAACTCAAGTTGCTTCTCCTGACGGAAACACATCTCAAAACAGAATCTGAAATCGAGAGTCTTTTCCAGTACTAGAAATGTAGGATATGCAAAACATTTGTTTGTGAAAGCTTTCTATTAAATCATATTATGTATTAAAGTTTAATAATCAATACAATCAGAATTCTATTTCCTCTGATGGTATGCTGTCTCTCATATTAAATTTGTATTCACATATTGGTCAAATTATCCTTTATAGAGATTCCAATATCCAATAACTTGTCGAAAGATACTACGCTCATGTGTATGAAAGTGAGAGTGAGAAGTCTGTATTATGCCAAAGATCAGAATACGAAATATTCCTTTTTTTGACCTGTCTTTAAAAGTGTGTGAATCCAAAATTTTCTATTTCTCCGATTTCGGCAATTACATAACCACGTGTATAGATAATACTAACAAGTGCCTGTTTCTCCCACCTTCATTCTGAGAAGACTGCAGTTGGCGCGACTGGTGGGTGGCATGAACATAAATGTCACGCCACCAAGAGGAGCACCACCAAAGACACTGGTGGCACAGGCATGCTGGCTTCATGTGAAGGAAGACTAAAATTCCAACACCCCACACTAATAAAGGTTCCTAGACATCGGCATAGCTCATAGGCTAAGGTGCTTGCCTGCCAATCAGGGCTTGGGCTCAGACGTGGGTTCGACTCCCGTTTGGGCTGATTACCTAGTTGGGTTTTTTTTCCAAGGTTTTCCTCAACTGTAAGACGAATGTTAGGTAATTATGCCGAATCCTCGGTCACATCTCACCAAATACAATTTCATCGATGGTAAATAACCCCCGAAGTTGATACAGTGTCGTTAAATAACCAAGTAAAAAAAATATGTATAAAAATATAGAGGTTCCCCTCTTTCCGCTTCAGCTACGAATCACGAAACTTGACCCTGTTTGCCCACACATGCCCCTGTTATATGGAAGCTGATCACTGAAAGTTGAATCCACCAATCATTACCATTTTAATTTATTAAAAAAAAAGCATTAAAATGTGACGATTATACAATGAAATAGGTACATCACATGATCCAGAATGACACCAGGAACGTATATATGAGCTATAAGTTGGCCTCTGTTTATGGCAAGGTCCTTTCTATTACCTGCAGTGACACCACTCCAGATCATGATTGAATCAAAGTGAAATTTGTTTTCTGGTCTGCAGCTTCTGCCAGATGCTCACCAGGTTAATGGTATACCTGCAGATGTTCAATCATAGCTTGTTAGTTGGAAGTAGATTTGTTGCTGATCATCAGTGACGAAGCTGAGACGTCCTATGCTTCATAGCAAATGCTGTCAACACCTCATTGTTGAGATCCAAGTTGCTTTGTTCACTTTTTTGTTATTCTTTAAAATAGTCTCTTTTACTGCTTGCTGCAGCACCTTTTGTGGTCTCTTACCTGCTCACCGTTCTTCATAGAATCAACGACTAATTTGGTTCTGTGAATACGTTTGTCTGTTCTAACTGTATTTCACCATCTGTCTTGGAGTTGCAATGAAAGACTTGTCGTCTCCAAGCACATCATAAAACAAGGCTAAATTTTTCCAGAAATTCAATTGATTCTATGTATTAAGTAAACCAGTTTAGATTGTTGAATTGTCTTCATGTTATCAACGTTCACTGCTTCATTAAGGTCTGCTCACACCAACGTGGGAGCGACAGTGAAACTTGTAATCCTGCGATCGCTGAGAAATTCATCATTGTCTTCACACCAAAGCGGGATGCAGTCACGAATAGGATTCTTCTGCTGAAGAAGTACTTCTGCTTCTTGCAGTTGCCGAAGATGATCATAAGTTCGTTCATACTACCACACTCTTGCTGTCACAGTTAACCAAAACTCCACTTAAGGGAACAGAAATTCTTTTTGTAATACAATATGTTCTCATTCATTACTGCGCCATCTGTGGCTTTCACCAGAGACTTTATACTAGCAAGACGGACATCTTACAGTGTTTCGCACGATATAATAGGGAGACATCTTGCATGTGGCGCTCCTAACAGGTCGACCTCTCAAATCAGACAGGAATTCAAACTCTTCATTTAATTTGCGGGACTGAATGAAGAGGAAAATCATTTTGAAGGGAAAAAATTATTAAAAAACTAAAGTTACACAATTCGTCTTCACTTTATTGATTCTAATGCATAACATTAATCATGCATTACTTTTTTAGCTTTCAGATTCTTTGATGCACTTTATGTTTTTTCTTCCTTTTCCTTTTTGAATGACTTTTGATTTAGTACATTGACATATTTATCAGTAAAAACATTCAAACAACAAACAACATTTACACATGTAGGAATTTGGATGCATTGTTTCAACTTTACTTTTATGTTGTTCCTGTTGCTCTCTAAAAACTCAAGAAACTGTGAATTATACTCTCCTGAAATTACAATGTACAGTGCAACGGCATTAGTTTTTGGGAAACACATATTTCCAGTACAGTACTCTTTATAGAAAAACTCGTGCGGTGACCTTGCTGCATTTCACCCTATTTGCCAACGCATTATAGCATAAGCAGGACAATAACAAAATATTAACTTTTTATTTGTTTTTTACTACAAGGAAGATCTAAATTAGCAGAAAAAAATTAACTAAATGGGAAAATTACAGAGTTACATAGAAACTATAGGGCTAAACATAAATGCTTTATTTCATTGTAATAATTACTATTTAAAATTGTTACAAAAGTGGCAAGATACTTAATAAGGCTTGCGCTTCAGAAATCGAAAGAAAGATGGGAATCCTTTTGTATTTCCTGATTATTGCAACCATATACTGCATAATACTTTCCAGACATATTTCGGATCTTTGTACACACTACATTACTACACTACCATAAACACTATGAATAGATTGAAATTAATTGCAGAGTAGCTGAATCTTAATGGCACATGCAGAGCATATTGTTGACTCTCCGCAAGGTCAAGCCGCTAGAGGCGCTGTTGTTCATGTTGCTCAATATTTAGCAAAGATGTCTGCCTTGTTAGTATAAAGTCTTTGGTTTCAATGATCGTGAAAAATTTGTAGACTTTTCTTTAGTACACATCCTCTAATACAGTGGTATTCAATCCATGGTTGTCTTGATTACATACAGTATGTTAAAATGCTAACATATTTATTTGATTATGTTGTTGTTTTCTAATGCCAGGCGTTTGACAATAAAATCATTTGACCTCTTGCACTCCAATATTTTTCAAAGATATTATCATGGCCAGCCACTGAAGCACAGATTTTGAGGTGTTCCGAATCCATTTCTTGGTTTGAGTTGCACAATGGGCAGTTAGGGGATTGATATATTCCAATTCTATGCAGGTGTTTGGCCAAACAATCATGGCCTGTTGCCAATCTAAATGCAGCTACAGACGATTTTCGTGGTAAATCGGGAATTAACTGTGGATTATGATGCAGAGAGTTCCATTTTTTCCCTTGAGATTGTGTTATAAAATTTGGTACGTTGAAGTCTAAGTATGTAGATTTAATAAATCTTTTCACAGAGTAATACTTAGATTTAGTAACAGGTCTGTAAGTAGCAGTGCTGCCCTTCTTTGCTAAAGCATCCGCATTCTCGTTTCCCAGGATTCCACAATGGGATGGTATCAATTGGAATGCAATTCTTTTATTGAGTGATATTAATTGAGAGAGCATTTTAGTTATTTCTGCTGTTTGAGATGAAGGTGTGTGTTTAGAGACTATTGATAGAATAGCTACTTTGGAGTCTGACAATATAACTGCATTTTTAAATTTATTGATGTGGCATAGAAGATTCCTGAGACTTTCACTTATTGCAATGATTTCTCCATCAAAACTTGTTCCATATCCAAGAGATCTATAAAGTGAGAAGAGATAACACGTAACACCTGCACCGGCACCTTGTTCTCTGGAGATCAAGGATCCGTCGGTGTATAAATGAAGCCAGTTTTGTGGAGGGTACCTAATATTAATTGTCTCTAAAGACAATTTTTTCATTATTTCATTGTTTACTTCTGATTTTAGTATTTCTTCTGTTAAAATTAGATTATATTCTATATTTAATAGAGTTAAAGGGTTTGGTTTAATTTGTAAGTTTTCTTTTAAAGTCGGGATATTGATTTTCTGTTTTAATTCTTGAATAATGAATATGAAAGTTTTTTGAGTTTTCAATCTACAGAGAGGACTGTATGAATGCGAATTGTTTTCTGGTAATCTGATAAGTTTTTCATATTGAATCAGTGCTTTTTCTTCTATTGTCATTTTGATGCTGTTAGGATTAGTGAGGAATCTCATAGAATCTATTGGAGTTGTTTTGATTCCACCAGTAATGAGTGTGAGAGCTTGGTTTTGAACATATTCTATTTCGTTTATGAAAGGTGAAGTAATTAAAATTTCTCCACAGTATGTCAGCACTGGCTGTATAAACATTTTGTATGTAATGTTCAGAGTATTCCTAGAGCATCCCCATTTCTTTCCTGCTAGTCTTTTTAGAAGGGAGAATCTTATGCGAGCTTTTTGAGAAATGTATTCCAAATAGTTGCTCCATGTTAACTTACTATCGAAAATAACTCAAAGGTATTTGGATTCGTAAGTCCTAGGAAGGTGTTGGTCATTGTATTGGATATTGAATTCTCTTTCTTTTTTACCAAGTGAAAATATTTGGTAGTTAGTGTCATCAATTCTTGTTTTTCCTTCCTTGAATAACATTTTACGTAAATCATTAGTATTATTATTGCATCAATAACTACTTTATAATAATAATAATAATAATAATAATAATAATAATAATAATAATAATAATAATAATAATAATAATGATGATGATGATTTCTGAAAGTAGAAGACACTAGTAGTTCACTTTTACATTTAAAACGAATTAGAAGGAACGAAGTCTGAAGTAAAAACACGGAACTGAAAACAATCAACTTGCCAAAGTAAATGAACTAGATGAAGAATGTAGTTTGAAAGCAAAATTTTTAATTTAACAAATCCAGACTTATGAGAAACAAAATTGTAAATTCCATTAAATCGCACTGAAAATCTGCATACTATTATTTAACAAGTCATCACTAAATCTCAAATAAGACTGTAATATGCTTAGCATATTTATAATCTTTGTACTTGATGAGTAATGCGAAATTAATCAAAGAATTTTCACGATACACAATGCTTAGTAATGGAACTATTCATCATTACGAGGCGAACCTAGCGGCAGAAATTGTAATGATGCTTTGAGACCCACTCTTGTTTATTCTATGTGCCAGCTTGTATAATCTCGTAAGTAATGCTCCTAACACACTCTATTAGCTGTTCAGTTTTGTCGTGCGAAAGCGAAATAAAGGGTGCTGATAAGGGTAGAATTTTCCAAAATTCATGGCAGGACAAACATCCTTGGATTTTGTATGATGAATACAAAAAAGTGGTATTTTTGTCAAGTATGCAAGGAAGCTAGTGATAAAAAAACTATTAAATTTCTCCTCCAAAATGGACCCTTGTTTCATTTCCTCCGGCTTTTCCAACTGGAAACATGCCTTAAGAAAATTTAGTTCCCATGAAATATCGCAATGGCACAAAGAATCATGCTCCAAAGTACTGATGGTGCAGAGTGGAGTAAATGTTGCCTCCAGGTTGAGTTGCAAGACCTTCAAAATTCTCGTGTCGCCTTACATAAACTATTTTCATCGCTGTTATATTTATCAAAGCAGGGACTAGCAATCCGCGGGCATAAGGACAAAGCAAGTAATTTCCATCAGCTTTTGAAATTGCGATGTGAAGACTCCCCAGAACTCAGGCAATTTTTTGATAGAGATGCCTTTAGGTGGGTGTCACATGAAGTGGAAAATGAAATTCTCGAAATCATGGCATTGAAAGTGCTTCGTTCGTTGGCTAATGAAATTCACGAAGCGGGGTGTTTCGGTCTGCTTATGGATGGAATGAGTAACGTGGCAAATACAGAACAAGTGTCGATATGTTTGCATATTATTTCTAAAGAACTTGAAATTCAAGAGCACTTCATCGGTTTCTATGATACGTCAGCAACAGATGCGACTAGTCTCTACAATATTATCAGGGACGCTTTATTAAGACTACAACTAAATATTATGATGGTGCTGCGAATTTAAGTGGGAAATACAAGGGAGTACAGGCAAAGATTTTACAAGTAAATAAGAAAGCTAGATACTTGCATTGCTTCATGCACTCATTGGATTTAGTGGCACAAGACAGTGTGAAGCACATTATAACTTACAGAAAAACGATCAATATATCTGAAGATGTAATAAATATGATAAGAGAGTCCCCGAAAAGGTGGTACTGGCTTAATTTAAGAGATGCAAATGCACATGGCACAGAACAAAATTTAATCATGCATCAGCGAATCACTATACGCACACGTTTAAATGTAACCGACCTGCAACGTGATTGGCTGTCGGAAATTAGAGCGACGGGACTATAACAATTACTCTTACTGAAGTAATTTTCATCCCAATCTTTATTACTACTTCTCTTCACAGATCAGTAGAAATAAAGTGACAGATATGTAAAAATTTACTATGCTAATGTCAGACAAAGAATGTTTTAATTTAAAAAAAAAAAGAATGCTGCATATTGTATTGCACTATCTGACATGTGGAAATACCCTCCTGAAAAAATTGAGGACGACAAAATTTATCCAAATGTTCAGACTTCCTTGTACAGCAATGTTGAATTTATTATTGTTTATTTCTCCAGAGGAAAGATGAGATAAAGTTTGTTTGTAGGGGCAGCCTACCAATCTAGCGATAATAAAATGTAAACATATCTGTAGATACGTAATTTAGTATTGATATTGAAGTTGAGAAGTATTCTATTTTTCTTCTTCTGAATGAAGCCTATATAATTTAATTTAATTCTCAAGCTTATACCTACCTAGGTTCTATATTCTTGTTACGAATCTGGTTATAATGCAACGTAAGCATAATATGTGATCATACATAGTTCAGTATTCATACTGAAACTGTAGATTATTTTATTTTTCTCTGTTAAACTAACAAGGAGAGGACATGCTCTGTATATCACCGAATGGAATAAGATTGTGTGAGATGAAAGTACAAGACGTACTGTTTAAAGTCATACCTGGTATGGGGGCCAATGACCCCTCGTTTTGGAAATATTGGCTATTGTTTGTAACATACTTCCGTTAGGTGCTCAATAGGGAAGCATTAGACTGTGTAACAGCGTAGCCCATATGGTTGGATGCTGAGTTGTTACCAAGGCAACCTGAGTTCGAATCTTAACTGGTTCTATATTTTTTTCTTTTAATAATGATTAATATTGTGATCACAGTTGTCTATTTACATACCTATATCATATTTCTCAATGTATTGAATGCTTCATCATGTTTTAAACAAATTAATAATTAACTAACTATTGTAAAGGATAAACAATGAAATACTGCTCACGTAGGCAGGTAAGGTGTGAACTGGTGTCTGTTCTATTTCTGTAGCAGCTACTTATTCCATTTCATTTTGTACCCGATTCATTATGATGTCATAAAAACACAGAAAACATACATATTTCCTGCACCATGCACAGCAAATGAAAGAAGTCACACACATTTTTCCGCACTTCTGCTGCGAAACAGACATCCTTCACATTCACAAACACTTCACGTTCGTTTATCAATTTTGATGCATACCACGCATATTTCAACATGGCTTTGAATATAGGAACTGACAACTGAAAGTGAATTATAATAATAATAATAATAATAATAATATAATATAATAATAAGCTTTAAAAAATGAGAAGGCATTAGGATTCGAACTCGAGTTGCCTGGATGACAACTCAGCATCCAACCACATGAGCTATGCCCTTACACAGTCTAATGCTTCCCTATTAGGCACCTAACGGAAGTATGTCATAAACAATGGCCAATATTTCCAAAACGAGGGGTCATTGGCCACCCATACCAGGTATGACTTTAAACAATACGTCTTGTACTTTCATGTCACAAAATCTGATTTAATTCGGTGATATACAGAGTGTGTCCTTTCCTTGTAAGTCTATCTAATTTAATTTTATTCTCTAACTTTTACCTATCCACAGGTCCAGGATTCTATAGTCTGGCTAAGAATCCGGCTATAAGAATATAAGCATATCTGTAGGTCTAATTCAATACTCATATTGAAATTGAAGATTACTTTCTTTTACTTTGTTAAATCAAGCCTATCTAATTTAATCTAATCCTCAAGCTTATGCCTACCTAGGGGTCCAGGGTTCTATGTTCTATCACTCTGGCCTGGGCAATATAAGCCTACGAGTGAAAGTAGTTATATATAAGTGAATATGAAAACCATAACCCAGTAATATAGTTAAAATATTGAAGGTAAATTTGTATATTGGAAAAAGGTATATAATGTAACATATTATATACAACGCAAGGTTTTTAGAATAGAAACTGAGTTTTGGAATTATAAAATCTCCTCGTTTCTAGCATTCCTATATTTATTTATATATTTTAGTAGGTTATTTTACGACGCTTTATCAACATCTTAGGTTATTTAGCGTCTGAATGAGATGAAGGTGATAGTGCCGGTGAAATGAGTCCGGGATTCAGCACCGAAAGTTACCCAGCATTTGCTCATGCTTGGTTGAGGGAAAACCCCGGAAAAACCTCAAACAGGTAATTTGCCCCGACCGGAAATCGAGCCCGCCTGGTTTCGCGGCCAGACGCGCTAACCGTTACTCCACAGGTGTGGACCGCCTGTATTTATTTTAAAAGTGAAATGTAATTAAATTGCTTCATCTTATAAAGTTTTTAATGCTCTTAAGCAAGAATGTTGTTAATACTCTTCGTATAATTCATGGAAAAAGAGGCAGGAGTGTTTATGTTTGCAATATCAACCAAATATCTCATGCGTTTAAGCAGTATTTCGTCTTATACCATGTATAATATTCCAATGAAAAGTGAAATCGTATCCGTGGTTATTCTCAGCTTTCTTCTTGCTTTCCATGTTCTACAGTATAATGCCACTGCTAACACATACTACTAAAGTAGTCTATTTAAAATATCGTGCGATGAAGTAATACACGATTCTAAAAATCGTCAAATAATTAACACGTTTTGCGTTATTTTCCAGGAGAGGTAAATACAGGTGCAGTATACCACCTATTTGAATTATCTCTTTGCCCTGTCCGAGAATACGAGATAACGTATGTACTTCTAAACCACACGCCTCTGCAGTCAGATTCTTTGTTTGTGAAAAACTGACACGCACTGCATCATAAGCTAGTCCTTCAGAAAAATTATAATACAGAAAATATAATACTTCTCGCCTGTGAGTGTAGGACTATCCTTTTGCGTATAACAGATGAAATACCAGAGCCACTTGCAATCCCTTCAAGAGACATTGTTACGGTAAGTTACACATCACACAAGAGAAAACAGTCCACATCTGAATTTGAAAATAAACAGAATCTATCTTCGTTTACAGAGAGGGACTTCAGAGCAAAATATGTTGTATGGTGTAGGTTGGATATCTCTGTTTAGTCTTAAAGCGATAACACGCGAGCCAGTTAACATATAATTGCCATTCTTGTACAGTTGGATTCAGAATTCGTAGCTCTATCGAATGGCACAGCTTAAAATTAATTCCTAGCCATAAGTATTGTGCGCGCAAGAAAGAAACTAATACGCGACGCTTCAGCGAGACTTCGCGACGATTTAACTAGGCAACACCGCTTCACTGTCACTGGCTAGTCGAGCTAGACTGCAAAGAAACAGCTCTCTGCACGGGCAGTACAGAGGTTGGAAGATACTCGCGCTTCCCCCAACAAACTGCGGCGTCCTACAGCGTAGTGTGTACAAACAGCACAGACAACATTCTGGTCAAGTAAGTCAATCTATCCACGCTCTAACAGTTTCAGCGGAATGGCTGAAGAAGCACAACCTTCTTACAGTAACAAAGAAGACAGGCATATTAGCAAACATATTGCAACTGGTAGTTTTCAAGTATGCAAGGAGTTGTTGCAGAAAGATAATATTATCGATGACTACGATGCACGTCCAATTAAAAGGACAACCAAAGCATTAGCACTTGGGAAGTGTATGGCAAAAGCAATAACCGAAATTGTGGAAGATGGAGAATTTATACCTACAGAAAAACTATTTCTCGATAAGGAAGATGACGGCTACCCAATTGACAGCTGCAGTGACGAAGTTAGTGCAAGCGAATTTTCGTCTGGAACTGAATATGGATCTCCAAAGAAGAAATCCAAGATGAAATACGTGCCCATCACTGCGAAAGCTAAAGTAGTGAAGCTTGCACACTTGCACCCAAACTGGAACCTACAAACATTACGGAAACACGGAAGTAAACATTTACGTAGCAAAAGTCAGCTTTCTCGGTGGGAGAAAGAAGTTGCAGGTGGTGGTACTGTGTATGATAAATATGAAGCAGTTGATGCATGGACATATGATAGATTCTGTGAAGCCAGGTCTGACAAACGTCCCGTTACAACTAGGGATATTCAGCAATGGGCAACATCTGCAGCTCTGCAATACAAGTGCGACAGTTTTAATTTTGTGGCTTCTAACTCGTGGGTCAAAAAGTTCAAAAAGCGTCATAACATTGACAACGCGCAGTGACCAAATAGGCCTATGTGAAAACAAGTGGAAGCTGGACGCCTGAAAACATTATGTCTTCAGCAGTCAGTGTTCTTCAGCAATAAGACAATATAATTTAGATTATGTAATCAATACCGATCAAACAGGATGTGAGTATAGGGGAATGTAAAACGAACCCTAACCCATAAGGGAGAAAAGACAGTTGAGGTATCAGTTGGTGATATAAACAAAGTAACACATTCTTACACTGCACAATGTGCAATAACAGGATCTGGAAAGTTAGTACAGTAGCATCAGTTTTCTTGTGCATGCAAGAATCAAAAGGAGAATTTGGTCCAAGAGTGCATATAAACTCACTTCTAAATTCCGAAATATATGTGTAACATGTTCTTCATCAGGAAAGCTGATATCTCAATTCTATAAGCAATATGTGGAGAAAGTAATAAATACATAATGTGAAAGAGCAGCCATTTCTTCTAATTCTGGAGGTCAGATAAATCCTTCTTTGTGTGATGAAATATTTACAAATGAAGAAAATGAAGTAATGTACAGCCTTAAAGTGATTCCACCAAAATATACTGGATTATGTCAACCCTGTGATGTTTATTTTTTTTAGACAAGTGAAGATTTTTATCAAATATTTCCAAAATAGTTCTTTCATTTTACAAACTGGACGACAAATTGCTTCAAGGGAGGATGCCCTCAAAATTCACTCCTTAATTCACTTTCAGTTGTCAGCTCCTATATTCAAAGCCATGTTGAAATACCGTGTGCGTGGTATGCATCAAAATTAATAAACGAACGAGAATTGTTTGTGAATGTGAAGGATGTCTGTTTCGCAGCAGAAGTGCGGAAAAATGTGTGTGACTGTGGACAACCTTCTTTCATTTGCTGTGCATGGTGCAGGAAATATGTATGTTTTGTGTGTTTTTATGACATTTATCATAAATAGAATAGTGAAATAGAAACAGAACAGACACCAGTGACACATCTTACCTGCCTACGTGAGCAATATTTCATTGTTTATCCTTTACAATACAATGTTAGTTAATTAGTAATTTGTTTAAAACATAATGAAGCTATGATATATGTAAATAGATAACTGTGATCACACTATTAAACATTATTAAAAGAAAAAAAAAATAGGACCATTCAAGATTCGAACTCAGGTTGCCTGGATGACAACTCAGCATTCAACCATATGAGTTACGCCATTACACAGTGCTTCCCTGTTAGGCACCTAACGGAAGTATGTCACAAACAATAGCGAGTATTTTTAAAACGAGGGGTCATTGGCCACCCATACAGGTATGACTTTAAACAGTACGTCTTGTACTTTCATCTCACTCAATCTTATTTCATTCGGTGATATACAGAGCGTGTCCTCTCCTTGTAAGTAGTTCACCGCACAGAGACGTTCGCACAAACTAAAATGACAGTCAACTGATTATTTCGTTCTTTTATTTACTAAACAGTAGCACCGCTACTCATTGTTGCTTTTCTCTTAAGATGTATTCCGTTTGATTTAAAAACATCAGCTGACTATTATTAACTAGCTAACTCTTTGTATACAAGGGCCCAACAATGCTACTTTACTTTAACTTACGTATTTAAAAATCTGTCTTCACTGATTTTAATAAATCATTCACCTAAAATGAGACGACGATATGATTGATAATGATGACAATTTTAATAATAATAATAATAATAATAATAATAATAATAATAATAATAATAATAATAGCAACACGACAAATTATTGGGTGGACTCGAGCCCATATAAGTTGTCGCCACTGTTGAATACGATCCGATCCAACTTGTTAAACGTATCTCCATGAAAACGTAAACTTAATTTAAATAAGGGATAAAGGAAAAATGTTTTACATGATACGCGAAAAACGTTTTACACGATGGTGTGTAAGAAAAACGTTTTACAAGATGTCGCGCGAATGAAAAGGAAAAATGAAAGACTAGTATTGGGTGATGGTTGTTAGACGTAATCACAGTGTAACTTACAGGCGCGGAGCAATGCTACTTCATCTCCCCTCCCCTTGTTCCCACTCTCCGTCGCACGCTCACCTGGACACATGCAGCCACACAGATAAATTAATAGATGAATATAAAAATGATCTGGAAAGGATAGTCTATGTTGTTGTTTAGTCATCTGTTCGAAGGCAGGTCTGAACCTCACAAAGTGACACCAACAAGGCACCACTTATGAGGCAACTACGGCCAGGAGATAATGGGGTAGGGTTCATTCCCCCCCCCCCTCCATTGCATACATCGCCGATTAGCTACATATTACACAAATCAGACTTCAGATGCATACAAACGATTGTTCTTTCTCTCGCGCATATCGTCAAGTGAAGGTACGGTCACACGTCGCTACTTTTGCAGCGCTGCAGTACAAAAAACTGCGCAACTCTTGTACTGCGACGTGTGAACAACGGTGCAACCCGAAAAGTAGCGGCTGCCGAACCTGCTGCCCGCTACTTTTCCATGCTGCGCGCAACTTAAAAGTAGCGACGTGTGAACAGGGTTCTCAGGGTTGCAGCCGCAGCATTTTTGATATCGGTTTTGTTGAAACTTTTGCTGCGGTTGCAACCAGTGTTACCACCCAAATGTGCCAATGATACTTTTATTGCTTGGATATATTTTAATGTTAAATGTGATGAAAATAAATTATTTGTAACAGTTATTAAATACACAACACAGTCTGAGCATAATTGGTGACGATATAATTCATTTTTTAAATTTTCCGTAGCGTAGTTCCAAACAGGAGGGTTGCCAACATTGATTACGTGAATATACTGTTGGTTATCATTTAAGTATATAGGCGTTTTTAAAAGCTTTATAGTAAAAATAATGCCAATTTCTGAATACTAGATACGACAGAAAAGCAAATAATAGATAAGGAAGCTTTCGCATGAGTTTCTTAATAATGCGAACATAACCACAAAATGTATATTGAGAAGTCAACACGGAGATGGAAACCTGCAGCATGACTTCGGCTGCAAAAGTAGCGCCTTGTGTGTGAACAGACTCGCAACCTCCAGTTGCAACTTTTGCTGCACTCGGGTTGCGCAGCACGAAAAGTAGCGTGCAGCGCGCTACTTTTGGCTTACGTGTGAACACGACACGCAACTTTTGCAGCTGCAGTATGAAAGTAGCGCTGCAAAAGTAGCGACGTGTGACCGTACCTTGAGATGTACTGCCTTATAATAGATAATACATATCAGCCAGAACCTCAGTGAGAGGCGAGCAAGGATATAAGGGTCCAGATAAGATTATTTATACACATCCTTGGAATTTCGGAAGGGCGGATGGTCGCTTTCAAAGAAATATTGGGGAGACACGTCCCCCACCCGCCTGGCACGCCCGTGGAAGGTAATGTAAGTCGTCATAATGGTTTTCACTATGTGTATTAATTGGTCAGTAATTTTATTTCGTGGTTACTCCCTGTAACAAATTTTAGTGATGCATTAATCATAATTTGGGTTTTTATTGTTAGACGTCAACACAGTGTACCGCTAACTGATTTTTCAGATCACAGGAGCGGAGCAATATTACTTCCTCAACCTCCGTTGTTTTTCACGTATCTTGTCTATGCAGTTTCCTTCCGCGTATGCACACGGATGTAAACAGCGGCATTCTCACTCAACCATGTTTTATAGGCTACACTGCAGCCGCGGCGAAAATGCGACTCACGAGCACATTGTGGCTCGCAGTGCTTTTCTCTCGCTTCCTACCTACAACCCCCACCCTCTTACTCACTGGAGTCAAACTCCGTTCTATTTGTATTTGTCTCTGACCTGCGAGTGGCGTATCGTCGCAATATCTCTCTCGAAACCATGTACCTCTATAAAAAACGAAAGTTTCAAGTAGGATGGGAGGATGCATTCTTTTGCTTACAATATGATGAAAATATTAAATGTATGATTTGTTCACAAATATTACTAGGAAAACGGTTGTCTAACATAAAACGGCATTATAAGTTACTACATATTACTGATGAAACATTAAAAGGTTAAGTGTTGTTATTATTATGATTAATAATAATAATAATAATAATAATAATAATAATAATATCATCATCATCATCTCTGTACGTCGATTCTTTTACAGCAGATGTACGATTAATGCGGTTAGATTTTCAATTTAAACTCACAGATTTACAATGTGACGTTAAATGAAAGCTGGATGAAAGGACTTGACAGATATTAAACTTTTCAAATCTTTGGAAAAAAATAAATATTTGAAGCTTCGTTCTTTCGCTTGCTCTGTTGAAGCCATGTTCGCTGTAACTTACGTTTATGAAAAATTATTTTCAACAATGAAAATAGTAAAAATCAAATTTAGATCACGACTGACAGACAGATACCTTCGTGATCAACTACGACTGGCAGTAAGTGACATAATTCCTGATTTTGAAACTTTGTCGCAGAGACATTTTAGGTTGTGATAATGTGTCCTATGTTTTCTTGTTCATTTCTTTCTTCGTTACACGTCCTAAACATTAACTTCCCCTTCGGTTGTCCGCCTCCCTCCATAGGTGCTATGCACGTTGCAGCTTACACAGTGGCTCGACTCACCATGGCCTTTTCGCCACGGCTGGCCTAGTGATATATAGGAACGTTTGACAGTATAATAATTATGTCTTTCTCTGATGCAGGATATATGATAGATAAAGCGTGAAGTAATTCAAGTATTGTATTTTCTGTGTTTTACACGATTGGAAAGTGAGTTTATTTGAAGTAACTAAGAGTGCGGCAGACTGTTCTGGTGCCCCTAATTCGTACAGTCAGTAGGTAAACCTGGTGAATTAGCAAACTCGCATTGCAGGACAAGTCAAGGAGAAGCGCTGGGGGACAGTTCAAGGGCGACCGTAGCACTCCATGTGAGAGAGACGACCTCGCGCGTGTTGTCGGTTTATGCAATTCTCTCTCCGTCATTCATTTCTTATTTTGGTAGATTTTCAATATTTGTACGATTTGTATCTTCTGGGGATCGAGGTAACGAATTCATATTGTGGTGCCTCGTACTTACTATACCATCGTGGTGCCTACAGGGCCGGATCTAGGTATAGTGCCGCCCCTAGGCAATGCTAAAATTTGCCGCTCTCCGACTCCCACATACAATTTATGAGCAGCTATTATACAGGTCATGTTTATTTTAAATTAGTTTTAAATGAAATGTTACAACGCAGAAAACAATAAATTACTGGAATCAAAATACATGCTTCTTACTTGTGAATTATAACGATTTTCTTCGTACTTTCTTCACAGAGAAAGCATTGATTGTCGTCAAGTCGATCTGACGAAGCACATCAGGTTCGATGCAAAGAAACGTATTCAGACTTATTCATTATTGAAACAAAATTGATTTGTGAAAGGCAGGCTCTGGTTTATTTTTAAACAATGGGTTTGTCGGTGGTGTAATTATTACGAGTATTTCTTACTTTGATAGGAAGTATAAAGTAAATTGAAAAATAAACTCCAACTCTTTGCGGAATAAACATTTCATATCGAATTATATAGTGCACATGCTGGAAAGTGATTAAATAGTATTGTTGACGTCATATGAGGCGTTCAGAGCTAAAGTGGATCAAGTCACAAATATTCATAAAGTGAGTTTAATTCATTTTCTGATTATTTATCTGAAGTTGGATCTTTTACGAGCAGTAATGGATCAAGTCTTAATTCCAAGCAATCGCCGGTAGGTGACACCAGTCACTTTTGGCTCATTTGTTCACGATGTTCTGAGCTGTAGTGGATCAAGTCACCAAAGCATTGCATCAATTAACATCCAGTGACGCCAACTTATATGGCCCCAAGCCCACCCAATAATTTATCCTATTATTATTATTATTATTATTATTATTATTATTATTATTATTATTATTATTATTTTATTTTAACGTATAACTCAAATGTTTGAACCCACTCACTGTTTTCCAAAAGTTAGGGCCACTGAACATCACAATTATTGTTTATGTTTTGTAAATCTAGAATTTGAGAATGGAGCAATAAAATTATTGCTAGTGAAATTAGATAATCCACTAGAGCAAGTTAACTTTTAAGTCCTATTATCTTAATAGCTGTGAACGTCTCGTATATTATACTAGAAATGTAATAGAGTTGTGGTTATTATTCGTAGCGATAAAATAATAAACACACATCCAATTTGAGTTTCAGCAATGCACTTTTGATTATAGAAGCAGTTAAATTTAAGCAGTTTTCATAGCATAATAACGTTATAACATGTCGGCATTACAATATAAATATGCAGATGCACACTTTCCTTTTACTTTCACCGCTACCGACAATGCGATAACAAAACAATATTCGACTTCCACAAGGTATTGAAGAATAAACTTCAGAAAAGATTTACCAACAAATGTTTTAAAAACAAATTTCACTGTAAAGTGGGGGGGGGGGGAGAGAGAGCGAGAAACTTCCGCCACCCCCCCCCCCGGAAATTGCCACCCTAGGCAACTGCCTAAGTTGCCTAAGCCTAAATCCGGCACTGGGTACGTACCGCAATAAAGCGACATAATTATGTTGATAATTCTGTTGTAGCGAATCGTTTATGATTATGACATGCAAAAGATATGTGACATAAATGTTCGGAAAAGTAAAATAAACTGTTCGTACTTTCAAATTTGTGTTTAAATTTCACTGCTTGAGGTTACTTGTATATTTAATGAATTTGCTTTCTCTTTGGCTTTCGTTAATATAATAGTAATAACATAATTCATAATTATTCATATTATGTTAATATCAGCTCGAGAGTCCATGCATGAGAGCAGTTAAATTTAAATTGGCCCCCTACATGTTTTAACCCGTCAGTAATATCGTTGCTTAAATTAATGTTGGTGCTGTGTCACACAATAAATAAATAAATACCCGACAAATGGTTTAAACATAATGGAAAGTTTTGATTAATTCTTCTTCTTTATTGTTGTAAATACGACATAAATGACTCATAAATCACAGCATGCACTAATATTTCTTTCTTACAATCCATTGTTGTGCAGGGGGACCAACACTTGACGGTCCTCCCTGTTCGTGTATTCAGCATGCTACATGGGAATCGATCCATGAACCACTTTGATGGAAGGTGCATAGGCTATCCACAGAGCCAATCTGTAGGAGTTTGCATTAATGCAGTTAAACATTATTTATGCAAAACATGCTTTATATATTATATAGACAGAATAAGAAACGAAGCTGTATTAGAAAGAGTGGGCGAAGAAAGAATAATGCTGAAACTGATCAGAAGGAGTAAAAGGAATTGACTGGGTCACTGGTTGAGAAGAAATTGCCTTCTGAAGGATGCACTGGAAGGAATGGTGAACGGGAGAAGAGTTCGGGGAAGAAGAAGAAGATATCAGACGATAGACGACATTAAGATGTATGGATCATATGCGGAGACTAAGAGAAAGGCAGAAAATAGGAAAGATTGGAGAATGCTGGGTTTTCAGTGAAAAACCTGCCCTTGGGCAAAACACAATGTATATACAGGATGATTCACGAGGATTTACCGTCACTTACGAAGCTTATTTCTGAAGACATTCTGAACAAAAAATGTCATATAAACATTTGCCCTAATCGCAATATTTTCAGAGTTGCATTAATTGGAAGTTGTTAGTAAAATACCTTTTTTTTTTTTATTTAATTTTACGGGTAAAAAAATTATTACAAATAGAGATTGAACTATTCAGAAGTATCATTTCTTTAATTGGCTAGTGTTCTGAAGCTAAAAATGTGTTGTTAATTGCTTTGTACAGATTTTATTTTTCAATTTTTAACTGAAAATGACATCATTCTTACGCACTTAGAACAAAAATTGTTGCAAATCATACGACTTTAGGAACTTGATTCTTTACAGTTTAATTAGGCATCCTAATGTACAGTCTTAAAGAATTTACACGAGTGGCGTGATTTGTAACAATTGTTGTGATAAATGCGTAAGAAAATGTAATTTTGTAGTTAAAAACCGAAAAAAAAAAAAATCTACGAAGCAATTATGAAATTCTCAACACATTTTTAGCTTCAGAGTATTAGCGAATTAAAGATACGATACTGCTGAATAGTCCATTCTTTATTTGTAATATTCTTTTACCCTTAAAACTAAAGAATAATGGTGCTTTACAAACAACTTGAAGTTAGTGTAATTCTGAAAATATTGAGATTAGAACAAATGTTTATATGAAATTTTTTGCTCAGAATGTCTTCGGAAATAAGCTCCGTAAGGGACGGTAAATCCTCGTGAATCACTCTATATCTAGACACACACATACACAGACACACACGAGTGGCTTATAACTGTCGCTAGTGGCATCTTTAATATAAAATAGTCTATAAAATGGCGTCTTAGACATCGTTACTATCAGTGGCGCAATAACGTACTTTTTGTGGAAGGGAGGAGTTTAGAATTTTAAGTGTGTAAATTAATTACATATAAAACTGACTTGAAATGAATGTATTTAATGTTAATTGTAAACAATTATAAGATATATTATTTGAAATATTGTATTAAATATCTTTCTGGTTTTTTACTTGGTTATTTAAGGACGCTGTATCAACTACGAGGTTATTAGCGTCGATGGAATTGGTGATAGCGAGATGTTTTTGGCGAAATGAGGCCGAGAATTCGCTATAGATTACCTGACATTTGCCTTAAGGTTGGGGAAAACCCAACCAGGTATTCAGCCCAAGCGGGAATTGAACCTGTGCCCGAGCGCAACGCCGAATCGGCTGGCAAGCATCTAAGCCGACTGAGCTATGCCCGTGACTGTTAAATCATTACTTTTACCTGTTTCACACTAAAGATATCTGTGGTGTTTGGTCAAAACATAATAACTCCAAAAAAACTGCTTTGAGATGCAAGCATTTTTATTTTCACTTTTCCTATACAAATCATAATTCTAGTTTACATACAAATATGAATGAAAATAACATAAGATTAAATGAAGATATCACGGCTATACCAAACGAAAGAGAACTGTTTTTTTATATAGGGCTGCGCTTTCAGCAAAAAAGGCTTTTTGCCTAAACACCATAGATATATTTTTAGTAATTATTGTGACTGTACTAATCGTGTACTCGGTGATCGATTACAAAATGTGCAGCTCTGATAAGAAGGAAATGAAGAGAGAGGGGAGGGGAGGGAGAGAGAAGGAGGCGGGGATGAGGAGAGGGAGAGAGAGCACGCTCTTTTGATAAAAAAAAATATGTGATCTCGGAATTGGTGACGAACCTGTTCATACCAATTATTTATAATAATTTGATTGATAAATAAATAAAAACCTTGCACTATAAAACAAATTAATTACATTGGCACTATGCAAATACATTGATGAACACAAACACAAAACAGCACGTTGAGCATCCGACTTCGACAATGATGAAACTGTTTCTGAAATCTGAATTCATTGTGATGTTTTGAACCACAGACAAAAAAAAAAAAAAAAAAAAAAAGCATTCGTTTTGTGTGATTAAGTAGTTCGATTTCTTTCATTTTTGTTATTATTATGGTAAAGTAACTTCGCAGTTATTTTATCTGGTTAAAATAAATTATAAACTTGAAATTTTGGTCACAAAGAAGGATAAAGACTGTAATATATATTTCTTTAATATTTCAGGAGGATAAAAAGTATACTATACGCACAAACTTAAGGAGGCTATAGAGGGGTCGAAATACAACTTTCGAATAGGAACTTATGGTCTAGGAAGTAATCCTGAGTCAGTGCACGCTTGGGATTGTCAGGAACTACATTGCAGATGTAAGCTTACTTTGCAATGAGGCACTGGGTTGAGTACACTATGAAATGATGAAGTAGTTCAGTCTGTTGTCATACCGTTAATGTAGAGTACAGTACTTTTGTATCATTTTCTATTTATATCTGCTAGTCGTTTGTGCGTTCTAACACAAGTGGGTTGTTGCATTGTAGTACTGTATCGGTACTATACACTGCAGCATTATGTGCTGTGTTTATGATACTGTATTCATGAAATGGAACAATACCTGTACATGTTGTACCAACTCCGAGACATGCATTTCATGTATGTCAGAGCCGCTGGTAATGCACATGAAGCTCAATGCCTGTGCAGCACCCAATATCTGAACAGATGTCAGCCACAGCCTCGAATGTTTCAAAATGTTAACCACCGACTGTGGGAAACAGTTCCCATATCATGTATGTCAGAGCTGCTGATAATGCACATGAAGCTCAATGCGTGTGCAGCATCCAATATCTGAACAGATGTCAACCACAGCCTCGAACGTTTCAAAATGTTCACCACCGACTCAGGGAAATAGTTCCTTATGTCCAGTGCATCATGTGGACCAACCACATAGCACTCGAACAGTCACTATGGAAGAGGAGGTACTTGCACATGTCAAAGAATGGCCATCTACCAGCACACATGCCTCGCTCATACCATGGGAATTTCCCAAAGTAGTGTGTGCCGTGTCTTGAATGACAACCAGCTGCATCCCTATCATCCACAGAGAGTTCAGGGTTTGAGTGTGGATGATTTCCCATGACAAGTCCAATTTTTTGAATGGTTTGTTGACTATTGTGAGAATGAGCCCAATTTTGTAAGCAACATGTTCACAGATGAGGCACAGTTCACCAGAGATGGGTTATTTAATTGTAACAGCCATATCTGGGTGCAGCACAATCCTCAAGCTGTATTCGAACACCACCACCAACGTAGGTTTGTATAGGCCAATATTATTGGCGATCACATGGTCAGACCGTACCTCCTGCCACCACATTTGAATGGGGTGAGGTACAAGGTCTTCATACGAGGAGTTCTTCCAAAACTGTTAGAGGATATACCACTTATCGTGCGTCGTGAGATGTGGATGCAACTAGACTGAGAACCTGCACACTTTTCTCTTCAAGTTTGTGACATACTAAATGACTCATATCCCAGGTGTTGGATCGGAAGAGAAGGTCAAATTGCGTGGCCACCCCGCTCCCCTGATCTGATGTCGCCGATTTGAACAACTTTTGTAAAAAAAAAGTGCTGAGTGAATATTATCTTTGCTTAACTTAAGCATGTGACATTCCCAGGCTTGCGCTGACCCAGGATTACTTCCTAGACCATAAACTCCTTTTCTAAAGTTGTATTTCGACCCTTTTATAAGCTCCTTAAGTTTGTTCATAACCTTTTGAATAACCCTGTACTATAATTTTTAGGGGATAAATCTTACCCCCCTTACCCTCCTTATTTTGAGAAGGAGATAACAGGCACATGTTTGATGATAGAGAAAATTACATATCTGTGACGTTTCAAAATAAACATCAATACGAACAATTTCTGAAAGATCAGAAAATAAACTTTACTTTAAAATTGGAATGTGTGTTCATTGCTATGGTCTGCATGTCTGACTGCGAAACGAGTGGGCTGTGGTTAAGCTCTTGGTTGGGACAAGTCACTGGTCTCCCCCCCCCCCTTGAGGTTTCCCCCTCTACCGGTAGAAGAAGAATTGCTGGATAACTTTCGGCATTGGATCTCAGACTCAACTAAAAATGAATTATCTAACAGTGTGGCAGGGTCTAAGACAAGGTGACTTGCATTCCTGTTTACTATTTTACTACTTAATATAGCATTAGAGAAAGTCTTCAGAGATGCGAACATCCAGACAAGGGATACTGTATCTTACAGGTCATTATATTTATTGGCATATGCGGATGATATAATATTAAGAACAGAGAATGACCTAAAGAAAACATTTAGAACATTGAAAAATTTAGGTGAAAAAGTGAGTTTAGTAATAAACGAAAATGAAACAAAATATATGATAGCTAGTGCAAATAGAAAGTATAATGAAGCATCTGTCACACATCAATATTGTGGTTCGTAATTTTGTGAAGGTGAACAGTTTTGTCTATTTAGGATCTTTGATGAATGAATCCAACGAAATGAAAGAAGAAATTAATAATCAAATTCAAATAGCTAGTAGATGCTATTATGGACTTGTAAAATATTTGAATTCACGACTTCTCACACATAACATAAAAATTAGGCTTTGTAGAACCCTGGTAAAACCATTATTGTTTGGAAGTGATAACTGGGCATTGACAAAATCTGATCAATTGAAACTGAATTATGCCAAAGTTATAGATTGGCTAATATAGTTACATCAGTCAAAATATCTAAGATGGCAGAACACATCAAAAGTCTGAGCAAAGAAAACGTGGTAAAGAGAACATTGGAATGTAAATTAGAACGAATGATGGTTGGAAGATCCAATCTTCTGTGGCTGTGGATGGAGTGTTGGAGGATGCTATATGAAGAGTTCAAGAACAAACAATGGGAAAAAGTAGCAGCAATTTCCAAAATTCAGCGTAGTTACTGTTTCTTATCTTATGACTGTGAAAGCATTCTTGTTGCCACAACTGCCAGATCAGAAATGTGTAGACACAGCATCTTTAAAGAATCAACCACATTAACCGCTCTAAGAAGCCTATATTATGAGATTTACTCTGACTAGTCACTTACAGGAAATGACTCAGAATCAGAGCTATAGAGACATACAGTAGGTCTTCAGATGAATGTGAAAATACGTCTCCTCTAGAACAAAGCCCCCACAACCTAAAACATCCCATGAATCTGGAAGGTTTAAATCCTGAAAAGTTCATTGAAGTTGAATTGACAAGTGATAAGGGATTAAAACATAAATATCATACTATATAATATCATACTATATGCAGTGCTGTCATGGTAGAGATCATACGGGGCCATGAGAACCTACAATTTTTTTTTTTAATTAATCGTATGGGGAAAAGAAAATTTTGTCTGTACGGAGGCATACAGCATATGGGTGCCTAAGTTTTGTACGCGAAGATCTGTACATGTACAGATCTTAGATCATCTCTTGCTGTTCCTAATGTATTTTGTTTGTTGTTCATAAACAAAAATTGTCCACTTCTGCAGCACAGGAATCCAGAATTATATGAAATAATAGTTGAAAGCAAGAAGTGCTCCAAACACACAATTCAAGATTCATCAAGACAAGTGTGCATCCACTGTGGGGCTACATGGTGCATTTTTTTAATCAAGCTTGTTGTACAATTAAAATGTAAAGCAAAACAATTTCTTTACTTCTTCTTTAATATTAACAAAATCATTAAATGACAGTCGGAAAGCTAGAGAGAGGAGAGTAAAGTATATTTCAAGGGAGAAAACAAGGCATGGGGTGTATTGCCAAGGAAAAAAATTACCATGACAGCACTGACTATATGTAATGGCAAAGTTGAAAACAAAAATATTAAAGTATTTTTTTTTAAAACAGACAGCCAAAAATGACAAACATTTTAAGCTAGATGAGGAATCCTCTTCATTTGAAAGCACTGTCAAAGTGTCTCAGATTAGAAGAATCTAAATGATTCTGAAATTGTTATAAAAGGAGCTGATAGAATGTATTATAAATTGAGCAAATCGTAAAACAGCGAATGCTAAGCTCCGCCCACGACCCCTTTCCACTTTTCCCCTACAAGCTCACCACACACTAGCGGGAAAGAGTGGAAATAGGGGTTTATGGTGGGATGACATCTAGTGGAGGAAAGTGGAACAAAAAGAGTGAATGCGGCATCTATGAAGCAAAAGCAGAACTTCGTCCTGTTTCCCTCTCCAGCCTCTCCTTCTCTTTTCCTTGCTTCGTGTCTCTCTCTCTTTTTTTTTTTTTTCTTATGACTTCGCAGTGGGTAGTATTCGATCCGGTGATCTTCCTAACGAAATGCACGCACGCTTGTTGGTCACGCTTTAGACCTCTGGGCTACCGAGACGAGTTGGTGGTAGAAGGGAAAATGAATCTATTTATGTTCAAAGGAACTGCCATAACGTATTGCAGAAATGCAATGTGTGTCGTTGGATATGTCTTAGTACATATGTGGTTGTTGTCTAATGCACATCAATTTGGTTGTATTGTATTGTGTTGTAAAATATTAAATACATGTGAGGCAGTAGGCAGTGATCCACCGAAGCGGGACAGTTAGTAGAGAGAGAGAGCAGGCGAGCGAGGTGCCGAGTGGCGAGGGTGGGGATAACTTCCCTTACTGGCGTTCACTGTTTTACGATTTAGCCTATAAATTTAACTGAAGGTTCTTAAATTGAAATAAACTTTCAGTTTAATGTACAGTATAATACATAATCATTAACATACAACTTTTTATGGTTAATTTCAACAGATCAATCTGAACATTTCTTGACAAATTTTCCTCGACAAATTTTCCTCTAATTATGCATTGTTGTCCCATAAAATGCATGTAAAATCGATAAAAATAAATATTCGTTATACTAAGATTACATTATTACCTTCAAAAAAGAAAAAAACCTCTCAAAGAAGACTCCTAATTCACAAGTGTCCCGTACGGAACTATATGTCTGTCCCATATAGAACCAAGTATTTTTGGTTATTTCGTAGCAGTTACATGGTATTTTTTAACTAGTAACTACGTACTTTTCTAAAATGTTTCAGCGCCTACAAGTTTATGGAAAAAATTTCGGTTACTTAAGGAGTCAGATATCACAGACTTTCGCCAACAAAGTGCTTGCTGACTGTTGAGGTGTCTAAAAAATGTCCTGTATGGAACCCCATTTTATTTAGGTATTTCTCAGAAAATAAAGTTTAATAAACTGTTCTGTTTTCAGGGAGAGGGTCCTTTATATTTTAACAAAATTATTCATGTATCACTGAGGATATTCTACCAAAGACATAAAAATTTTATAGACAATTATATTTTCAAAGTTGTTGTCTAAAGTGTCCCGTACGGAACCTGGAATGGATATGTAGTATTATGTTTAACATGGATGCAGTGTTATGACTTATGAAAGGAATTTATAGTCTCGTTTTTTCTTTAATTCATCATAATATTGTAAGATGGTTTTTACAAATGAAGGAGGAGTTGATATGATATTTATCTGTGCAGAATGCTAACAAAATACAACAAGAGTAGAGCGGCTGTATACAGGAAGATTTCCTGATCATATCCAGCTTGTCCCACCTTTAGGAAACAAGTTCAAAACTTCATCTGCGAAGTAGAGCCGCAATAAATGAAGTAGAAGAAGTAGTAGCTTTGGTAGTTGTTAAAATGAATCCTCATATCAGTATTGGTTTAGCAGAAAGAGAGACTGGAATCAGCCAAACAAGTGTCGTTCATATTCTACATATAATATGTACACTATTCTGCAATCTTTGGGACACTCCCATAAATAGCGCATTGTAGTGTGTCTAAAATAGTATATTATAATACAAGGTTGGGAAGTGCATTTTACAAAATGGAGGAAAAGTTTTAAATACAAGCAGAGCGAGTTTTTCAATTCCCGAGATTTTGTATTGCACTTCACAAACGTGTATTGCACAACATTTTTTGTACGATCATATTTTTAAAATTGCAAATGCAATATATTTTGCATTGAAAATTTAGAACAATATTGAACTAGTATTTGACACTTTCTGTGCCTTCGCAAAACTGCACTATAATAGTAACTAAGTAACAATAAGTAAGGTAACTATACCAGTGGTTGACAATGAACCAGTGTTTGACAGTTCCGTTTAGAAAGTAATTATTGAGATTTTGGGTGTATTCAAGACATTTTCTTTTGTGCCTAAAATGTTGACTAACTTTGCTCCTATAAGACCATTGTTGACTTTCTAACACATCTCAGAAGAGGCCAGTTAACAATGAAATGTTTCCTTGTGTAAACATAATAAATCTGCATCATTTTCTTCTCAAAATAATTGAGGTAAGGTTTTATTACATTATTATGTTGTGAATTTCTTTCTTTTAGTTATGTGTGTATTTACAGCAGCATTAAAACTTGTTGCTCTAAGCATTGAAGCACAGTTTAAAGGTTTATGGGACTATATTATGGCGGGGAAAGGTGGTGTCTATTTCTGGTGCAAATTTGAAGTGCTTGTCCCAATGCTTGACAACTCATGTCAAACACTGGCACATGTATCTAATACAAAATGTATATATTTATTTTAATACTTCTTCTACATTGGGCTAAGAAATGTATCCATGGTAGAAAAAATGCTCTCTGATGGTCTGGTCCAGTAATGGACACTGTCGAACACCAGTGCACCACTGGTACCAAAATCAGCTGCTGCTTTTCATTGTGAATCATGCCACCTATAAACGACAAAATCCCGAATTACTTGACTGAACAAATGAAGAAGGCATTGGATGATGTTGAAAGGGGGATGCCAGTTGCCACAGCTGCCAAAATCCACAAAGTCCCAAGAATCACTTTACTTTATAAATATAAAGAAAAAT
This sequence comes from Periplaneta americana, assembly GCF_040183065.1. NCBI lineage: Eukaryota > Metazoa > Arthropoda > Insecta > Blattodea > Blattidae > Periplaneta > Periplaneta americana. The sequence continues at coordinate 166,011,751 of NC_091131.1, forward strand.
CTCCAAAGAGTTGTCGCTAGGGACCATACTCGATTCTCAGTGAAGAAGAAGAAGAAGAAGAAGAAGAAGAAGAAGAAGAAGAAGAAGAAGAAGGTCTTCTGGTTAAATGGATCCCTATAACCAAAGTTGAATTGTTAGACTGTGTTCAACACTAAATTAAATAAATTGACCAAATCCTTTCCTAGATGGTTGTCCTGGAAGGCAGCGGTATGAATTGTTTCTGAAACATAATCCTGAGGTGAGAGAAAGGGTTGCACAGAATCTTATTTCCAGCAGGGTCAGCGTGATAAAAGAACCTCTGAAGAGGTGGTTTGAAGAAGTTCAGAGTTAACTTGCTGAACACAACTTTCAAAATATTCTTGATGATCGAACACATGTATTCAACACAGATGAAAATGCCATCTTTTTTAAATCCAAAGCCAGAAAAGCATTAGATGGAAAGATTATTCCTTCCCTATTTAAGAGGGCCAGGTCAAAGAGCAGGGAAGACTAAAAGATTAAAAAAAAAAAAAAAACAAAAAAAAAAACATACCTACTGTAATTACTAGGGCTATGAAAAGGGAGCAGTTAAAGCAAGTGATGATACCGAGTATAGCTGTGGTGGTAGAATGGGGTGAATTTCTGCTACAACTTGATGTAAGCAGTGTACAGTCTGTATCGATGCTTACATCAAGTTGTAAGGGAAATTCACCCCATTCCACCTGCTGCAGCTATACTCTAGCTTTAACTGCTCCCTTTTCATAGCCCTAGTAATTACATTACAACAGTGGGTACTATATCATGAAAAAAAAATTATTAAAGAAACATGTGGAACAGAGAAAGGAAGAAAAAAAGGAAAGCAAAAGAAAAGGAGAAATTTGATGAACAGGGCAAATACAAGAAACAAACAAGTAGGAATATTTTGAGAGAAGAATCTTCAGACACTGAGGAAGAGTGCATAGTCGGGGACAGTATTGATGACATAAGTGTTCTTGGATCTTCTGAAGAAGAATGTGGTGACTTAAAACAATCAACAAAAGTGCCAGAAAGTAAAAAGGGAAATTCTGTTATTATGTCTTTTTCAGGCAAGAAACGAGTCTATAAGTACGCTTGCATTATTCAGGGTGCAAATTACTTGGACGTAGAAGTAATGGCTCTCAAATGTTGCAATGACAAAAAGAACATTTTCAAGGCAGATGATTCTGATATAAGTTCAGTTAAATGATGTCAGATCTTTCTGAAATTGCCAATCTGGTTGGTTCAGAGGATCGTCAGAAGTATCAATTCAAAGATGGCTTAAATGTGGATGGGTAGTTGGTTATGAGCTGAATTGTCTTATTCTACTTCCACTAAAACATTACATTTTTAGGATAAGTGAGATATTTTCCAAATTTTAGTTAGGTTAGTTTAGATTTTATATTGAGTTCAGGTTAGGAATTTCTAAGACTTCAGTGTGCATAAGTGCCCGCAGTGTAGTTGATGTTGTTAACAGAGATTGTTGATCACCGAATGTACTTATTGTGGCACACGATTCTTATGCTGTTGTTGGGTTTCGTAATGTTTGTGGGGTTGTGGATGGAACACTAATAAAGACACCAGAACAAAATGAAGCTCATTCTGTGGATAGACATGTTATGTTTGCACGTGAATCAAATCCGTTATTTACTTATTTGACTGAATTTGGTGCTAACTTTAGTCTTTGAAGTCGTAGGCCAATCAACGCATTGGTATACTCGAACAATCATACTGAACTCCATTGTTGTCAATATAGCAAAATCTAGGTACTATTAAATATAAAATATTGTTAAGAAATGTTTTCTGTTGGTTGAGCAAGCCTTAATAAATATTTTTATGATTAAATATAAACATCTCTATATGTATAGCGGTAAAATACAGCAACTTTAGCTCTGCTGCTTAGCATTTTTGTAAAGTGTCATTGACAACATTGCAGTAATGCTTAACCACGTAGAAAGAAAGGATCCATTGTGCTAGAAAGGAGCAAAGTTAAGGACGAAATGTTATAAACTCCAATAAGTATAAAGAAGAAATAGACGTCACCTTAATTCTAAAGACTATGAACTGGAAAGCTCTGGGCAATGACAAGATATCAAACTACTAGCTCAAGTATATCAATGCTGCCCATAAACTCTTGATTGAATAATTGTATAGGCTTAATGAATTTTTTGAAAATATAGAAAATGTAATGAAATGGATGGAAAATAGAAAGACATGTTGATACACATTTCAGAGTCAGTGGAGTGTCAGCGTATGGTGTGGTATTATGGGAACACATAATTTTCCCTTATTTCATTGACGAAAGTTGAATGGGCGAAAATACAGTTATTTCTTGATACAAACGTTATCTATCCTGTTGGAATATGTCTGTGCATTAGTCTAAATTAGACGTGATATAATGATGGATGTCCCACTCACAATATGTTTAGTCATGACTATCTTACAATTAACAGTGTTTGGCAACGTTGTTACTGCAAAATATGGTGGTCCGATTCACTTTGTTCTTGTGTTTCCTTCCTATCCTTGTATTCACCTTGCTGTTCTTTGTTGTTCTCTTATTACTCTTGTCATTTTCTCGTTCTCATTTTATTTCCTTTGTTCTCCTTGTCTCCTTGTCTTCCACTTGTTCTCCTTGCCGTTGCCTCGTCTTCCTTTCATTTCCCTTGTTTACCTCGTCTTCCTCTTACTTTTCTTGTCTTCCCCTAATCTTCTCCTTATTCTCTTTGTTTTCTCACCCATACCTACATGACACCCACACATGAAGACATGCATCGTAGTGAAACTGCACTTGTCGATTTTTTTCATTTTACTGAAACCTTTTTTAGCACAAAGTTGTTATATGGTAAAATACTAAGTTTTTCTCCATTTATTTTTATTAAAAAAATTCAGCATTAAGCATTTTCTACAATTATCCATAAAGTGTATGTGATAAAACTGCTGGTATGTATTTTTTAGTTTGTTCGGCTCAATTTTTTTAAACCAGCAGCATGAGGGGAAAAAATATTTCTATGTTTAACCCAGACAGTAACTCTAAAAATGATTGCAGGGAACTCAAAGAATCCCTATAATTGCTTGGAACGTTTAAGTGGTTGGAGGTTGTGTAATTTCAAATACAGTAGAACCTCTATTATCCGTGGTAATGAAGGGCGTGGAATGAATGGTTAATAAAAAAAATTGGATAATCCGTACCATATAAGATTTTCATAAATTAAGTGCGTAATACAGTTTCGTAATTTCCTCCGTGGTCTTGTGTTTTTAACATGCCAAGTAGTGGATCAGAAGTTCATTAATTTAAGTCTGGTTTTCAATGACGGGTTTTTAAGAGCCAAGGAAGCACTTTATGACGACTGTCTGTGGAAAGATAGGAATAGTACAGGTCTCATGTTGTAGATTTACATACTTATTACACTTTATACTTGTTTTTAATTAAATCGTGCACAGTTGTAATTCTTATTTCGTATTCTGATGCGAGATGAACCACAGTTTCTCTTTTCTCAAACCACTCAATTACTTGCACTATTTTTCGTAGCACAACTCCTTTTCTTTGACAGCTGTGGAAGGCATTTTGCGTAGAATTGAGACCTCTCGAAAAGTAGACCATACTGTATAAGGGTAAAAGTTTGTAAAAGGCACTCTGTAGAAAAAAATCGTACTAATAAAATGTACAGTAATTCATATTTTTTCTGCAACATAAAAAAGAGCGCGTGAGAAAGACAGTCGGACAATCCACCAATCAGTTAATAGGGTGACGGAAAATCGGGGGTTCTACTGTAATCAGACGGTAGATTGCTGTTTGATGAGAATCGTCTTACATAATCATAAAACAAAGAACTTGAACTTTTAATGAATATCGCAAAAAGTGTAAGGAAATAAATTCAGTTTTCGCTGCTAATGTCACTATTATTATCTTGAATGTAATACATAATATACGATAATATTCAAACTTCATATATTTTTCCAGTATTGATATGTTGTTAGTTGCATCGTTGCACTTCTGCTAAGGAAGTAAACATATCAAGCTACCAGGATGTTGACAGAGATATTGAAATATTCAGAGCCAGGTGTTTGAAATATTATGAAGTGACATTTGATGAATCTGTTCAAAGACTAGTACTAAAGACTAATTTTGGTTCGAAAGTTATGGAAATACTCTGCTTCTCACTTGCACACGTCATTGCCATAACTTTTCGGCAGATATCTCAGGGTGTTGGAGGGGGAAGAAAAATTCCTCGTATGTGGCCGTTGGATGAAACAGAGGATAGTCTTCTTATTCTTCAGCTTTGTCATCCTCTCTGTATTCACTATCCGAGTCTGCCCAAAACCTGAGTCCTCAAACTATCTTTCTCCACTCTTTGCACATGGTCATTCGCATTTTTCCACCATAGTCTCTGAAATAAAGCTTTAACGTCACTACACTAGGAAAACTCGTTGAGGTTACCCTGAATGCCTTATGGGAAGACTGTCTTCTCCACTTTGGGATTCCTAAGCATTGTCATTCTGCCGCAAATCCAAAGGGCAGTTTGTTGGAGTGGGAAGGGTTTTGACTGGAACTATGATTTATGGTACTTCGCTACTATTATGGTGAAATACATCAGCTTGTGTTTTATTCTCTGAATGTCTAATCGCATACATACTTTATTTTATGCGCTGTATTATTATCAGTGTCTGTAGCTTATTAATTTTGCTAACTAAATAAAATACTATTATAGTCATAATCATGAAAGAAAAATTTCACAACCTCGAGCGGGAATCGAACCTACGACTTCCTGTACTCCGGTCAAGCGCTCTACCACTGAGCTATCGTGTTCGTCTCACGCTAAAGGCTCGGAATCATCCTTTCATACTGGCGACTCTGTTATAGAGTACTGTCCATAGCGTCTGATCTAGTCAGCAAACTAGACAAATGTAATCTTCATCTTACGATGTTTGGTGAAGATGAAGATTACATTTATATAGTTTCTTCACACCCATAAGCAGTGCTGACTAGATCAGACGCTATGGACAGTACTCTATAACAGAGTCGCCAGTATGAAAGGATGATTCCGAGCATTTGGCGTGAGACGAACTCGATAGCTCAGTGGTAGAGCGCCTGACCGGAGTACAGGAAGTCGCAGGTTAGATTCCCGCTCGAGGTTGTGAAATTTTTCTTTCATACCATGGCATGATTGTGACTATAATAGTATTTAAATTCATTAATATGTCACATCAACGGACGTATGTACATCACCAAACATCGTAAGAAGAAGATTATAATTTTGCTAAGTTTTATAATCAGTTCTCTGATACAATTATCAATTAGTTCACCGCCACTAGCATGTCTGACCATGAAACAAGTGGATCTGGGTTCAAATCTTGGTTAGAGCAAGTTACCTGGTTGAAGTTTTTCCGGGGTTTAACCCTAACCCATTGAGAACAGATGTTGGGCAACTTTCGGTGCTGGGCCCTGAACTTATTTCGCTGGCATTATCACTTGAAAATTCTCTCCTTATTAAGCTTACTGACAGCCACTGATGCTTGGCGCATTTGCGTGCTGATTCATAGTTGCAGTTGGTCATGGGCTCGATTACCGCTTAGGCTGATTACCCAGTTGGGGTTTTCTAAATCATAAGAAAAATGACAGGTAATCTGGAGAATGCTCAGCTCCATCTCGCCAAATCCCATCTCATTATCACATATTCCATCGACGGTAAATAACCCAGTAGTTGATACAGCGTCTCTAAATAACTAAGTGAAGGAAAACAAAATTGTGAACTGTAGTTATGTTATTGTACCGTACTGGTATAACTTTATTTTGCATAAATGTATTAAACATTATTTTCCTTGATTTTTGTAAGCTTTACAAATGTACTGATGCAGTAAACGAAATATGCTGCTGTGTAAGGGTCTAAGTTACATTGTGTCTAATATTGAGTATATTGTGGAATAGAGGTCACTAGTTATACTTTATCGTTTATAAGAATGTTAGGTTTAAAAATCTCATCAGGAACAGCACAACTTGGTACTTGCTAGCTAAAACACGGGAACACTCATTGGAACGAAGGTCTATGTTACAGTCATACAGTGTAAGGCACGTGATCATTAGCCCTGTATCTATCTTTAGAGCTGTACTGTGTAGTGTAGAGGAGTGGTATTGAATCCTTCTTGCTAGTGTATGCCCCAAAATACATTGCAATTAAATAAGAAATAACAAAAGATGCTGTAAACAAAATAAATTATTATTATTATTATTATTATTATTATTATTATTATTATTATTATTATTATTATTATTATGATTCAATTCAAAACAATAATGCAACTTTTATTGTTACGACAATAATCACTTTCTATAATTGAATGTAAACACTCCCGTCAACAATGGGATTTCCACTCCACACAGTATTCGTTATTGCATTCCACAGACGACAATGCTAATTTACTTGGATTATTGAGAACAACAATGTACTGCTAATTGTAACTAATGTTCACAAAGCACTATTTACAAATCAGAACTGTCAGTTCTCAGTTCACAGTTCGTTTGCCTTGGTTAGTTCTTCTAGCTCAGTCACTCGAGTTCACAGTATCTCGAACCCCAGACCTTCAGAGACAATCCACTGAACTTCGAACTCAGGTCCCCCAACTGCGGTCCACTGCACTCAAACTCAGGACTTCCGGCTCCCACAGTTGCGGACACAACTCAAGTCGAACTCCGGTCTCGAAGCTGGCTTCACTGCTACACAAGACTGCCTTGCTGTCCAAAACTAGCAACGACTGCAACTAAACACTCCCGTCAACAATGGGATTTCCACTCCACACAGTAACTGCAACTAACTCAAGTTCACTCGCGTGTCGTATTTATAACTAAACCATAGTTTCGGGAAAGTACGATGCTGGAAATTTCTACGGATGTCCAGAAGATGGCACCTCTTGAATTCTCTGGATTTCTTCCCTCAGTCGCAGGCGCATTACTCCCCCCTCTCTGCCGCGGTCGCCGTCTCTCCTCTCCTCTCTACACCACAGCATGTGCCCCAGGAAGCAGATGCGCGCGCAACTTCATTTGCCGCGCCGAGCCACGGCCGACCTTGCCCTCTTTCTGCCGGTCGTGAGATCGTTTCCCGGCTGTCACATTATTATACATACGAACGTGCACGCACGCACAATAGTTATTGATACAATAATAATAGTAATGAATTTTGTTGCTGAAATAGTCAGGAAAAAACTTGGGAAGACAGAGACGAATGGAGGCATATTTGGAATCAGTCTTTCGAAAAGAGGACACGATAAGAGGATGATGATGATGATGAATGAATGAATTTTATAATAAAACAAATATAATAAGATATGTCGGCATATTTACATACCTGGTCAGTGGAACACGTACCCCTTGAGACATAAGGGTACGCATATCAAAGATTGAATACCACTGGTTTAGAGAATATGGTGTCTTTAGAGTAAATGTCGATTTCTTTCGGAGTAGCAGTAATGAAAATATAAACACAAAACAGGGGCGTCATTTCAATTTTTTTGCGTGGGGGAGATTTTTATGGAAGACTTACAGGGGATATCATGGGGTAAACTTGGCCGTAAAAGAATTAAATCATTATATGAGATGCACTGAACATTATTTTTTTTTTCGCTATTTCTTAATTACTATTTTAAGTCACTAACAGAACTGATATGGTTTAATTTCTTTTGTTTTATAGTGAACTCCAGTTTACAATAAATTTTATGGTTCCACACATATACCTAATGTCAATCCAAGCCAGGAACAGTATTTAGACCAAAACTATTTGACGTCACTATTTGCGATTGGTTGAGAGCCAAGGCTAAGATACCCTATATAGTCTCGGAAGTATTTAAATATAATTAACGTTTTTACACAGTACAATGTAATTAAACATTATCTAGATTAAAAGAAACCTAATGTACAATGTGTACTTGATTTTTTTTAACTACGTGCGTAATGATACATTGGTCTGATTCTTGAGTTAAATAGATTAGTTTTGTCTCGTGCGTAATGATACATTGGTCTGATTCTTAAGTTAAATAGATTAGTTTTGTCTTCTTAACCTACTTATACGTTACATAATTTACATGTGCTTGTGATTTCTTTAGTGTCCTGATAATATAAAGTAGGTATTTAATATATCTAGAAAAGGCTCCGTAGTTTTGTTAACCATACTTTTCAGAATTCGGAGTAAAAATGTCATCATCTTAGCATGAAATTCGTTGTGAGCCTGTAATACAGTATTTGATTGTGAGTACGAATAAATGCAGAAAAAATAAAATGCTTAAAAATAACTTTAAATATAGATATATTGATTTTCCGTCACGAAAATTTATTTTTAATTGTGAAATATAACTTAATCACGAATTTTGAGGACGATTATGTTGACTGTTACACTTTTACTACGTCATACTACTTTTGACCAATAAAACGGTACGAAAGGACGTCTTTCAACCAATCATGGCTGCTTATCGCATAATTTTATTGCGTCCCTAGCATTTGTTTCTTTGTTTGCCAACATTTCAAACTGCACTGGTCTGGACGTGGGAAAAAAAAAATTACAAACCACTCCAGTCGATGCACAGCAGTTTCAGATATGACTCGCATTGGCATTCAAGAACAAGAATTAATAAAGATCACTGGTCATAGCTATGCATCTTCCCTGAAACCCTATTTACAAATAAATGAAGAGAACCCATTCGGAAATCCTGAATAAGTTGAGGAATAGGGGAGACTGTTGTACCTTTAGCATAGTGTACCTTTGAACATTTTTTGTTTCTTAATTTTTGCTGCTACCTAGAGGACTGAAAATGAAGTAGATTGTAGAGAAAGCCGCTAAGTAGCTCTGGTCGTAGTTTCAGTTTGATTTATTGCAAAGTGTGAGTTCCGTGGACAAAAGAAATTTTTTTAGTACCAAAAGTAAACATTTCGTTCATTGATGTATGTTTTCTAACACAAAACCAGATTGCATTTGTTAATATCTTTCAAGTACGGTGTGTTCCCTATCATCTGGTGAGTAATAACATATTTTAATTTCCATGATTTATTTGACTCTCTTATTTTTCGGAGCCATATTTGTTTAAACGTGCACCCTCTTGTACCTTTGAACACAAAACATCTTGTACCATGGAACATGTTCCAAATTACACGATGCTATCGGTTTTTGTTTTTCTTTTATTTTAAGGTCATGTCACGAAGTAAGTCTGAAATTAAAGAGGTCCCCAATTGATTCGGATGCTTTGAAGAAAGTTGTTGATTCAGTTATTGCTTCTCCAGGAAGTAAAATCTAAATCAGAGAAGCCTGCTCTGGTTTATGATTACAAATACATTTCAAATATGATTGTCATTTTTTAAAGCTATATTCCCTGCTATATTCCATGTGTTCCAACTTACAAGAGTGTATGTTCCAAGGTACATGATCCTGTTGTACCTTTGAACACATTACATATACCTTCATTTTATTTTTTCCATCCTTAATAGATTTGTAAAACAGAAAAATACATACAGGAAGATGTAAAGGAATCTTCAATAATTATTTCAAGCATTTTTTCATTTTAAAAATTTCATCTCCCAAAGTTAAAAAAAATAAAGTATGAAAAGTGTTTAAAGGTACAACACTCTCCCCTACACCATGTACATCAACGAGTTCCACTTCTTTTATGCATACGTCCAATATAACATCAACTGAACAGCCAATCACTAAAACATTCGAATTTGAAAATTGTACATTCAATAATTGTTCCTTTCAAAATTATTCATGTTTATTTTTTTTATTTCATCATCGTTAATTAAAACTTTTCGTGTTTATTTCATTATCCCTAATTAAAACTTTTCTAACACTTATTCATATTATTTAGGTTATGTTATAGCTTGTGCTGTATGGTATTACCACAGTCTAGTATACACAGTCACGAAGCTTGGGATGATTTTTTGCAATTATCGCGATAGTTGCTAGCCGCTTGGAGCGCTGTGAGTACTAGGAACAATAGACTGTGCCACAGCCATCGTGATCTAATACAGGCCGTAAGGCAGACCATGTAACTCGCTTAACCCGATCACAAAGGGCGGCGTTTCAACCATATAAATTAATTGGAATGCATAAACAGTAACATATGTTTCTCTAAAATGTAGTGTAATTCCATTAATAAAATTTAAAACAATGATTATGAGACACTTCAGACATAATTCACTTGCGGTATAATATTATTTATGGTGTGAAAATTACATTGTTTGTATGTGTATTTTTTTTATTTTAGTAGGTTATTTTACGACGCTTTATCAACATCTTAGGTTATTTAGCGTCTGAATGAGATGAAGGTGATAATGCCGGTGAAATGAGTCCGGGGTCCAACACCGAAAGTTACCCAGCATTTGCTCATATTGGGTTGTGGGAAAACCCCGGAAAAAACCTCAACCAGGTAACTTGCCCCGACCGGGAATCGAACCCGGGCCACCTGGTTTCGCGGCTAGACGTGCTAACCGTTACTCCACAGATGTGGACTTGTATGTGTAATACCTGGCTTTATTTCAATTAAATATTGCGAAATTCGTGTACACTTAGCGGCAAAAGGAATGGACAGGCCGACAATTTCTAAGTTCCAGAGACATAACATTGCGCATGCTCGTCTTGTTAAAGCCATAGTTCACTAGGTAACACAATTAAACCATTTAAATTTGCTCTATTTTGTTTAAGAGTCTAAAATATGTAATAAAATCGAATGGCTAGTTGATTCTCGATACATCAGGGCCCTTGAAGAGTGAAATAATAATAAATGATAAATACAAAATCAATCGGAGCGAATATGTACAGGAAAACTACGTATTATGCCGCGTCTGTATTAACAGTCAGAGTAGCGTAAGTCGTTACGGCATTGGACTATTGAACAAGTTGGTAGTAGTAGCTGAAGGTTCGAATCTCCCCCAATCTTCTTCTTTTTTATTACAAATTTGCCATCATATGTGTCTCGCAAAGCTATAATTATGTGGCGATATCTCGTAGAATATGCCCAAACTCTAATAAATAATAAACCTCCCTCTCTCTTTCAAGCAATACTGCCATCTGTTAATACAAAGTTCTGTCTCGTCATTACGCTTGAAGATGACACAGAAACAATAACTCATTGCCCTGGTTCGCATAGGTTATTCTGCGTATGCTACTCTCCGACAGGACTTCGATTGGAGAAATGCCATTTTCTCCGATGAGGTAATTGTCTCCAATAGCAACGATAGTACTGCCCTAGTTTATTGTATGAATGGCCACCGATACGATGAACGCTTCGTGAGACGAATTATTAACAAGTCGGGTTGCGTGAGGGTCGAGTGTTGGGGGTGGATGTCATACGATGGGGCAGGACTTATGGAACGCATCCACGGGCGGTTTACGGCAGACGTCTACGAACACATTTTGGCAAATGTAATGATCCCTTCCGCCCGAAAACGATATCAGAAAAGAACACTTTTCTTCCAGCAGGATAATCATCGTTAAATAAAACATAACATTTAACATTAACGTCGCATGACGTGATAGGAGCAAAACGAAAAAACCTAACAACATTGCAGTCTCTAAGGGTGCTATTCATAGACATTTCGCTAGCCCGCGCTACGAGCGTGCTAAACAGGATTCATATCATATCATATCGCTAACACTGGTTTATGAATACGAAAAACGTTAGTTCGCTGATCATCCACCGAAAGCCCGAGTTTAGAATGCCTAGAATACGACCCTAAGAGACAGTCCTTTATTCTTGGGTGACTCTATGACCACTAATTTACTGTTTATATTACACAATGTCCCATATCCGTTATTTTTACATAAAATTGATTTCCACTTCTGTTTTACACGTTCAGTAACCGGTGTACTTGGTGTTTCATTAATTCTCTGCATCATTTTCTAAATTAATTTGAGGGCTTCTGGCATCTCTTGCTCTGACTTTTCTAACCGTGTAATAGTTTCAGATACAGTTTGAAAATAGGTTTCTATGAAAACCAAATTATTCGTCAGAACCTTCAAATCCAGAGCGTTTTCCTTTGCGTATTTGTTGGCATTTTAATGTGTCTTGTCTGGAAGCAAGCTTTGTTGCAAATTCCTAACGTGTCAGTGGAAAGTTTGTGATGCAAATCAACATGGATTGGACTGTTTTATCTTGAACGTTGTGAAGTCAGCATCATGTTCACAGTTGGGAAAACAAATATCGCTTCCATTTTCGTCCGGAACATGTGAACTTTGGTTCATAGAACTTCTTCACTAGGTCTGATGGACAAGTCCAGGGACTTGTAAGTGTAAAAGTACCTTCTAGTAGTGCATTTATATTGTCATTGTTGTCTGGAGTAACACTTCTGAAATAGTGGACAATTTAGAGCAACTACTGTGAGTGACAACACTTTTATGTGTTTTTTTTTCTTTTTTTGCCATTTGTTCGGTTAAGAGAAGTTCTTCCGCCACTGATAACAGTGAAGGAAGTTTGACACAATAAGAGGAAGGCAGGTCCTTGCGGAGTAAAAACGTTATTTTTCTAATAGTCTGTGCCAGCATAAACCAAAAGAAGTTACTATTCGAAGTATGGCCTTCTTGAGCCTGCTGATGCCATAGGAACCAACTCACCCAGAAATAGATCAAAATAATATCAATATTACGGAAGTTCTCTGAAATTTGAAATCGGGAGTTCATGTAGACAAGCCAAGAAACGAGTGGAAATGTATTCTCAGTTACTTTTCCAGTCATGAATAATTTACTTAATTGAATTTGTCGATTCTGGAGAAACATTGAAACATCAGAATTTCAACCCAGATTATCAGTTTTCAGACACTGATAAATTATCCAGCACCTGCTCGTCTATCTACGAGTAATTCCAGTGCTTCTGTGGCACGTATTTTTTTCAATGGTGATCGATATCAGAACTAAGAAGAAGCTGGAATAGTTGTTGCACGTGTAAAATTAGACAGATTTTACTATGCAAATCTAGTCTTTCAGGTGAAGCTCCCTGTAAAGCAGATTTTAATAATTTCAAGGGAAAAATTGTTCCGGGGCCGGGTATCGATCCCGGGACCTCTGGTTGAACGTACCAGCGCTCTCCCAACTGAGCTACCCGGGAACTCCACCCGACACCGTCTCAACTATTCCCTTCATATCCACACAACTCGCGTGGGCTGACGAAACGCCAGAGACCCACATCGAGTGCACACAAACTCTGTGTGACTTGGAATTGTGGTTTTCTGTTAGCGTACACAGTGACGTATATATTATGCAAATCTAGTCTTTCAGGTGAAGCTCCCTGTAAAGCAGATTTGAATAATTTCAAGGGAAAAATTGTTCCGGGGCCGGGTATCGATCCCGGGACCTCTGGTTGAACGTACCAGCACTCTCCCAACTGAGCTACCCGAGAACTCCACCCGACACCGTCTCAACTTTTCCCTTTATATCCACACAACTCGCGTGGGCTGACGAAATGCCAGAGACCCACATCGATGTTTCTGGCGTTTCGTCAGCCCACGCAAGTTTTGTGGATATAAAGGGAAAAGTTGAGACGTTGTCGGGTGGAGTTCCCGGGTAGCTCAGTTGGGAGAGCGCTGGTACGTTCAACCAGAGGTCCCGGGATCGATACCCGGCCCCGGAACAATTTTTCTCTTGAAATTATTCAGATTTTACTATGATTGCACTGTCATTGGAAATATATTAAAGTTGTTCCGTGAAGTCATGCAGCTAAAGCACGACAGAATAACACTGTTAACTGCAGAAGGAGAGACTGATGGAGGTACCCGCTAAATGGGATACATAAAGGAATAGGTTTTTATGACAAAATATGCCCAAATATATACAGAGGGATTTTTTTATTGCATTACAGAGATTTACCATTCCGAGAGCCTAGCAACGCCGGCGAAGACCAGTCTCAGTAGGGATGTCGGTGTTAGTTCGTAGAGAGGTGTTCCCGTGTCAGGCCCAGATCGTAATATGGAGGTGGGAGTTATCTTGCTGTCACCAGATATATATATATATATATATATATATATATATATATATATATATATATATATATATATATCTTCTTAATTTTTATGACGTACATAACAAGAATTGCTACCAGGTTTAACCAGCTGCTCCTTATTATTCTAGACGATACTATTCAAACTATTAAGTCTCTAACGACACGACAATCAGTATTTCTCTCCCAACAGATTATGAAGTTCGGAAAACCCACATCTGGCTCGCCGCGAAATATGCCAGAGGTGGGAGTTCGGTGCGCTGTGCAGACAACACGAAAAGAGGACCCACATGTTTACAGAAAGATACGTGGAACTAATATTATTGCCAACTTGCGCAGGAAAAGAGTATAAAATTTTGAATTAAATTGCAATATATCATATTGATAATGAGAAACTGAAAAGTCTTAAGACAATATAGTAATTTAATTGATCAGAATTTAAAATTAATACTGCAAACTGTGGCATTTGAGGCGAAAAACATTTGTATTTTTATTCACTAAAAACGAGGAATTACATTTTTACCCTAATACCACTTTATGTTTTTACAGAACAAATCCTGCAAAAGAAAGTATGTGAATTTTTAGTGATTTCACCACATTTTCTACGATTGTGTCTACTGTAACTGTGTGAAATATGATCTCTCTTGGATTTAGTTTAAAGTGTGGAATTTTAGCCGCCCTAAATCCGTCGAAGTTTATAAATATTGAAACTAATATTGTATATAAAATATGCATGTCGAAACTTCAATTTGTTTGTTGTAACTGCTGCTCAATGTACAGCATGACTGTTCTTCACTGTCATTGAGTGACGAAGGGAAAAAAATATGAATCATGTTTTTAATTGCCTAGCCATTACTTTCGTTTTACATATTATGTCAACCCCTTGACAGACATTTTGTTTTTCGTTTGCGTGCGTGAGTAATATTGATGCAAGATCTTTGTCACTCTACGAGATTTTCCCGCGTCGCAGTGACGTGTCGGCCTGATGATGGAGCGCCTGGCCGGTATAACCTGTTCTGCCGAGTTTGATGGCCGACCGACCGACCGACCTGCCGGCTCGCATCTCAAGTGCGCGGCCAGACATGTAGCGACTACAGATCCCGATGGTGTGAAAACTAAAATACCTGAATCCAATTGAGAGAAACCTAGTGACCTCTACATGCTTATAGTGTTGTGACATGAAATTTGTGCAGTGACATCTGTGTGAGTGACAGAACCATACATATCTTGTCAGTAGTGACATCTGTGATGGTCCGCCATGCCGAGTCCGCTCCGCGCAAGTGTTGGTTAGCGAGCAGTCCTGATGCGGACGTGAGCGCGATGGATGTGTGGGAGATAGTGAACCACCTCCTGAGAAGCTACCATCAGGTACTCGGGGAGGATTGCAATCTCTTTCATGCTTAATGATGAATTTTTCATTCTTTCTACGATGTCGTAGAAACGAAAGAAGTACCTTAACAAGAAGTGGGCAGCCTCATTTATGCCAAACTTCTCTCCCTTTCTTTTTCCCTCCGAGATACTAAGAAATTTGACTTCATATCTCAGACTTGCCATTTCACGCCGTATACCGATTTTAACACATAACGAGTTGAAGTGCAGTTTGTGGTGGATGAAGGTAGTTGCGAAGCAGATTTTCCGAGATCATTCCCATCCGATTGTCATTTCATCATTTCTCCGCTCAAGTGTAAATAGACGAGACAATCTTACTGTCAATGCGATGCACTCAGAGTTGTCTGGCGCAATCACGTCCTCTCTCAAAACAAACTACTCGCGGACTTGAACCAATAGGAATAGACCTATGTAAGTTACATATAAAACACACGCAGAATTGAGTCAAGAAGATGGTACTCCCACACTTTCGTGACCTTGGCATCAGGAAGTAGTGCTGGGAATCGAATGCCATTATCCGTTGATTGATTCGGAGAACAGTGTTGCCAATTCACCGGTTTTCCTGCTAGATCTGGTGTTTTTCTCTGTTAGATTAGCCGATAAAATTTATGGGCTGTATTCATAGACGTTCTTAGCGCGGGCTTCCGGTGGATGATCAGCGAACTAACGTTTTTCGTATTCATAAACCAGTGTTAGCGATATTATATCGTCACCTCAACGCAAGAACTAGGTAACTCGAAATTTGCGTTTTTTAGTCATCTCTTTTATAGCACAGAAAAAAATCGCACAAAATGTAATGCAAGAACTAGGTAACTGAACGAACGATACTAGCGACATCTATTTTCCAATGTAACAAATAGGTAGAAGAAAACGAGACATATTCCTTAGTGCAATAAATAAATAAATAGGCAATGTCACAAAATAGAAAAAATCAAGTTGCCTAGTTCTTGCATTCAGGTGACGATATGATATGAATCCTGTACAAGTAATCACTCGATAGCCAGGGCTAGCGAAATGTCTTGTAGAATTTGTATTGCGGGTATGGAGATTTAGCGGATTTTTTTTTAATACAGCAGCAAAGTGTAATTTTACATTGACAATATGATAATTTAACGTGTTTTTAAGAATGAGTTGGCTACTCTGTCTGAGGATACGATAGTACAACGCTCCATTCGAGTTTCTCCTGTAGTATTGACTGTGGCGGGCACTTTGACTTAGGGACTCGGAAAAACGCATGTCGGCACCAACTTGCAAATATTGCCAACCACGTGTTATAATATGCCTTTTTTATAATTACCATAGTTATGAAACACTTGTTGATATTTGAAAAGGATGATACAAAATTGTGTAGCCAGTAGTAGTCAAGAGCCAGAAAAAAAAAAAAAAAAAAGAATAGACCTAAACAAGTCCATCCGTCATCTTGAACTAAATCCATGGCGGTATCCTTAAACTATATATCTCGTTATGTTGCTAATGAAGTGTTTTATTGTATTAACTCATACCCACTGTTGTTAAGCACTAAGTAATAGAGTATATTAATAACTTATTTTTGAAAGTGTTCATTTAACAACGGTGTATCAACTATTGGGTTATTGAGAGTCGAAACTAGTGATGGCGAGATGGTATTTGGCGAATTGAGGCCGATGATTTGCCATAGATTACGTGACATTCGCTTTACGGTCGGAGGAAAACTAGGAAAACCCGACCAGGTAATCAACTTATGAGGAGAGACTGATGAAATTCTCAACTTCGTTACTATTGCATATATTGACCCAATTTTTTTACCACATATTCCTAGTGTTATGTGATGTAAATAAGACAAGTTTGAAACAAATCAGTTTTCAAATAAGATTAAAAAAATAATCACTTTAAAAATTGCAAAAATCATATCGTCTTCAGAAAACTTATGATCAAGCATGAAGAGATCTCTAAATTGTAGCGAATACTCTCATTTTCCAACCTGAGTATGATCATTAGTTTTCCTGAACAGAAAAAAGTTACAGCCATGATTAACATTTTCAGAAAAGAAAAAAAAAAAAAAAGGATTCAAAATTTAAAAAAATCATATTACAAAATCTAGTGTATGTAGCATAAAAATAAGACCCAGGTTGGTAGACAGTGTATTGTAGAACATACTTGCAGAATTTAAATGTTCAAAGTTGAAAGGTTTTAGAGAAATTGTTCTTCTAGTTAAAGAACATGTTGGAAAACGCAATATTGAGAAATGCAAATTAAAGTTTCAGTAAAAAAGGAAAGGTAAAGGTATCCTCGTAACATGCCATGAAGGCACTTGGGGGACATGGAGGTAGAGCCCCATGCTTTTCATGACCTCGGCACCACGCTCTGACCGCCTTTTACCCCTTTATAGGAGGTTGAGTGAACCTCGGTGCCGTTCTGAAAGTTTGGCAACGAGAAAAAATCCAGTCACCACCTGGGATCGAACCCCGGACCTTCCAGTCTGTAGCCAGCTGCTCTACCAACTGAGCTACCCGGACCCCAATTAAAGTTTCATTATATGAAATAAACATAAAATATGAGAATCCTGTCTAACTTGACTAGAAGGCATCTGCTGAGTAGCTGCAACCTTCCTCTTGCTGTAATGCTTCTTCCTGCCTAATTTTTGCGAATTTGACTTGCCTGCGATACCAGCAGAACTTTTGAGAAGATCACCGTTGGTATTGCTTTAATATCTTGATTTCCTTTGCACTTCCGGCTTTGATAACATTACACCAGGAGACATACCACCCTTCAGGAGTGCATTTGAGGTCATGTGTCGGTATCCTAAGTTGAATTCTGTAACAGATGATGCTACCGTTAAATCAACTTTTGATTTTGAAATAAAGGAATTTTTAGGACATCCAAATCTTACTGGGTACGCATTCCTTACAATTCTGCGTTCTGCTTTCAAGGCACCTCTCGAAAGGAGCATTTGATGCCAGCCTTTGATAAACAGGAATAATATTTTGAAGAACTGTGTTATTATTCGGTTGAGAAGCTCTTATCATCCAGTCTGCTGTCAAAAAATCTGAAAGTTAGAATTTATAAAACAGTTATATTACCGGTTCTTCTGTATGGTTGTGAAACTTAGACTCTCACTCTGAGAGAGGAACATGGGTTAAGGGTGTTGAGAATAAGGTGCTTAGGAAAATATTTGGGGCTAAGCGGGATGAAGTTACAGGAGAATGGAGAAAGTTACACAACGCAGAACTGCACGGATTGTATTCTTCACCTAACATAATTAGGAACATTAAATCCAGACGTTTGAGATGGGCAGGGCATGTAGCACGTATGGGCGAATCCAGAAATGCATATAGAGTGTTAGTTGGGAGACCGGAGGGAAAAAGACCTTTAGGGAGGCCGAGACGTAGATGGGAGGATACTATTAAAATGGATTTGAGAGAGGTGGGATATGATGATAGAGACTGGATTAATCTTGCACAGGATAGGGACCAATGGCGGGCTTATGTGAGGGCGGCAATGAACCTTCGGGTTCCTTAAAAGCCATTTGTAAGTAAGTAAGTAAGAACTGGGATGGAGAGTGGTGTGTGGATGTTCTTTTGATGGGAATCGGGTCTTATTCCCAGCGCTATGGGCTTCTTGAAGAAGCGCCAACAATTGGGTTCTAAGGGCTTGGTTTGCTGACTGTTGATGCGGTGTGGCAAAAATTGTTATTTTCATGGCGTGCAGTCCCTTTATATTACATTACTGTAGTACCTTGGCAGTTCGGTGATTACTGTAGCTGTCAGACTCCCAGGTTTTCTTCCCTCTTAACAGTATTACGTACTGTGAAGCACTGGTTCATTAGAACAATAAAAATAACCGGGAAGAAAAGTGCGAAAAATTCGTATACTTAATTGAAGTATTTACCGCTAAAGAGAGGAATGCCCCCTTTTAAATACGAACTCCGAGCGCACGCATTTAAAAATGGTGTTCAAAACAGGTGTTCCCGTTGCGTTAGTCTTAAAATTTTGGGAATATATCATTTAGGTATTGAACTATTTGTTAAAACAAAAAAGGGGAATTTTTCACAAAATTTCCGCCATTTTGACTAGCAGGAATCGAACGCACGCCAAAGTGCAGCTCTGTATCGATATGCAAATGCGCTGTGCGACCGAGTTACGCCGCGCCGGTGGCTAAGAACTGAATTACTCGTATTAACGATTCGTATACTTAGGCTACAATAAGTAGTACGGTATAGAAGCTTATGTTGTAAGAAGACAAATGAGATCAGGTGATAAACGATCTACATATAGATGACTTGACAATTTTAACTGCAGTACAAGTGTGTTGCATAAAGTAGAAAGGAATTTTACACACGTCAGATGATACCTCTACGAGGTAGCGTCACGGTTAAGGCGTAACGCTGCAAGCCGAAGGTCGCGAGTTCGATTGCCGGTGGGGTCAAGGATTTTTTCCATTGATCTTATCCTGGGTTGTATTCGGCCTGTAACAGAAATGAGTTCCAGGGCATAAAGGCGGCAGTGTCTGTACAGGTGGGAACTCTGTGATGGAGATGGTTCCCACTATAACAATGATGTGTCCAGTTAGATTTAAATTGTGCAGCAGTATATAGTACTCATAACTTAATTTTTATTGATTTGTTGTTGCTTTGAACTCACAAGCAAACATTCTCATGGGGGCAGATAAGAAAGTTATTTTTTTTCTTCCACCATGTTAATAATGTCAGAGCAAGTGCTTATACAAATTTTGACCACTCAAGCACAATTACGAGAGCCGTAAAAATAGGAATAAAATAAGAGATGGCATGGCAAAATAAGACTGTGTGTGTGAACTACGTATGTAGACGAAAGCGTGAGACCTACCACTTCGAAGTGTGCGTAAAGAAAGTGAGATCTCTAGGGGCCATATTCATAGACATTTCGCAGCACGCGCTACGAGCGTAGTAAAGGTACGGTCACACGTCGCTACTTTTGCAGCGATACTTTTATACTGCAGCTGCAAAAGTTGCGTGTCGTGTTCACACGTAAGCCAAAAGTAGCGCGCTGCACGCTACTTTTCGTGCTGCGCAACCCGAGTGCTGCAAAAGTTGCAACTGGAGGTTGCGAGTCTGTTCACACGCAAGGCGCTACTTTTGCAGCCGCAGTCATGCTGCAGGTTCCCATCTCCGTATTGACGTCTCAATATACATTTTGTGGTTATGTTCGCATTATTAAGAAACTCATGCGAAAGCTTCCTTATCTATTATTTGCTTTTCTGTCGTATCTAGTATTCAGAAATTGGCATTATTTTTACTATAAAGCTTTTAAAAACGCCTATATACTTAAATGATAACCAACAGTATATTCACGTAATCAATGTTGGCAACCCTCCTGTTTGGAACTACGCTACGGAAAATTTAAAAAATGAATTATATCGTCACCAATCATGCTCAGACTGTGTTGTGTATTTAATAACTGTTACAAATAATTTATTTTCATCACATTTAACATTAAAATATATCCAAGCAATAAAAGTATCATTGGCACATTTGGGTGGTAACACTGGTTGCAACCGCAGCAAAAGTTTCAACAAAACCGATATCAAAAATGCTGCGGCTGCAACCCTGAGAACCCTGTTCACATGTCGCTACTTTTAAGCTGCGCGCAGCATGGAAAAGTAGCGGGCAGCAGGTTCGGCAGCCGCTACTTTTCGGGTTGCACCGTTGTTCACACGTCGCAGTACAAGAGTTGCGCAGTTTTTTGTACTGCAGCGCTGCAAAAGTAGCGACGTGTGACCGTACCTTAAGCTATCCCCGGCTATCCACTGGTTACTTGTACAGAATTCAAATCATATCCTATCGCTAACACTGGTTTATGAATACGAAAAACGCTGATCATCCACCGGAAGCCCGCGCTAAAAATGTCTATGAATACGGCCCTAAAAGATTATGCCACTGAGCATCAGAACATCATCATAGTTTTAACATGCCCGTTCAGGTGCGATTTTCAATATTATTTAAAAATAATTTTCCCTGGGGCCATTTGCAGAATGAGAACACTTCATTGGAAAAAAAATATATATATCAGAACAGATACAGCAGTTGCTGAGCTATTTTTCAACATATTTCACATAGAAATTGAGATATTTGTCATACCGCGGGATCAACAGAGGGGTGCAGATTGCTGTCACACACTGCTTCCGATCCCAGGCGGCAGACTTCTACGACACAGGGATACGAAAGTTGATCCACGGTATGACAGCTGTCTCAATTCCGGTGGGGATATGTTGAAAAATAGCTCAACAGTTGTATCTGTTTCGATAAATCTTTCCATTAAATTGTGTTTTATTTCTGTAAACGACCCCAGGGAAACTTATTTTTTATGGTCCTCGTAATTGCGCTCGAATGGCCAAAATTTGTGTAAGCACTTGTTTTGACATCATTAACATGGTGGAAGAAAAATTAACTTCCTTTGCCCCCATGAGAATATTTGCTCGTCACTCCTATTGCGTCATCGAGGTAATCTCATTTGAGTTGCGTTATCTCTTGCCGTTCAAATAATTTTTATTAAGACTGAAATGTTATTCCGACATATGTACACTTACGCCAGGTATGCTCTACCGTGTCGTTACAACCTTGTAATGTTATCGAACTACTATATGTATAAGAACATTTCACAAATGTGCGTATTTATTGTGTAATATAATTATATTACGTCATTGAAATTTCATTCCATTGTTGTAACAGCGACTTATTAATGTTATGGACTTAAATAATTTGTTACACATATACGAGGGTTGTTGGAAAAGTTAATAGCCTGACATAGAAATTAAAGTAGGATTATTCTGAAACAGTATTTCTCAACATAATCCCCCCCGACATTCACACACTTGTTGCGCTGGTGGCGGTGCTGCAATGCTATTATCCCTCCTTGTACACAGATTCCTCGAGGTCTGCAAAAAGCCTTCTGCTGCTGTGATAACCCCTTCATTTGACGAAAATTTCTTCCCAGCTAAGTGAGTTTTGAGTTTTGGAAAAATAAAGAAGTCAAGGTGCGGCAACAATTCGAACCGTAGTTCGTGTAGTTTAGCGACCACGATTAGATATGTGTGAACAGGTACATTGTCGTGATGATACAACGCTTTCTTCATGGGCATACCCGGTCTCTTCTCGCGAATTTCCCTTTACTGCAGGAGATTTGAATAATGTTCCCCGGTTATTGTTCTCTCCTTTGCTAGATAGTCAATCATGATTATCGCCTTAGAATCTCTCTCGCCATGACTTTCCCAGCCAATTGAACAGCTTTTACTTTATTTGCAGGCGGGAATCACTGTGCTCCTATTGATACGATTGCTGTTTTGTCTCTGGTATGTAGTAGTGGATCCAGTTTTCATCAATGGCCACAAACTGCTTAAAAAAACCGGGCGGATTTTTCTCGAATCGAGCTAGACGGTTCCTTGAAATTTGACTTCGGATGTGCTTTTGTTTCGTTAACAAGCGCGGAACCAATCTTGGGGAGACCTTGGACATGCCCAAGACACTGGCTAAGATGTGGCGTACCCGTTCAGTGAGATACGCAGAACCTCGCTAATATATGCAATTTCTGTTTCGGTTCCTTCTAGATTTGCATTTCAGAAAGGCAGTGTATATGGATGTGGTATTTTGATAGGAAAGACTTTTTTATTCGTATACGGAGTTTTTTGTTATATGTACTGCGTGTTCGGCCTTTTCCACAAACGTGGAGATTTGCTTAATCTGAGAAGCACACTTTATCTAGGAAAGCACCGTGCTCTTCAATTTTATTCAAAATGTCTGGAAGAAACGTTTGTCGTTTACGTCTTCCAATATAGATTCGCTGATGGTTTGAATCTTGTAGACCCGTAGACTACATTATGAACCGTGGACCGTGGAATGCCGAGCTCAACACTGGCGCGTCGAATTGACTTCTTCGGATTTTTTACGAAGACTGTACTGAATCATTTTCACATTTTCCGTTTGCTATGCTTCCGACGAGTAGACAAAAGACTGCCAGTTTCTCGTAACTGTCTGTCACATTTCACAATGCTCACATAGGAGGGACATCGTCGTGGCGCCCAAGACTAAATTAATAGCGAGAATTTCGTTCTACATACTTCACAGATTTCGTTTCAGCAAGTCCAAGAAAACAGAAAACTTTGTGTTGTGATGCCCACATCGCCATCTTTGCACAGTCTAATCGTGTGATCATTGTTGTCCGCATACATTTTATAAATTGCAAGAGACTTCCTAGTCATATATGAAATAATTTTTATCGGAATCTGATACAACGAATGTTACTCGGGATGTACACTTAGCGGCAAAAAGAATGGGCCGACTCTTGGTCGATAGAAATGCTAAGTTCTATCGCGCGGTTCACTCGTGTAAACGTAACCCAGTGCAAGGCATTGCTGTGGTGTCTCTTCATTGAAAGTCGTCCGTCTATAATGTAGTAAACATTACGAGCAGTGTGTGGCCCAGTGGTAAGAAGTCTGACATCCGTGCCAAAGGTTGTGAGTTCGCCTCTCAGTACGGTAAAATTATTATTATTTTTTTTATTTTAACTTTTACTTAATTTATTAGTTTAAATGTGAAATGGCATTTGTTAACAAACTTCATTATGCCTGCCTTGTATAAATATTATTGCCCATCACCTGTGAGCTATTAATAGGTGAGACCTGGCCTGTATAAACAAAAATACTTGTTTCACATCCTAAAAAACCAGACGCATATCAAACACTAATAAATAATTAAATTAACAAAAACAAACAATTTTTTAATATATTAACAAAACAAGGCCTGTGATGGGGACTAATATCTCGTCCACAAACCATCTATGTCAACAACTGCCCTCATTCTGCGCGGCATGGAGTCTACAAGATTGTGGAACAGGTCTAAATTCTTGCCCATCTCCTCCCACGCATCTAGAATTCTGTCCCACAATTCCTCAGGTGTCCGAACGGGTGGTTGTTCTGCCGAATTAGAGCGTAGGATCCTTTTGCCTGCAGCCCACAAATTTTGAATCGGATTCATATCTGGTGAATTTGGAGGCCAGTTGACTGGGTCGACATCACGCCTCCTCGTAAACCATCTTTGAATCCGGTTGGCGGTGTGTATCGGATGATTATCCTGCTGGAAGAAAAGTGTTCTTTTCTGATATCGTTTTCGGGCGGAAGGGATCATTACATTTGCCAAAATGTGTTCGTAGACGTCTGCCGTAAACCGCCCGTGGATGCGTTACAGAAGTCCTGCCCCATCGTATGACATCCACCCTCAACACTCGACCCTCACGCAACCCGACTTGTTAATAATTCGTCTCACGAAGCGTTCATCGTATCGGTGGCCATTCGTACAATAAACTAGGGCAGTACTATCGTTGCTATTGGAGACAATTACCTCGTCGGAGAAAATGGCATTTCTCCAATCGAAGTCTTGTCGGAGAGTAGCGTACGTGGAATAACCTATGGGAATCAGGGCAATAAGTTATTGTTTCTGTGCCATCTTCAAAGGTAATGACGAGACAGAACGTTGTATTACCAGATAGCAGTATTGCTTGAAAGAGAGAGGGAGGTTTATTATTTATTAGAGTTTGGGAATATTCTAAGAGATATCGCCACATAATTATAGCTTTGCGAGACACATACGATGGCAAATTTGTAATTAAAAAAAGAAGACTGGGGGAGATTAGAAATTTGAGCTATTACTATCCACTTGTTCAATAGACCAGTGCCGTAACGACTTACGCTATTGTGACTGTTAATATCAGTTCGGCATAATACGTGGTTTTCCTGTTCATATTCGCTCCGGTTAATTTTGTATTCATCAATTTTATTATTATTTCACTTTTCAAGGGTCGTGATGTATCTTTAATCAACCCGCCATTCGATTTTATTACATATTTTAGACTCTTAAACAAAATACAGCAAATTTAAGTGGTTTAATTATGTGTTACCTAGTGAACTACGGCTTTGACGAGACGAGCATGCGCACTGTTATGTCTCTGGAACTTAGAAATTGTCGGCCGACCCATTCTTTTTGCCGCTAAGTGTACAGTATTTAAATGCACTGGTGATGTAAGATGTTACCTTTCAAATATATCTAATTGTCACAATTAGCTCCGGAAAAATCACTGTGATAGGTAATAGTGATTTTGTCACAGTGTGTGTTTGGAAGATTCTTGGCGATTGTTTGCTGTCATTAGATTTTCAAGCGGTCTAGAACTCAATTTCACTGCCATCTACTTTTATCTCTGAACAAGCCACGAGGAATGCCAGTGTCTCATGACGAGCCGGCAGATGTTTGTTTATGGCTCTTCTGCCAATTGAGTTGATATACCGGCGCCATGTCTTATATCAACAATAGTGATTAACACGGAGAGTATAGTGAAAAAAGACACTGTGACCTCTGAGCTGTGTTATTGCTGCCGTGTGGGCGCGTATATTCACCGAAGAATGTTCACGATTGATTAAGTGAATCATTTGTGGAAGAATATAGAAGTGCATAGCCTTAGTATCGAAGAGTTGCCGACGTTAACCTTTTGAGTGGGACGAAAATTAATTAGATCCCATTTATGTAAATCAAGCTTTCAGGTTAGTGTGCACTCAACGTTGGTTGCTTGACGGTTGTCAGCCCACTTTGAGGTCTGTGGATATAGAGGGAAAAATTGGATCGGTGTCTAGTAGAGTTCCCGGGTAGCTCAGTTGGTAGAGCGTTGGTACGTTTAACCAAAGTTCCCGGGTTCGATACCTGGCCCCGGAACAATTTTTCCCCTCCAAATTATTCAAATGAACTTTACAGGGAGTTATACCTGAAAGCTTGATTTGCATAATACACGCCACTGTTCGTTAACAGAAAACTACAATTTGAGTCACACAGAGTTAATGTGCACTCAATGTTGGTTGCTTGACGGTTGTCAGCCCACTTTGAGGTCTGTGGATATAGAGGGAAAAATTGGATCGGTGTCTGGTAGAGTTCCCGGGTAGCTCAGTTGGTAGAGCGTTGGTACGTTAAACTAAAGGTCCCGGGTTCGATACCTGGCTCCGGGACAATTTTTCCCTCGAAATTATTCAGATCCCATTTATGTTGTCCTTCAAGTTAGTCTTCTGACTTGCAATTGTCTGGACTCTGGACCTGGTCGTCTTCGGTGAGAGTCGCGTATTGAGCAGAGGTGACGAGTATGAACCAGTGACAAACCTACCACAAAGACAAGGTCATAGGTCTTAATCACACCCCACCACTAGTCACAATGGATTATTACTGGGGGGGGGGACATTTTGCTTTCTGTCTCTCGGGGCATATAACCAGCGAGCAGCATCTAGCCTATTGTGACGTTTCTCTGTTGTGTTGACAAGAAACAGCCAGCAGCACGTGCTGTTGTTCGTAACGTGATAATGTGGAGTGTTTCAAAATTCAAACCACCAAGATGTTATTAGTAACCAGTAGCGGCCCGCGGTTACAAAGGTTGGCAGTCCTGCATGAAAAATAGTGTATTAGCAAACGCATGCTGTCTATTGCATCTAAATCGGATAACGCGTGTAGTTACAACCCTTTCTCGAAATTGACTGTGCACCTGAAATTGTACTCCAACCATCCGTGCGCTACACCTCATCCACCTGGTACAACTAATCACGTATAATCTTTTCGCTGTAAGAAAAATTCTAATGTAAACAATAGCACGTGACTGAAGTGAGGCTTCATTGGCCGCTGTTTGGCGCAATAGATTCTCAGTACGTGTTCCCGCCTACTGTTGTACATTCTGTTTCATGTTAAACATTTCCCGTTACTCGTCAAGTAGGCCTAACCTCACTACTGTGCATTCGTTTGCTTAGGAAACATTTACTTTATAATTGCTGTAATTAAATTATTTTTAAGTCTTATGTCTTCACAATGGACAGTTGAGGATACAGAAGCCATACTTCAGTACCATGTGCTTACGTGAACAACTGCGAGCTCAAGTGACGCCAGCTTGTTACAAGAACAGACTACCTCGGTATTACCGTTGGTATTCATCCGCGTTCATAGTACATAACAAAATATAAAAGTAGCTTTTCTTTTACATAGCGTTTTACACATGAGTGAAGTTAAATGTTTCATCGTATTTAACGACTAGAATTCAATTTTTTATTTTCAAATAATACAAGATTGTGGTTTCCAAATACGAACTATATTTTTCTTCGTCATGTGAGTGTTTCGATTGGGAGCCAATCACGGGTATGACAGCAACGTGCTTATGTTTACATTAGGATTTTTCTTACAGCGAAAACATTATAGTGGAGATGTGCCCCACATGCTTTTCTAGTTTTTTAAGTCAAATTAACTAAATCCTTCACTCCGGTGTTTGTCCATATATTTTCTCCTCTAAGCAGAATACACGGGTGGGGAGAAAGCGTTTTCATGAGCGCAGCAAAAAACCAATCGTTTCCATTACACATTTCGGTATTGAAATGACTAGTGGGCTACATGATTTCCTCGACTTTTTCCAGAAATTTCAATATTTAAATTTTGTGTAGGACGTCCTAATATCTTAAGTTAACATGCAATTTCTCTTTTAATTTCGAAAAGGGTTGGTCGATTAGGTTTTCATTTAGTTTATTTTTAATATAAAATATTTTCTTAGACACACTGACTAATCACATCACACCACCCACAGTACTATAACAATCTGGAACTGTAATGATACACAGTAGTCCAGAAGCCTATTGTTCTAACGCAGGTCATAAAGAGGGTGTTGGCGGTTCTTTTGTGTATTCGGAGAGAGCTGCTTCGGTTGCAGCTCCAATGCAGTCTTATGGGACGGTGAAGAAAACCATTTTTCTGCTGCCGACTACCCTACATTGAGCTCCAGGAACTGCCGATCACAGATCCGAAAAGTACACTACAGCAAAAATTCTCGAGCAGTTCAAGGCTCCTACAGACAGTAAAATCTCGAATCGAAGGAGAATGAATTGGAAAAATAAATGAAACAGTAAGCTAGATTACATAAAAGCACGTTTTACATTTTTAATTTTACAGGTCCATTTAAATGGCGGTTCTGCAGTTCTTATTGTAGAGCCGCCCCTGGTAGTGGCAATTATTATGTTAATATTCCAACTCTAAAATAGAACTAGTAAATAATAATAATAATAATAATAATAATAATAATAATACTGGTGGTGGTGGTAGTAAGCCATCGGCGTAGGTCAGGCAATAGTTCGTTTGCGTGTTGATCCGGAGTTGAGCTTGGGCATGGGTTCGATTCCCGCTTGGGCTGATCACCTGGTTGGGTTTTTTCCGTGGTTTTCTCAACCGTAAGGCGAATGTCAGGTAATCTATGGCGAATGCTTGGTCTTATCTCGTCAAATACCACCTCGCTAGCACCAATTCTATCGACGCTAAATAACCCAGTAGTTGAATAGTTATATAATTAAGTAAAAGTAATAATAATAGGCCTAATATATAAGCACTAAATATGAGTAAATGGTTTTCGTGATTTTGTCCGCCCACCTGTCCAGGCCCATAGCACCTGAGTTTATTCAAATGATTTTATTCATATTTACTGTATGAGTAGATATCGGGTCTTTAAACTCTAAAAAGGGCACATTTGAGCACCTAAAGTATGTTTCAAAGTATTGGTATAGGACCTGCTTCTGGGGGAGGGAGGATAATAATGTGCTAAGATTTAATTATAGCTGTTTCTGAAAAATTTTTCTTTTTACCTGAACACCGTCGGTATTACCTAAATAGAATTATGTAGATTTGATGGTACTATAAGTACCTTAGAAAGGGACAACAGTGTTAATTAAAATATCGTGTGTATCTAATGCCTACCCACTTCACTTAGCGTGATTCGGGTTCCACATATTGCAGATAGATGGCAGGACTGTGACCCATTTTCAAATTGCACAAAACATCGATGGGCCACGCTATGCATGGAGAGTTATGTCGTGTAGGAAGCTAAACTTACACAGGGTTAGTTAAAAGTCCCGCACCACTTAAATAACGTTTGAAGCATTTGGTTCAGTGATATGAAACTTGGCGTGTGAGGGTAACCATATACTAAGAACTCAATAATGGTATTACTGGTATTACCGAGTTTTTTCTACTCTCTTATTTTAAATGTAACACCCAATATATTTTATTTTTGAATAATGCTCATCTCTAAGAGCTTTTCAAAAAGTACCCACTCTTGATACTTCTGTATCAAGAGAGGGAGAGGGGGAAAGGGAGAGATTACGAGTCCACTTAAACGTTTCACGTTAATACAAAAAACTAAAACTAAAATTATTGTATATTCCTTAATTTAATTTTAAAAATGTGTAATTTGTATATGAAAATATTAAACTTACGAAAATAATGAAAATATTTAAAACATATTGAATATAGTTAACCTAGGAAGTATACAAGGTGGAAGTGATATAACTCTGAAGATTGAAGAGAGTAATAGAGCGCATTAAAATAATTTTAAAAATCTGTTACACGTTTTGTAATTCAGTGCCTGATTAATTAGAAAATGAGGCTAAAAGTGTGCGCAGTTTGACAGCAGCACATCACGGCTCACCTACGAAAACACACTCGATATGATTTGATACTGACAGGTCTGTAATTGTTCGCGTTGTTGTTATATATGGGAATTATGATAGCCGATTTCCAGTCGTCTGGGATACTACAATTATTTATTGATATATTAAAAATTCGCATTAAGTACGGTATCATGGCTTCACCTCCTAACTTTATAATTTCTGTGGGAATATCGTCTGGACGTCGCATTTTCGGGTTTGTAGTCATTTTATTCTGTTCCGAACATCTCTAGCCGTTATTTCGAACATCTCTGTGCATTCACTTTCATAGTTTGTAATCTCTCTCTCTCCTTTTTATTGAAAATAGAAATAAATTTTGAGTTTAGTAAGTCTGCTTTTTGTTTGTCCCCTGTAATTATTTGGTCATTAGCGTCTCTCAAAACTGGTATTGATTCCCGATTCCCCCTTCTTCTGCGCATGTAATTATAAAACCTACCCCACTTATTTTCGCCTTCTTTCAATACATTTTGCAGGTAGTTCTCTTCTGCCCTTTTCTTTTCCCTTTCCAATTGTTTCGTAAGGTGCTTGAATTTCTGGTAATGTTCGAAACTCACATTTGAAGGGTACAGAGACAGAACGAACAGAGTCACAATTCTCATAAGGGTGACGACATCATCTAAGTCAGTATATTACTGCATACAATCATCCTTTCCTACATTTTCATTAGGAACAACAATAAATTTTGCAATAATATACTGAATTAGATGATGACATCACCCTTAAGAAAATTGTGACTCTGTTCGTTCTTTCTCTGTGCCCTTCATTTTTTTCTTTTTTTGTTGTTGTACGCTGGCCTAGCCTTTTTCTTAAGTTGTCTGACATATCTTGTACAATATTCCTGGTCTGAATTACTGTTTACTATTTTGTATGGCACGTGGCCTCGGTTAGTATTCGTTTAAAGTTTTCCCAAACTTGACCCATGTTTTTGCCCTCGTCTAAGAATTTGTTATATTGATTGTAAGGTAACCTTGCAAACCGTTTATGTCTGCTTTGTTATACTGCCATATTTTTCTAGTGATATCTATTCGGACATTTGTGTGAAGGCAGTTTAGCTCGAGTTGAACACTGTTATGATCACTGATTCCAGGTAATACTTGGGAAGAATGAAAACTATCCCAGAGTCGTATGAAGAAGACATTGAAAAGGTTATTGTTCCTTGTAGGTTTATTTGTGACTTGTGTAAATCCTTGTTCCCATACCAGGTAATTAACAAAGGTTTGTGAAAGGGTGTTTGTCTCTACCTGACCATTCCAGTTCGCTGCGGGTAGATTCAAAATCCCCTGCTACCACGACCTTCCTTTCCAACGATATTGAGGAAATCTTTTCTTGTAGCTTACTTACTTACAAATGGCTTTTAAGGAACCCGAAGGTTCATTCCCGCCCTCACATAAGCCCGCCGTCGGTCCCTATCCTGTGCAAGATTAATCCAGTCTCTATCATCACACCCCACCTCCCTCAAATCCATTTTAATATCCTCCCATCTACGTCTCGGCCTCCCCAAAGGTCTTTTTTCCCTCCAGTCTCCCAACTAACACTCTATATGCATTTCTGGATTCGCCCATACGTGCTACATGCCCTGCCCATCTCAAACGTCTGGATTTAATGTTCCTAATTATGTCAGGTGAAGAATACAATGCGTGCAGTTCTGTGTTGTGTAACTTACTCCATTCTCCTGTAACTTCATCCCGCTTAGCCCCAAATATTTTCCTAAGCACCTTATTCTCAAACACCCTGAACCTATGTTCCTCTCTCAGAGTGAGAGTCCAAGTTTCACAACCATACAGAAGAACCGGTAATATAACTGTTTTATAAATTCTAACTTTCAGATTTTTGGACAGCAGACTGGATGATAAGAGCTTCTCAACCGAATAATAACACGCATTTCCCATATTTATTCTGCGTTTAATTTCCTCCCGAGTGTCATTTATATTTGTTACTGTTGCTCCAAGATATTTGAATTTTTCCACCTCTTCGAAGGATAAATCTCCAATTTTTATATTTCCATTTCGTACAATATTCTGGTCACGATACATAATCATATACTTTGTCTTTTCGGGATTTACTTCCAAACCGATCGCTCTACTTGCTTCAAGTAAAATTTCCGTGTTTTCCCTAATCGTTTGTGTATTTTCTCCTAACATATTCACGTCATCCGCATAGACAAGAAGCTGATGTAACCCGTTCAATTCCAAACCCTGCCTGTTATCCTGAACTTTCCTAATGGCATATTCTAGCGCGAAGTTAAAAAGTAAAGGTGATAGTGCATCTCCCTGCTTTAGCCCGCAGTGAATTGGAAAAGCATCAGATAGAAACTGACCTATACGGACTCTGCTGTATGTTTCACTGAGACACATTTTAATTAATCGAACTAGTTTCTTGGGAATACCAAATTCAATAAGAATATCATATAATACTTCCCTTTTAACCGAGTCATATGCCTTTTTGAAATCTATGAATAACTGATGTACTGTACCCTTATACTCCCATTTTTTCTCCATTATCTCTCGAATACAAAAAATCTAATCAATTTTCTTGTAGCTTACTCAAAGTAAATAAGTTTGTTTCATTCGGAGGCCTATAGCATGCTATTATATCCCACTTTTCACCATTGTGTTTATTATTGATTTGTACCGCTATAATTTCTGCTTCTGCATGTGACCATAGCAAGCTGCTGTCTATACCTGTTTTAATGCAAACAAATACTCCTCCCCCTTGGCATCTCTATCACTTCTGTGAATCCTATAATCATTCCTGCATATTTCCGCATCATATATGTTACTGTGTGAAGCCATGACTCCGTACCTATAATTATCTCCCGATTGTACATATAAACTAAATTCCAAAATTCAGTTATTTTATACTACACTTCTGCAGTTAACCTTTAGCAACCTTAACAGATTGGTCCTCACCTGTTCGCTGTTCGGCTCCGCGTTGTCCCGTCTTCATTGCTGACTCCTGTCCTCTCTCGTCGCTGCCGCCCCCTAGCGAAGAGAGCCCCCATCGCCGCCGTCCCTCTCCGGTTCAGGTGCACCCAGTCTCGCCCGACGAGTTGCCGTCCACGTGCCGTGTTCCCAGCTGCTCCGCAACCCACTCGAACGCCTTGTTTGCCCGTCCCACCTTCCTCCAGTTGATGTCGCGACGCCTGACGATCCCGCTGATGATGATGTCCGCCGTCGGGTACCGTTTCTTCGTAGATGACACCAGATCATACAAGTTCGCCATGATGTAGTCCACGCTTCTCCTCCTCAAGTCGTTCGTCCCCACATGTAGAATGATTTTCTTAGGATCTCCTCTCTCGTGCTGCTCAATCACGTCTTTCATTTTGTCCACTCGTATTCCCGGGTAGCATTCCACTTCCAGTTCCGGATTTTATTCTGCCACATATCTAACCATCGAGTCCCCCCATGACAACGCACTCCGGACTTCCTTTTTCCATCTTTTGTCGTAGTCGTAAATTTTCTTCTTCCAGGTCCTGCACTGGTTGTTCCGCCCGCTCCAGTTTCTCACTTAATGTCTTAATTTCGTCCCGAAGTGTGTCCAGTTCATTCTCCGCGCTGTTGGTCCCGCAGTCTCTGCACACACACGTTTCTTCGATGATCTGGTCCCTCTTGATTTTCTGACATCCCAGGTGAAACCATACCTCGCAGCCGTTACACAGAACACCTACCCTTAGATTCTTCTTGCAGCTTCCACGTTTAATGCTGGTCTTCTCGGTGTCGTTTATGGGTCCTGGGTTCGGCTCCAGGCCTCCTATTACCAGCATTGTGGCGATTACTATGGCGAAGTAGATATTCACCTTCTGTTGCTTGTCCTGTCCACTTGCCAGCCCTTGGCTTAACTTTCATCGCCCTCCCGCAGCCTACATTCCAATCTGTACGTTCCCAGGTCACAACCCATTGTCCCGTAGCAGGTAGAAAACAGGTCTATACTGTTTTCGCTGTAAGAAAAATCCTAATGTAAACATAAGCACGTTGCTGTCATACCCGTGATTGGCTGCCAGTCGAAACACTCATATGACGCAGGAAACTATAGTTCGTATTTGGAAACCACAATCTTGTATTATTTGAAAATAAAAAATTGAATTCTAGTTGTTAAATACGATGAAACATTTAACTTCACTCATGTGTAAAACGCTATGTAAAAGAAAAGCTACTTTTATATTTTGTTATGTACTATGAACGCGGATGAATACCAACAGTAATACCGAGGTGGTCTGTTCTTGTAACAAGCTGGCGTCACTTGAGCTCGTAGTTGTGCACGTAAGCACGTGGTACTGAAGTATTGCTTCTGCATCCTCAACTGTCCATTGTGAAGACATAAGACTTTAAAATAATTTAATTACAGTAATTATGAAGTAAATGTTTCCTAAGCAAATGAATACATAGTAGTGAGGTTAGACCTACTTGACGAGTAACGACAATTGTTTAACATGAAACAGAATGTACAACAGTAGGCGGGAACACGTACTGAGAATCTATGGCGCCAAACAGCGGCCAATGAAGCCTCACTTCAGTCACGTGCTATTGTTTACATTAGAATTTTTCTTACAGCGAAAAGATTATACCGAGGTCCGACTGCGATGCCGAAAATGTCTGCTGACACAAATACACAAATACGTTATTGAGAAAGGTCAATAGATTTCTGGCTATAGATGAGTAATGAATGTTATGCCATGCCCATGATCAGTTGGACCCACTCTCACTGTAGAATCGCAGCACATATCAGTTAGTTGGTCTCTTTCTAATACCATCAGATCCAAATCTTGAACTTTGTCGACAAAGTCAGTAGGTGACATCCAGATTAAGGTTTGTTGAAGCGATGGAAAACAGCCATGACCTACTGAGGCTTTTGAAAGACCGAAATATTTAACTCGAAACCTTTTGATTGGAAGGTGTTGCGTTTGTAGCAGCAGTTTGTAGAGGAGGAACAGTGTTGTACTTGTGAATTTTATAAAATAATCTATCTCGGCCTCTACAGGTACGTACCTTTCATTTATTACAGTCTTGATCGACAAAAGCTGGCTTACTTGCAGATATAAAAAATTCTAAACTTGTCAATCCAAGGACGCAAAGAGAATATAATTACGACAGACGAAATGAAAGGTTTCTAGAAAGAACTTAGTTCCTGGAAGTACTTTATATTTTAAAAGGAAATCTATCAAACTTCCCGACACTGCACAATATTGTTTCGGAAAATGAAGCTGCAGAATTGAAGCAATGAGCATATCGTGCACTTGGAACAGTCTGAGATCAGCACCACGGCGGAGGAGGAAGAAGAAACTACGTGCTACAACATAGAGAAGCATGTATTGTCAAGGCTGATTGAGCATAATAATACCACAGTTTAGTGTATACAGTTGCGAAGCTTGGGATGATTTTTTGCATTTCTCGCGATAGTTGCTAGCCGCTTGGAGCGCTGTGAATACTAGGAACAATAGACTGTGTCACTGCCGTCGTGATCTAATACAGGCCGTAAGGCAGACCATGTAATTCGCTTAACCTGATCACGAAGGGCGGCGTTTCAACCATATAAATTAGTTGGAATGCATAAAGAGTAACATATATTTCTCTAAACTGTAGTGTAATTGCATTAATAAAATTTAAATCAATGATGAGACACTTCAGACATAATTCACTTGTAAGTTAAGATTAAATATTATTTTTGGTGTGAAAATTACGTTGTTCATATGTGTAATTTTTTCTTTTATTTCGATTAAATATTGCGAAATTCTTGTACATTTATTTATGCACGATTCAATAATTTTCAGTTGCACCGCACGGATATTTAGATATGTTGAAATTATAGGTTATGTTTACTGCCCCAGTTGCCCCTTTCGGTCTAATTTTAGTGGTCTCCAATGCCCTGCCATTCATATGGAAATATTATAGGTTATGTTTACTGTATCTTATATTCCTAAATTCGCAATTATACATTATAATTAAGCATAATGTCATGTATGATACTCCGCACATTCAATTTATCTACAATTGAGTATTGAATTATTGTATTTATCTACTACCTAAGAGACGAAGTAACAATCGTACGTATGACAAATTTTCTGTCTTTATTAAGGAAGGTAGATGTGCTATATTAAATCACAATATAATTTCTTTTTTATTAAACCTCAAAATAGCTTCCATTCCAAACTTAAAATGTTAACGCGAAAAGATTATGTTAACATGTAAAATTCTCTTCACATTAAAATAACACAGTTTTGTAATTATTTCTGCAACATAGGCTATTATGCAACAAGAAGTAAAGGGAACTTATGGACACATTACACTAAATAAAACTTAGCTATGATACGCAATAAAGTTATAATATATTAATTCACTGAGCTTCATACACTGAAATAGAAAACCCGAACATATATTACGGTCTGGTCTAGATCGAAAAGGCCGTATTTCGCATTGTTGTGAAAAGTTGTGTAAACTCCTAAACTGTGAAATGTTCGTTATAGGTTGTAATAACTGTAAATGGCTAAAATACAATAATTTGAATAATAATATGGGACAACGAGACGTTTGTAGCACTATAAATTCTAAGAAAAAGGGATCAGAGTTATCCTTCTTCCGAAAGATCCAGGAAGATGAGTTTATAAAATATAATATATACTTTATGAAAATAATATATAAACATTATGTATTTCGTATTTGAATAGTGGAAGGAAGGTGTTAATTTTTCAAAAGAACACGATATCAAAAGTACAATACATTTTATCGTATGCTAGGGAAAGAGTCTGTGATGAGGCGATATAAGCGATCCTGGTGGCAATCAACTATCCATGGATGCATATTTCAACTGCTTATGTTTGCATATTTAGTAAATATTGAGCTTCGCAACTGTATATGCTAAACTGTGATAATACCACAGTCTAATACATACAGTTACATAACTCCAACACTTTTTTTTTGCGAACACTCGACAGCTGATGCGACAATAGCGCTCCAGCGGCAGGAAAGTTAAATGTGTGTAGAGTACATATAATAACTTAACAGAGAAATACTACGGTGTAGTTTATTTGATGTTTTTATTCCATAAAGTAACTGTATATGGTTCTTATTAATTTTATTTTAGACACCTACAAGACTTTTACACTCAGTTAATCTGAAAAAAAGTTACAAATTCGAGAAATTGAGAATAAATTTAAATCCTACTTTTTACTTTCAGGTGAATCATAGTTTGAGATATATAATTTTTCGAACTTGGATGACAAATTCAGTTTATTTCTAAATATATTTATGCATCATTTGAACTCTGTACGTATTTTCTGTGAGAAAGATGAATATTAGTAGTCTCAAAAACAAGGATGTCTTAGCTTGGAGGAGGGGGGACAATATCTTTTATGTGTGAACTTATTGAGTAGCCTACTCCACACTATTTCCTTAGAAATTAACGATTTTCCATACCATAAATTGGGGTAAACTCGACTGCTGATGTAAACTTGTAATAAAAAAAAGATTTAACCCATACGAGATGCACTGGATATATTTTGAAGTTCACTTTTTTATTTCCTTAAGTACTGGTATTTTTTATTATTTTAAGCCACAATAAGGGCACTATGTTTACATACATGCATGCATGCATGCATACATACATGTATAATATGTTTTATTTGGAGAAGAATGGAACGTGTGAAGTGGACAAGCAGAATAAGAAATTAAGCTATTTTGCACAGAGTGGGTGAAGAAAGAGTGATGCTGAAACTGATCAGAAAGAGGAAAAAGAATTGGTTGGGTCACTGGCTGAGAAGAAACAGCCTACTGCAGGATGCACTGGAAGGAATGGTGAACGGGAGAAGAGTTCGGGGCAAAAGAGGAGTTGTAAACAAGCAATTTTATATAAAGAACTCACGAGTGTCCGACGGAAAATATCGGAGTTATCAGTTGCTAAAGTTGTTTATATTTGTTACTCATATTCCAGTGTTAAAATGCAATAGAGGTGTGGAATCGTATGCAATGGTTTGCATGAAGCTCAACTACGTATTAGGAAGTAATTAAACGAGTTTTCAAAATTTAGCGTTCACAGAATCTGTAAAATTTCCGGCAAATAATGAGACGGCACGCCACCGCACTGTTTGTTCCACCCTATTTCGTTTTCTTTATTGCACCTATTTTTGAATGGCATTATCGACATAGGCTCTGGTGTAACGAACAACTCCCAGACTTCAAGCCAAAAGATAGTAGATTCGAGTCTATGGTAGTTTTTTTTTAATCCCCAGTACCTCTTATTTTATTGATGAGATCTGAATTCTTTCTTTTTTGAATCACCGAAATACATATTTTAGTATTTATTTATTATGCTACTGTATAGTATCAGTGCGATCAGTGCTCGTTAGCCGGTTAGCCGGATCTCGGTAATTAACGGAAGGGTAAAACAGTAAAACAAATCAGTCATACAACAATACACAATAGTAATATGCGTTACAAGAGCGGTAAGTTGATGTTTTCATGTTCGAGGAAAAGATTGAAAAAGCGAAACGTAGTTGAGATTTTTTAATTTCCGAGAACATGAAAACAAACATACCGCTCGTGTATCGTACATTATTTTGTGCGAAGATCGTTTATTACATACCTGAAAGAGGAATTTCTAATTAGTTGCAATGAAATCTCCATCTTGGTTTCTGTTCAATGACGGCAACTTTTAAAAACTAAAATATCTATCTTCAAAATTGTTGCTATAAAATGTTTTCTGTGTTTACTTTATTCCAGCAGGTCGTGATATACGTCTGTCTTTTTTTCCCCTCAGTCTATAAATGCGAACTTAAAACAAACGGTAAGGTTATGTATATTTTAATATTTTAACAATATTATTTATATAACATATTGCAGTAATAACATCGGCATCTGGAATCTTGTTGATTTTTTCACGGCTTCCTTAATGTTACTTGCATTACAAATGCAGTAACTTTTGTGGTGTTGTAGAGTTTACTTAATTTTTTGCAAATATTTAAAAACAATAATTAACAGTGCAATTTAGGTGAAATTGCAGTGGTAAGTTTCCAATTTATAATTATTACTATGTTAAACGTCTCTAAAAATAATATGTTAAAAGCCTAAAGCAGTAAAATGAATATGGCGCTTAAGCGGTAAGAAGAGGGAAATTGTTATATGTGTTACGTTGGGAATACTGAATGTGGTATTTCACACTTACCGCGTATTGGTTTTGTGCGGAAAGCAAGCAAATACACACGATCTCGCACAAATAAATTTACACCGCTCGTTAGTGGGTTAGTCATTTAGCCGGGTCTCGGTGATTAACGGAAGGGTAAAACGGTAAAACAAATCAGTCATACAACAATACACAAGAAAATTTAAGAGGCTCACTACTTACTAAATTGTCGAATGAGGTGTTGAAACTGCCCGCCTTCATTCTCCACACATTTTTGACATCTCTTTAGGAAATTATTCGTCACTCGCTATAGTAGTTCATTTTGAGAAATCCGGACAATTTCCTGATGAATATTATCGTTATTATTATGGTGGGCGGGTTCGTCTTGTACACGGCATTTTTTAATTTACCCCAGAGATAGACTAATATTAATCGCAGGCTGTAAGATCGGGGAACTGAGAGGTCACAAATTCCTACTAATAACTCTCTCTCGTAGAAACACATTAGATTAGATTAGATTAGATTAGATTAGATTAGATTAGATTAGATTAGATCTTTATTAGCCGAATAGAATTACAAGCATTCATGGCGTCGTCAGTACACAAGAAAATTGACATAACATACAATATAATACAAAAATAGACTTAATTCGAAATAAATTTAAAAGTTTAATATTAAGTGACATGCAAAAAGAAAAAAGAAAATATATATATATATAGGACAAGCTTGATCTTCAGTCTCCACTGTTCTATCTAGTATCTTCTCTTTTTGCTTTTCCCTGTCTTTTCTTCAACTCTGAGTTACCTGAAACATAGGCCTAAATGGTCAAGGGCAGTATCAAGAAACGTTAAATTCTAAAATTTTAAATTTAGGTATTCGTTTGTGCAAAATGGCATATGTGTTAATAATAATTGTGAATTTCTCTCATGGAAATATTCGCAGTGTGAGCAGTTGCAGAGTTCTGTTAAAAAAATGTATGATCACGCTCTCTGTCGGTCAGTTCTCTAAAGAAGAAGCAAGGGGTTAGTATGGTATTTACATGATTAACACAATCAACTGTATTCTAAAGAAAATGGTCCTTTGATTCTTTCACCACTGATGGCGCACCATACATCGTTTTTGTCATCATGGAGAGGCACTTCATGTACGAAGTCAGGTTTATCAGTACTCCATTAACGATTGTTTGTTTTTTCTAGTGTTTATAAATGATCTTGCCCCCTTAATAAAAGATGTAGGTCATCCCATATTATTTGCAGATGACACAAGTATAGTAATTACAGCCAATAACTCCAACACATTCCAATCCTCAACAGAGGAAATTCTCTTTAAAATGTGTGACTGGTTCTCAGTCAATAAATTAGTACTAAATTGTAACAAAACTAACATAATTCAATTTAAATCCTGTCCAAATTCAACGTCGCAAATTTCTAGCACAACAATTAATAATCCCTATTAGAAACAACAACCAAATTTCTTGGCTTAAAAATCGATAATGTGTTAAATTGGAAAAATCATATTAAAGAAATTACCCCCAAACTAAATTCAGCTTACGATGAAAGAATATCTGCATGGAAATATCATATGTACTTCGGTACATTGAATAATATATATAAATTCAGCTTGTTTTGCTATTCTATGCAGAATATAGTAAATACCAATACCTTAAAAACAATATACTTTGCATACTTCCACTCGGTAATGAGTTTTGGAATAATATTCTGGGGAAATTCCACAGATAGTAACAATATATTTCTATTACAAAAAAGAGTAATTAGAATAATAATAGGTGCCAAATCTAGGGAATCGTGTAGGGCTATTTAAAAAAACTGCAAATAATGCCCATGGCTTGTCAGTATATCTTTTCATTAACAATCTTCCTCGTATGTAATCGTGAAAACTTTGTAAGTAATTCAACAGTTCATAGCATAAATACACGTCAAAAAATTACTTTCATACTCCATCGGCAAGTCTATCGTGCTATCAAAAAGCAGTGCGTTATATGGCAGTAAAAATTTTTAATAGCCTCCCTATCGATATAAAAAATGAAACTCAAAACATAAAATTATTTAGGGCCAAATTAAAGAAGTACCTAGTTTCTCACGCCTTCTATTCTGTAGGTGAATTCATGACATTCAATAACACTTCATGAAATTGATACTAAAACTTTGTGTTGTACTAGTAGACTATATTGTAAATCTCGTCTATATTATATTTCATCTAGACTGTGACTATAAATTAAGCTTTTATAATAGTATTAAGTTTTTTGACTTGTTCCATATTCTAGCTGTAAGCATGTATGAATACCATGGAATGTTAATAAATACAATACAAGACAATACAATATACACAAACCATGGAGGTGTGGAACAGGCTCGTCCGAGACGACTATTAAATGTGGGTTTATTTGTCCATTGTACACATTTTTCAGAATCCACTCACAAAATGTGCGCCTACGTACGGAGTCACCTGGCTGAAGAGCATGTGCCACAGTTATTTTATACGACTTAAAGTTCAGTAATTTAGTAGCCTTTTGCACAGACCCATATGAAAGTCCCACTTGTGCAAGACCACGAAGAGATTTTCTAGGAAAATTTTCTAAACGATCATGAATGTCGCGTAATCTTTCTTCGATGAGTGTCACAGTCGTAGCGCAGCTGTTCCCGGATGTGTGTTGTGTTTGTTTCTTAATTCGACAGTGTACATAAAGTGTATTATGCCCCGTGAGTTTACAAGGACACAGCTGTCTTTATTTACGATTCATATGTGTTAACTCAGCTCGTGAAGTTTCAAGAAAGATTCCCGGGTGTAGACACTCCTGATCGTAAAGCAATCCATAATCTTTATTATAAATTTCAGGAAACTGGAAGTGTCCAGCATAAGAAACCAAAAAAAGCAGCGTAGGGTTTTCACCGACAAGGTCAACAAGTAAGCAAGCAGTCTTGGTACCGCCTCCAGTGCGCGGCAAACGAGTGGAGACATTGGGCCGCGGGGGAAAGCATAACTGATCGTCCTGTACTGGCCATTGGTTCCTTACAACTCAGTCGTATGGAGCTCAAGCCTCATGTACAGATACTAAATTAAAATTTGGAGCGAGTATTGATGGGAGTTCACCTGTATGTAGACAACAGCTGTCAAAAGAAAAACTGGCCGTTGCCTAGAAACTAAGTTCCCTTCGGGTATCTCCACTACAGTTCGGAGACAGGCAATGTTACATGTTGTTGGACCACGTTGCCTGATATCTACAGTTATAATTACAGTTGTAGCATAATGGTAGCATTTAGGGCTGGTATTCGTGAGTTCAAACACAACCTAGTGCTTTTTATGTTTTTTTAAGAGAGAGAGAAAGTACAATTGCTCCTGTCTCTTTTATGACTGCTTTAGTAATTAACATCAGGTTCATGAATGTATTATGCAATGACTTTATCATTATTTATTATGACATTATGACTGCAAATGAAAAGAGAGATCAACAAAATTATCTTTCGTGGCATAAACAAAACAAACTTAGGCCCTACTGGCGTCTATCTTAGAAAATTCAAACAATTAAAAGTACAAAAACAAAACAAAAAGCCACGATTCAATATTTAGTCCATCTTCCTCCCATCTCCATCATATCTTGCAGTCGAGTGGGCATCGAATCGACTAGTCTTATTTATGTCAATAAAGAATGATAACAGAATATAAATGATAACTTTAATATTATTTATATCGCTAAAGAACGATAACGAAATAAAATGATAACTTTAATATTATTTATAACGCGAAAGAACGATAACAGAATATAATTGATAACTTGGATATTATTTATCACTAAAGAACAATACTTACTTACAAATGGCTTTTAAGGAACCCGAAGGTTCATTGCCGCCCTCACATAAGCCCGCCATCGGTCCCTATCCTATGCAAGATTAATCCAGTCTCTATCATCATAT
This sequence comes from Periplaneta americana, assembly GCF_040183065.1. Classification (NCBI taxonomy): domain Eukaryota; kingdom Metazoa; phylum Arthropoda; class Insecta; order Blattodea; family Blattidae; genus Periplaneta; species Periplaneta americana. The sequence continues at coordinate 166,054,650 of NC_091131.1, forward strand.
CCCACCTCCCTCAAATCCATTTTAATATTATCCTCCCATCTACGTCTCGGCCTCCCCAAAGGTCTTTTTCCCTCCGGTCTCCCAACTAACACTCTGTATGCATTTCTGGATTCGCCCATACGTGCTACATGCCCTGCCCATCGCAAACGTCTGGATTTAATGTTCCTAATTATGTCAGGCGAAGAATACAATGCGTGCAGTTCTGCGTTGTGTAACTTTCTCCATTCTCCTGTAACTTCATCCCTCTTAGCCCCAAATATTTTCCTAAGCACCTTATTCTCAAACACCCTTAACCTATGTTCCTCTCTCAGAGTGAGAGTCCAAGTTTCACAACCATACAGAACAACCGGTAATATAACTGTTTTATAAATTCCAACTTTCAGATTTTTTGACAGCAGACTAGATGATAAAAGCTTCCCAACCGAATATTTATTCTGCGTTTAATTTCCTCCCGAGTGTCATTTATATTTGTTACTGTTGCTCCAAAATATTTGAATTTTTCCACCCCTTCGAAGGATAAATCTCCAATTTTTATATTTCCATTTCGTACAATATTCTGGTCACGAGACATAATCATATACTTTGTCTTTTCGGGATTTACTTCCAAACTGATCGCTTTACTTGCTTCAAGTAAAATTTCCGTATTTTCCCTAATCGTTTGTGGATTTTCTCCTAACATATTCACGTCATCCGCATAAACAAGAAGCTAATGTAACCCGTTCAATTCCAAACCCTGCCTGTTATCCTGAACTTTCCTAATGGCATATTCTAAAGCGAAGTTAAAAAGAAAGGTGATAGTGCATCTCCCTGCAGTGAATTGGAAAAGCATCAGATAGAAACTGACCTATACGGACTCTGCTGTATGTTTCAATGAGACACATTTTAATTAATCGAACTAGTTTCTTGGGAATACCAAATTCAATAAGAATATCATATAATACTTCCCTCTTAACCGAGTCATATGCCTTTTTGAAATCTATGAATAACTGATGTACGGTACTGTACCCTTATACTCCCATTTTTTCTCCATTGTCTGTCGAATACAAAAAATCTGATCAATAGTCGATCTATTACGCCTAAAACCACACTGATGATCCCCAATAATTTCATCTACGTACGGAGTTAATCTTCTCAAAAGAATATTGGACAACATTTTGTACGACGTCAACAAAAGTGATATCCCTCGAAAGTTACCACAGTTGGTTTTGTCTCCCTTCTTAAAAATAGGTACAATTATTGACTAAAGAACAATAACAAAATATAAATGATAACACGATTATTTATATCGCTAATGAACGATCAAAAAAATAAAATAACTTGAACAAGCTCAAACTCACAACCTTCGGATCATTAAGCGAACACAGTACTGCTGCTGTACGAGACGCCGATGTCAATAACTCCTGCTTAAATATCATAGTTCCGAAACTGCTTCTATAAGCGCATGCATCATGTAACATCACCGTTATCCGAAGTGGACTTTGAAAATATTCGCTGTTCACGAGTGCAGCCACTTTTTTTTTATAGCTGTACAGGGGCTCTTGTTTATTGCACGTGAGCAGTGTGTTGTAAGCGAAACTTATACAGTAAGGAATCTCCAAATTTTATTTCCGTATCTGTACACGATATCACCAGGTGACGTGTCTAGTAAGCAAGGTTAAGCTGAGTGACGGCAGCCTGGAAGTGATGCGTCGTTGAGTGTAGAGTTGTAAAAATACCGTATAATACCAACAAGCATTGTACAGGGTGTTTCCGGGCTGGTGTTACAAACTTTCAGGGATGATGGAGAAGGGTACATGTGTCAATTTGGGATAAGGAACCCTGGTCCGGAAAGTTATAAGCAAACATAGTTGTGTGGAAATGGAATTGTAATTTCGCATCACGTGCCCTCCTTCCCTTAACCTTTGAAACAGTCGTGGAAAGATGGTATGGGCCGGATGTCTCCTACGTGGATACTTAGCCCGATACAATCTGTGAGCTTGTCTCCTGTTCCCATTGACTCATCCGTATTCGAAAATCAGGTCTGCACATTCTGCTCTAGTGTACTCCATTTCACTAGGACTGATGGACTGGACACTGCAACTTGTACACATACACTGCTGTCTACAGACATGCATATCAGGACCGACCATGTCCGTTACACATTACGCTATCTGCATTGCTTTAGTGTAGTTTCCTGTCCCCTCCCTTCAGATAGTGCACTGAATGCAATCAGATGAATACAGTATGTGTAGATGTACAGATAAATACACATAAATAAGGTGTACTGAGGAATAAAATTATTTCATTTCCACACAACTATTTTTGCTTGTAACTTTCGACTCAGTCATTTCCGGACCAGGGTTCCCTATCTCAAATTGATAAGTGTGCTCTTCCCCATCATCCCTGAAAGCTTGTAACACCAGCCCGGAAACACCCTGTATAATACTGCATTAATCATAGTAATTAGTATAATACGTATAAAATGACGCAATCTTCACTACCACAACGTTCTCTGTTGTGCATAAACATCAGGAGATTTGTCTCAAATTTAGAAATACTCATTTGCTTCACGCAGTAAGATGCTTCTGGAAGCTATCTCATAGCGAGTATATAAACAGCGGTGTAGCTATAAATCCATTACTCTCATCTCAACTTCCGAGATCACATCCAATCCCTTCTTCGTAAGGCCAACGGGCTGATAGTTAGACACTATCCCATTCTGGCGGCCTTAACTCCTGACAACCTGAGGGTAGGACTTACCATGTATAAGGGCCTCATTCGCTCTGTCATTACCTATGCCGCACCCGCATGGGGGTTTGCGGCAGTGTCCCATCTCCGTAAACTACAAGTTGTCCAAAACCAGGTGATTCGACTCATTACCCATCTCCCCCGAGTCGCCTCGAGAAGAAAGTTCCATGATGAACTAGAGTTGCCAACCATAGACGAGTTCATTGCTTGACTGGCCAGGAACCTGTATGCGGAAGCTCGTGCTAACCCCAACCCGCTCATATCTGGCCTCGGCCAGTATGATCTAGGTTACGGCGTAGACACCAGACAGGTCCATTAGCTATACTATTGAGACAGGAGGACAGGGAGGCTGGCGTTACTCCCAGGTTTTGGTAGCCACGACTCAACTCCATGAGACTCCTTGGATAGTGCAACCGCTTTAAAATGACCTTGTCTTAACTGGGCTAAACAAAATCCCTCCCTAACAATATCTATTTTTGTTGATCGATGGAAGTATCATAGAGCCAATTGGCTAGTATATATCCATCGATTCATAGAGTCATTCAACCTAAGAGCCAACTGGCTAGTCTCTGATATTGAGACAACTCATCCTGCCTAAGGTTTTTCCGTGGTTTTCCTAAGGCGCTAAGACAAATGTCGGGATGAGCCCTAAAAGAAATGGGCCACGGACCTGCACTCATACCCCCATTAATCTCCCTAATTACTTTAAATCAATTAACTAATTACATCTCTCCCCCCCTCTTCGTAATTGAGCCATCATATAGCCAAATGGCTTGTCTCAAAATTGAGACGATTCAACAAGGCTCATGACAAGAATCACCTCCTACATAACAGCCAAATTGGCTAGTCTCTTATATATGAGACAACTCATCCTGCCTAAGGTATTCCGTGGTTTTCCTCAGGCGTAAGACAAATGTCGGGATGAGCCCTGTAAGAAATGGGCCACGGACCTATATGCCCTTCCCCATATATATTCCATCCTTATTATAAACGATGTATGCCCTAGTTCAGATAATATAAGTAGTCTATTAAATATACGAGGTCACTCAATAAGTAGCAAATTGAAAGGACAGGGACCTCTCAAATTGCAGATTAGATTACACGGCGCTTCTTCCGACGGCCTTCACATGCTTTGTCATCGAACAACAGATGACGGCAAACACCAGCCAACTCCTCGCCCCGTTCCGTGATCAATTGATCAGTGTCAGCCCCCCTCGCGTATGTGGTACCTAAGAGGTTACGTCCAATTTCGGCTTCCCCTTCAAAATTTTCTAGAGCTCCTTCATGGGAGCAGCGTAACCCGGAGTGAGACTAGTGGCCAACAGGCTTGGAGCTCACATATTTAGTTTTGTACAGCCCCCAAACCCTTGCAAGGACGCGTTTTGCGTACCTTTTAAATTTTCCTCCCAATTCTCCTTTGATTTTTTGGTTTTTTCGATAAATCCATTAGTTGTCAACAGAACTTCAGCCTAGTTGGTGTTCTGTAGCTTCATTGCAGTGCGTAGGTCATGGCAGTGGAATAATCATGGCTAACTTAGCCCAATTTAAAAAAAAGCAATGGCAATGTTTCCCGAGACAGTTTGTGGCTGCTGCTCAACATGTCTCACCTTCTACCAGGTGGAGGGGATTGTGTGGCAAACAATCGATAAGTTCACTAGCATCTAAAGTTCTGAATGTATCCCCATCATCAGCCGCAAGTGAGCGCAACTGGTCAACCCGTGGGCGAATCCACACAAAAACTAGGAATAGACTTCCTCCGGCAACAACCGAAAAGTTTGTTTTGGTACAATGGAATCACCTGTACTATAGTCCCGTCGCTCTAATTTCCGGCAGCCAATCACGTTGCAGGTCGGCTACATTTAAACATGTGCGTTTTGTGATTCGCTGATGAAGACGTTTTTCATTTCCTAAGGCTCGATAAATACTTAATATAATCGCCCGCCATTTTGGCTCTTTCGTTGACGTTCGCAGAAAGCACACAAGGACGTTATTTGCCGCTGAATTATTTGCTGAATTACAGTGCGTTTGATTTATTATCATAGGAGCTATGACATGATAATATTTAACGGTATGGCAAATAGATTCCTCGTATGGTAGCTCGGCAACGAAAGAACAAAAATGGCGAACGATACTACCTACTTAGACTTTATAGAGCCTTCACTTCCTAAGACGTAAGCAAAGAGGAGGAGTCACGCCGGGACTATAATAAGATGGTGCACCAGAACGAGTTGAGAATGAAGGACCGCAGTAGTCGTTCAATGAAGAGGTAGAGTAATCCTGCGAGTTGTTGGAACTCTTAATAAAACATTGGAATATTGGTACAAAATATTTACGTTTTGATTTCTGTCTTTTGTGAAGGAGTATCTAATGTTATTTTTGCTTTCTTTTGCAAGAATGAGTGCAATTATTTTCCATTAAAAGTATAAGCCACAGTCAATATCATGCAAAGTATTGCAATTCAGTTTCTTTTTATTTTTGTTTTATTAATATCGCTATGTTTACATTAGTAAAATAATTAATTTACTTGTATTTACTTTACGTATATGTATGATAAAGTTGTAATACTATTTTTATGACGAAAACTTCTTTTTTGAAAACAAACAAAAAAAAATGTTCGTACTCCTTACAAGCATTCATGTCACCAATCCAACTAATGATTCCAAGTATTATACTGTATAATATTCAAATGTAATCTTCATCTTACGATGTTTGGTGACGTATACACGTCCGTTGATGTGACATATTAATGAATTTAAATACTATTATAGTCACAATCATGCCATGGTATGAAAGAAAAATTTCACAATCTCGAGCTGGAATCGAACCTGCGACTTCCCGCTCGAGGTTGTGAAATTTTTCTTTCATACCATGGCATGATTGTGACTATAATAATATTTAAATTCATTAATATGTCACATCGACGGACGTGTATACGTCACCAAACATCGTAAGATGAAGATTACATTTGTAAAGTTTCTTTCAACCCATAAGCAGTGCAGACTAGATCAGACGCTATGACAGAGTCGCCAGTATGAAAGGATAATTCCAAGCCTTTGGCGTGAGACGAACTCGATAGCTCAGTGGTAGAGCACCTGACCGGAGTACAGGAAGTCGCAGGTTCGATTCTCGCTCGAGGTTGTGAAATTTTTCTTTCATACCATGGCATGATTGTGACTATAGTAGTATTTAAATTCAGTATAATATTCAGTTTCGGTATTATAGCAAACATACGGCTCTGGTATTAAACGACGCCGCAACTCTAGTTGAGTGTGTACACGTCCAGAAGTGGTAACATGCACGAAAACTGAAATGTTGTCTGTTGAACTTGTGTCAGCAGCAGCAAATGTAAATTTGGAAATAATAAAATTGAGAGAAAAGAGAAAGCGTAATGGAGTTTGTTTGGTGCACGAATTGATTAAGTGAAGAGAAGTGCTGGGAGCCTGAAATACTCTTCTGAAAGAGTTAATTGAGAAAGATAATTGCAGTTAACAATAATTACTTAAGAATGATAAGTGATCAGTTTTTTTCTTTCTGCGGGAGAAGTTAAAAATTCTATGCTAAAAAAGAAGACAACAATGAGGATACCTTCAGCAAAACTAAAACTGGAAGTAACTCTCTGTACTCCAGCTACCAGAGACAGTTTCTTATATAGGACTCGTTCCTTTTTGTATTCCTTATTATTTTTCTCCGTCTCCTATACTCCTCAATAAAACGCAGAGTACATTCACCATTCAGAGTGAAAGTGACGATACTTCCACTAGTCCTGCGGTTCGTCGCAGAGCGGCGCTAGCTCTGTTTTCCGTTCCCAGTTTCAGGAGCGCTATTCGAGTCAATGCAGATGTTTTTAAAATACCCACTATAGTGGAACACAGACTTTGAAGTGTTCAAGGTCGTACGTAGTTTCGGTCGCTTACCCACCCTCCTCACGAACTTTTCCCTTTGCAAGTTACACTGCAAAAAATAATCTCGTCAGTCTCCTTGTGTTCATCTCGTCCATTCATTCTTGATCGTCTCAGTTCCTTTTAGGCCTATAGGTCGTTTATAATTTACTAGCGAGCGTCTCGTCAATTGTGAAAGAAGGCTTATGAAATAGTGTTGTAGTAACACGAGATAAGCAGGAGAAAGTAACTGATAAGACGATCAGGAATGATTAAATGATTGGGGCGAAAGATAAAAAAAAATATTTAAGACAATGGGAAGGAAAATAAAATCCGGAACTATTAGGGTAGAACGACTGACGAGACGGCGTGAAATAACAGATTGCTGAGAACGTTTTAATAGGGACATAGCTCAAAGGACAATCAGAACTGAATTAATTTCATCAGAAAAAAATTACTGAAGAAACAACTGTAAGTGAAATGAAGGGAAGAAAAAAAAAGATTGACGAGATTAATAATAGGCCTAGTAAACTGATTGAAGGGACGATCAAGAGGAAAATTAGATGGTGGACGAGACTATGAAACGGAAAATGAATCATGAGATGGTTAGAACGGAAAGGTGGGCATGGATCATTTTGTAGGGACTCAATCGCGTCAATACAAACATTTCTTAAAATGTTTAAACTAACACCAAAAGCTGTTGCCACAACTGTGAGTTTTATTGACTCACTGCTAGAAAGATATTAAAAATATTTGTAAACATAAAAAATGGTCTATTTAGTCTGGCTACTCATATTTAGACTGCATACTCGAACAATAATAGTATTTATTAAACACAAGTTATACAACTTTCAGACTTCTTTTTATTTGTTCTGGACACCTGGCTTAGGATCTCGCAGAGTGACGGTGATTATGGAACATTGGTGGAATGACAATGATGAGGGGAAATGGGAGAACTCCGATAAAAAAACCCTCGCGCCCACTTTGTTCACCATCCAGACGGGGATCGAACTCGGGTCGCCACGGTGCAAGGCAGAGAGACTGATCACTCGGCCACAAGTTATTGAATGCTTGAAAAAGTGTCTACATATATAAAATAGAATAACACAGCTTAAGTTTAAACAACTCTCAGCTGTACACATAACACAGAAGAGCACAGCACAAGCTTAGACAGGATACTGAATTTCGGGTTTGTCTTTGCAGTGTAGGAAGTTGAGATTTTTACAGTAGAACCGGTCCCCAGCCCATTAGGGTGGCAGGAGGGTGAGTAAGTTTGCAGTAAGAAGAAGGGAAAGGGTGTGACCTTGGCAACCATAAATGCTTGTGGACGACTATAGATAAAAGTAGCCTATATTATATCTTATTACAATATTTTACTTCCTTAAAAAATGTAATACTACTGCATTAACTACTCTTGAGTTATATCATTCACTCCTGAATCGTAAATACGAGTATAACAATCAACAGTAAACTGGAACATTCTGCCAGCTTCAGAGAGAAGAACGCAAAAAAAAAGTACAGCTTCGCAAAACTGAACATTTTTGTGATGTTGTAAGTACATTTTGACACAAAATTATAGTTTTCAGTGTACAAGAAAGTATAATATAATATATGTAATGGGACATATTTTCACTAGTACTTTTCTACTACTGTTTACCTATTAGTTTCAGTTGTATGTGGTTTATTCGCAATCCAAGGGGAACAATAAATATTACGTGAAACTCAGACTTACGATATTATATCTATGCCAATGCAAGTTTTGAACTTTTGAGATACCGTATCTAAATTATTTTTGTTTTGTAAATAAAAGTAATTTAATAGCATTACGTTAACTATGTAGTTTTATGCCACTCATTAGAGAATATTAAATTAACTATGTTTGCGTTATTACATCCTCATATGTTTGATTAGAAACATCTTGTGTTGTGGAAGTGTAATAAACTTAATATAATTACAAACCAGATTCAACTGAGGCCTACACATAAAGCAGAACTATACTTGTTCGGTTACTAAAATAAGTTCTACGTTAATTACAACTAAAGTGTTATTACAAAATAAAATACTAATTTTATTAAACATGTACCTTCAATGAAGTAGAAACTAGATGCTTGCGACTTTTGAGAGCTTGCGGGATGATTTCGCCATTTTTTATGAATGAAGTACCTTCCGAATTTCCTTGGCCCGGAAAAAGAAGCGACACTTCAAATAATGGAAAATAAGTTTAGAAACTATTTCCATGGCATGTTCTTCATTGCATCCTAACATTGGCACATGAAGTTTGTACTCGATAAGGCTGTCCAGCATATCATAAAAAATATCACCCCACAAACTATTATTTGACGCTATCTTGACACCAACTATTGTCTCAGTTTGCATTAAAACATTCATAACACCTTCAGAAGGATGCGTTAGAAAAGAGTTCGAGCTTCCATAATCTTAAATTTTAGTGAAAGCGGAGACATTCGCTTCTCTTAGCGATGCACTGCGAAGCTTATTTACGCAGTCAGTAAATCTGATTGTTTATATTTACGATATAACCCGCTAAATAATACACAAGGCACCCTTTTGCTAACTTGTCACTCTGTGTAAGAGAAGGCAGATTACTCTGATTCAAGGGTTCTTTCTGAGGCGAACGTGTTCTTTTTACTGTCAATTATGTGTAATATATTTCCTAAAATTTTATGATGGAAGGATCCTTTGTACAGGCCAGAGGAGGGAGTTTTTGAGTTTAGTGCATCTGTAAGGTCATTCATTTACCTTGTGATTTCTTCTATACTTTCACTTTCCTCAAACCCATCACAGTTTATGGCCCTAAAAAATTGTATGGACTTTGCCATGCTCGCACTAAACAGCTGGAATGCTAGTCTTGCGTTCATTCGCTGGAAGGAAGTAGGGTCAATGTGACTAGATGTAATTTTAGGGCATGACCTAAGTCCTGAAAATTCAGGAGATGTGTCTTTAAAATATATCCGTCTGTAAACATCAAAGTTTATGTCCTGGTTATTAAATTGTACTACACCCTTGTCATGAAAGTTATTTCTGATACTTTTTAAAATATGTACCGCATCAGAAAACGTCCATAATTTCCTTTTCTGGCCTACGGGGTTAGGAAGAGAACAATTAACTTTTCCGTTTTTTCCAGATATGCCAAGACATTTCCAAGCGGCTTTGTTTGTCTGGCTCCCATCAGATGTGAATCCAATCACCTTGACACCAGCTCGTTCTAGCTGAATAATTACTTGCAAAATTATTTTTGACAATGTGTCTCCAGGTGTAGCATTTCTACTTGCGTATACTGCAACAGGTTGTATCCAGCTGTGGAGTAATGGCACATACATGCATACAAGCGCATGATTAGCTAAGGTGTTCTTCTGATTTTCGGGTGTCACGCAGGGGTGTATTTTGCGGGCTACCGGGGCTACCGGCGGTAGCCCAAGGAAATTACAAAAGAAAAAGTTTATAATATAACATAATGTAATAATTTTGCATTATTAGTTTTACCATAGTAATTAAAATTAAAGTAATTGTTAGATATATTTTGTGTAATAATAGGGTCAGCGGTAGCCCAAACCCTTTAACCAGTTTACGCCACTGGTGTCACGTCTCCCAAGTTAACAAACCTTTCCACCTTAAGTGAAATACTATTAAATGCTACCTCCTCGCGTAACTTCACCTCATCGTAAATTAGGATTCCCATTTTTTTGTTTTCGGCAGTTTCATCAGCGAAATGCTTTTGTAATGCGATGGCTGCCTGCCTATTTACACCATATGAACATTTCATACCTTTTAAGATGCGCCTTAAATAATCTTCTGAAGGAAGTGGTAAGAGTTCGTGATTCAAACAATGCCTATAACCTTTTGGGGGCTTTATTTTGAACAATAAACTTTCTAGAAGAAATTCACTGTTATAACGCATGCCTCTTGCATCCCTGACCTGGCACTTCTTTACCATGGTATCAATTATTAATCTTTGTTTCTTTGTGAGGAACTTGCAATTGCATTTACATTCCGCTTTACTTTTCTTAATTTCATTAACTTCCTCCTCTAAGAGAGTTATTTTAGCTTTGGCTCCACTAAATTGATTTTTAATTCTAGTTAAATTTCTATTGGCTGTTTTCAATTTTCTACTTAATACAATAATTGTCTGTTTTAAATGTTTGCAATTATTGTCGGAAACATGAATGTTTATAAGTTCATCAGGACTTGTCATTGTTGAAGTATGGCGTTATTGTTACTTACAGGTAAGGGCACATTTCTATGAGAAGGGTTTGATGTCCTTTTGATTGGGGATTTCCCCTTCTTTTCGTTTTTTGTAAGATATCTAGGCAAGTTAGGGAAAATATGTGGTGTTGCATCGGGTGTTAGTCACCAGTTCTACCTCCTTGCCATCAATAATAAACTTGTCGGCTTTTACGATCAAATCCTCAGAAAAATGTGTATCACAGACATAGGAACGAACTTGCAGTTTTCTGTCTTTTCCTGAAAAACAGCCTTCTCTTTGGGTGGAAAAAAGAAACGTCTTACCTCCTTACAGCTTCTATAACCGGATTTACACCCGGGAACAAAACAACTAGGCATATTTCTACTCACTTACTCACATAAACGGCACAATAAAGATCACTTGAATACAAGAAATGTCTCTTTAACTTCGCAGCACAACGGGTTCTATCAGCTCTGTCCACAGTACGAAGAGGAAAACTGGGATCTTAAGCAGATCGTCACGCCTAAGTTTCGCTCATTTGCCGCCGCGACAGCAGAGGGTTTAAAAGTCCCATTAGACTCTAGCAGAGTTACCACACTTTCTCTTCTACCCACTCTGCTCAGACCTTAATACAGAAACAGAGATGGCTACCATTGTGGTCCAAACATTTGCACATTCTGCCATATCCTTATGTCAAAATAGTAATATTTTTCGTATTTATTAAGTTGAATCTTAAATAAACGTCCAGCGTTAATTTATGAGCAATGTTACGTTCAATTTCAAAGGCGAGACGACAAGATAAGTACGGTATGAGTAGAAACACATTGCTATAAAGTTATGAACTTGACAGTGCAAACACAGCCTGAAAACAGTTGTCAGTAAGTTGAAAATCATACCCTGAACTCCGTATAAGTTATTGCAGTAAATGCAAACGTACACTAATAGTTGTTGGGCATACAAAAGAATAACACATAATCGAAATCAATAACACAATTAAACAAGGTCAGCCAATATTAGATCTACTAATACAACTACTGCTGCTGCTATTACTATTACTACTTCCATTACTATTACTATGGTACCACTGCTGCTGCTGCTGCTGCTAGTTTAAATTTTTAATAGATGGATGTTGACAGCCTAGGGTCCTTAGCCTAATTCGTCATGAATTTCAATTCTTTATGTCTTGTCACTTTTACACTTAGGCTTAACTCTTCATGGCTTCTTTTCATTTTCCTCGATAATTGTTTTGAAATGTTTTTCCCCTGTTCAACACCTTTGTATAGTCATTAATGATGAAATTTCTTCTACACTGTAATCTTTCATGTTCAAGAAAATAACATAGTCACTTTGAGTAACAATCATAAATGAAACCACACTTCTTTCCTGAATATCACTTTGAAACCAATCGAAAGTGCTAATAATGTCCCTTTTACACCATTCCCTGAAAAATTCTTCTTCTCTCTCCATCTGTTCGCCTTTCCATTGATGTGGATTCTTTCTGGGCGCTAGAATGACTGACAGTACAGTATGAAGGTTGGTTAGGATATATGGTTGTTTAGGCTTCATTAGTAAGATTCGAAATTTCCTGAGGAATACGAAAAGCATCACCATTTACGATAGGAAAAATATCTTTCCTAACAACTAATCTGGGTTCAAAATGTTTTATGTGTAAAACTGTTATTTTAAGAGGATAGGAACTGACTACCCTACTCCATTATCCCTTGGCTTAGTTGCCTCTTAAGTGGTGCCATGTTGGTATCATTTGTGAGGTTCAGACCTGTCTTCGGACATTGGACTAAATAACAACAAACTGTAATTTCCTTAACTTGGAAATTGTCACGATTATGCACCTGAACCATTTGTTGCACAGTAAAGTTGTATTTTTCAGGAACTTAAATGCTAAATTATGAGACACGGATTCATCATTAGAATTACAACCCGGTACACAACACAAACGGCCCATTTCACGATGTATCAGCCTAGCATCAAGCACGAGCAGACCAATACATCCATAACTACACGCCAGGCGATACTATAGCCACGGACCTGACAATCTCCATCCTGTTATAATATTACATAAGCCATCAATCTAATAGAAGTGTATCAACATCACTTTTAGAAACATAGTCATGTCACGACCTTGTGTCCAACTCAACGCTAAACAAGATCACCACAAGTGCCTCATCTAACTTCCAACCAGCAGTGATCACATACTTCACATAGTCAAAGTGATATAAAAACTAAGTGCTTTTAAATATTTTTAAATCGTTTTAAACAGTTTTAAACAGTGTCTTACATAGTGTTTTAAACAACGACAGAAACAGCAATTCAAGTTTGATAAAGTGTGGTACCAAATAGCATATAAGAGTTAAAGTGATCATTTGTGTAATCATGACAACACTTCACCGACACCGCTCAGCATACACAAAAACACTGACCATTTCAGTCCAGATACATGCACCCACAGGCTTGGTTTACAATTAAAATAATATACAAACTTCTGAAGATGGTACAAGTTACGTACCGAAAACGTTAATGAGGAAAATATGACTAATTAACTCATTCATTTTGTATGATAAGCAAAGGCGGTAAATATACATATAATTATAGTCAAAAAGATGTAATTAACACAAGAAAATATAACAAAACCACGTGGTAATCATGCTTGGACCGCCACCAGCGCCATTTTGGCCACTATCGATACCTACATTAAGGTCTGAGTATTGAAGACTGTCTTGGTTCGGATATGCAATTGTTCAGATAACAGGACATAAAAATGAAAGAGTACATAAAATTTGTATAAAGTTTCTTTACGATAATGTACTGTTAAAATACTGTACTGCACATACAAAATATGCACTACACATAATAATGATAACAATGACACAATACAGTTCGTTCCTTATTGCTTGAAGAAATCACTGTTTTTTCGTTGCTGAAGTGATTTTGTATCTATAGTTAACACATTACATTTTCGTTGTGTATTAGAAGATGCTATACCTGGTAATGTGTACAGGACGATCGAAAAACACAATCCAATCACACAGAACGAAAGACATCCCACCACTTGAACAAACTTCTTCAAACCGAAAATGAAACTGTTCATGTTTATTGAGTAACATAAAGCTACTGCATGTCAATGTACCGTTAGATTCCTTGCACTAAAAATCAGTGAGAAGAGTTGGGTTATTTCTGCAAACAATAAGCATTCCGAGTGAGAGAGTTCTTAAGCATTTACAGTCGGTAATTTGGCAAAGCTCACTGAAGCGAGGTGATTGACATAAACAATGTGCACAAGGAATTTCCGAGAAGAGTCTTGTAATACAGTGTACAGCACAGTATCTCGTTAACATCTCATCACCGTTAATAATGTCTGCTGAGAACTTTCTCAATATGTTATAGAGGAAAATAAATACGTACTGTAGCTTGTGTATGATACACAATTAAAAAAAAAATAAATCAAATATGAGTTCGGATAATTGACATATCGGATGATGTGCCGTTGGGATTATCGACATTCCACTTTATAATACAAAATTTCTAAACAATTTGTACAAGTTGTGAGCAAGAAAAACCAGCACATTAATATCCAGACTGGATGAGAAAAGCTTCTCAACAGAAATTTCCAGTATTTATTGTGTGTTTAATTTCCTTCCCAGTGTCATTTATATTTTGTTACTGTTACTCCAAGATGTTTGAATTTTCCCACCTCTTCAAAAGATAAATTTCCAATTTTTATATTTCCATTTCCTACAATATTCTGGTCACGAGACATAATCATGTACTTTGTCTTTTCGGGATTTACTTCCAAACTTATCTCTTTACTTGCTTCAAGTAAAATTCCCGAGTTTTCCCTAATAGTTTATGCATTTTCTCCTAACATATTCACGTGGATATTCATAATAACCTGTTTAAAATTGTCAGATAGTTGTTGTTTAGTCAACTGTCTGAAGATAGGTCTGAACCTCACAAGTGACACCAATAAGACACCATTTATCAGGCAATTAGGCCAGGAGATAATGGGGTAGGGTGGCCAGTTCCTTGCTCCCTCCATTGCATACATCACCATATTACACTAGTCAGACTTCAGATGCATACAAACAATTGTTTTTCCTCTGTCACATATCGTCAAGTGAGATGTACTGCCTGATAATACTTGTACGTACATATCAGCCAGAACCTCAATCAGAGGCAGATAGGTAACACTAATAACCAGTTCTTTTTCATCATTCCCATTGGATCACAGCTACCACACTCCGACCCAATGCAATGAACTAAGGAATATTTAAAAGGATACATCTTCCATCGTAAGAGAACCCTCTCCTCCCCTCCTGATCCAGCCCGCGAGCATCAACCTTGTCCAAAACAATTTTTTTTTGTAGACTTTAAAATATACAGGGTGTTTCCGAGGTGGTGTTATAAACTTTCAGGGATGATGGCGAAGGGCACATGTATCAATTTGAGATCAGGAACCATGGTCCGAAAATGACCGAGTCGAAAGTTACAAACAAAAATAGTTGTGTGGAAATGAAATAATTGTATTCCTCTGTACACCTTATTTATGTGTATTTATCTGTACATCTTACACATACTGTATTCATCCGACGTTATTTACGTTGTCTGCTTACAGTATTCCATTCAGTGCGCTGTCTGAGGGATGGGACAGGAAACTACACTAAAGTAATGCAGATAGCGTAATGTGTAACGGACATGGTCGGTCCTGATATGCACGTCTGTAGACAGCAGTGTATGTGTACAAGTTGCAGTGTCCAGTCGATCAGTCCTAGTGAAATGGAGGAGTACACGATAGTGGAATAAGCAGACCTGATTTTCGAATATGGATGAACCAATAGGAACAGTATCGGGTCAAGTACCCACATAGGAGACATCCGGCCCATACCATTTTTCCACGACTGTTCCAAAAATTAAGGGAAGGAGGGCATGTGGTGCCAAATTACAATTCCATTTCCACACAACTATTTTTGCTTATAACTTTCGACTCAGTCATTTCCGGACCATGGTTCCTTATCTCAAATTGATAAATGTGCCCTTCGCTATCATCCCTGAAAGTTTGTAACACCATCTCGGAAACACCCTGTATATTACAATAATATAAACTGTTATTTTACCTACTGTTATGAAATTTTGACCCCTGGTAGCCCTTAAAGACTAACTGCTCCACTATGGGCTGGGAATCAAATCTAGCGGGGGGGGGGGGGGGGAGGGAAATATATGTATATTTTTTTCACAATTAACAGTAAACATTTTAAAATCTGTCTTGTCTGGCACTCTCTTGTGTCTGATTACGCCCTCTGTCACGTGGGAAAATAACACCTATAAAGTTATAACTGTTATTGCTTCTACTACCCTGCTTTTTCATGCGTCATTGTACAAGGAATTCTCTTTGTGATTAGTGATTACACGGTGAAGAAGAAACCATGTATCTTTATCTTGATATTATATTGTAGTGGGAACGTACTGTTGTTTTTATATTATAACACATACATGCTTACTGTTCTTTTTGTTATAATAAGTTTATTGTGACCCTTGTAAAAGTAACTCACATTAAGTATCAAATCTGTGTAGGTTTATTACAGTCAAATTACTTATCAATAGTACACACGTTGAACCATTACAATATTATATGAAATGGTATATAAAAGTTTTTGACAAACATTTTCGCCATAACCATGGAATCTTCAGGTCATATTAAAAAAGAACATAATAACACATGTGATTAATACGAATAAGCTCTGTTTCATAAAAGCTTCTCATGTACCCACACTTCCCTTTCTTCACTTTATGATGTTTTCATTATTCTATTCCATAAAAGTACTTATATGAGAACTTGTACTCTGTGTATTGTGTGTCATTCATATATTACAGAATAAGTAAATTGGTATAAACATATGTTCCTATAACAATACTGATACACGAAGTCCACGAGAATTGCCCTTTGGTTAGAGAATGAGTCCACTTTCATTTTAACATTAGAATACTGTTAGTGTGTTAGGTTAAGTTCGGTAAGAGTGGAAGAACTTTCGTATTTATTAGGGATCCCTGTAATAATACTCCACAAAAAAAAAAAAAAGCAAAGCATTATCAGTGGAACACAATTACAAACTAAAAAAAAAAAAAAAAAAAAATACATTGACTGTTTATTCATTGTATCACAACACTCTACAAAGTGTCTTACTTTCAGTCTCAATTATTAACAACAAATACTGAATATGCAAATAATATGGAAGAGTTTCATAATGTAATATTTTGTGAAATAGAAAAAATAGAACAGCATACTTCTGTTGAAATAAAATCCTGGTATTATTAAATTTTAAATTGGTTTGACATCTAGAAAATGATTTATGTGGTGAGTGATTTGTGGAATTTGATGACATTGCAGGTGACTGGACGAGGTTGTCTGTACAACATTCGTGGTTCAGGCTCTCCCCCAAGAGTGCAGTCAAGTCCTTTGCACAGTAATTCTGATACAGCTGACGATAGTGATGATGAAGATGAAGAAGATGGTGTAACAGAGATCTCAGAGCATCTTCCTCATGACCTCGGTCCAATTGAGCAGGAAAACATGGCCATCTCAGAACATCTTCAGGTAAGATTTAAGAGTTTGCTGGATGTAAGTGTGTGTGTCAATTTTTATCTTTCCTTGTGTAGGACTAGTGTCTGAAGAGAATACCGTTACAGGATCATGCGTATTGAAAACTTGGAATTACAATTGTAAGTTGTTTTAGTATTTTGTACGAAATATTAAAAAAAAAAAAAAATCTATCCTGTACAGCAAAACATCTTTTTCTCCCTTCACAAACCATACAAAAATTGGCAGTTTTGGCGTCCTCTTTGTGTCTAATGATTCGTTCTAAAATATTGGAGGAGTTTTATTCATAACAGAGTTTGTTGGGTAATGATTCGGATGGTGCATTTTTCGTTTTTATTTCAAAGTCTTTATTTGGAGAAGTAACACAGAGTAGAGGTTTAGTCAGAATCGGAGAAATCAATATAGAATAATACATGCGGTCGAGAACTTCTAGGAAAAAAACTAACATAAGAAAGAGATATATGAATTACTTGAAACCCTACCCACTTAGGTGGTCCTGTTGTAAGTCTCATTAGGTAGTACAAGAGAAAGCATAAAAACCAGGGATAAGTATTTACTAATAACTGTTTCTTAGAATGGAGTCCACCTACTGTGGACAGATAATGTGCTGAGACCTGGGTCAGCAATATGGAAAAGATATTTCTCGTTTATGGTAAATGATGTTAAGTAATTACTTATGCATCTTAAAGTCAACACTAATTACTTATATATTGATAAAATAATTGTAATTATATGCAGAGGTCGCAAATGAAGGAGCATGAATTGAGTTCAGCAGAAATTTCATTACATTATGCACTCAGGCTGACTATACATCTTGTTTTTACAAAATAACTCCGGATATGCCCTTAAAATCGTACGACTAGGTTGAAATGTTCCACATCAACTAAAGAGATAGAGCTCTCTCTCTCTCCCCCTCCCCCTTCCTCCTTCCCCCTCCCTCTCTTTTTTTTTTGATATGGCAGCTCATTGTCATTGGGAACAGAATTGTTTTTCTCAATTTTACAGATTTCTTTCCAGCAACTCCATTTTCCCCTACCTGTCAGAATCATTCAAAGAATTTTGTAAACAGATCCACAGATAAATTTGCCTTTCTTTCTTTTATCACTGATGATTGAGCTATTACATCACTTGGAAACATTGGATGTTCCTGCATCTGTGACGGAGCATAAGTCTCAATACCTTGCACTATGTAAGAGTGGGCTCTATATGTAATTGTTCATTTTGTTCATTGAGGTGCTCAGAATAATGACATCCTAACCGACCTTGAATTCTGAGATAGGTGTACCACTGTATACTCCTGTCATTTACCTGTCATATGGTGAAGTATCAAATTAATTGGGATATGTCAAAACTCTCATATTCCACATTGAAAATTGGTCCTTAGTGGGAAAGAAAGCTTTCTCAGTGAATAAATGACATATTCCAACTATGTGGGCTTTTGTTTGCGTCCTCCAACGTTCATGGCATTGTAGTCAATATGACGGCATCCACTAACTCTTTTACTGGAAGAAACAAAAATTTTCATATTGTCGTTCTTTGGATTTACTTAGTAAAAATAAAAATTTTTGATTTAATTGTACATAGATTTTTTGATACCAGGACATATAAATAAAGAAAACTCATCATTAACCCATTTTTTATATTTCCATATACTCTGTTTAGACAAACAGCAGAAAACAGAGGAACTACTAACAGCAAAGACTCGAGAATTTGCAGATAAACCAGCGAATAGAGATTATGTAGAATGGACACTGAGCAAATTTTTCTGTGTTCATGCGCTATGTCGGCGTTTAGTTCCACTTTCAAGTACTAGAGCACATGCAAGAGTTAATTGAATATAAGAGTTGAGACAAAGGATCAAAACATTGCCTACTTTGTTACATAATCCAGTAATGACTTTGCTTCCAATAAATTCAAGTTAACAGCTTTTCCTTATTTCTCAGTGACAAACTAGCTGTAATAATTTTTTATGTTTTATATATAATAAATTGTCATTCGAGATTTATATAAGGGTATAAAGGAATTTAAAAATGGATATCAGGCAAGGGTAAACGTGATCAAGGATGAGAATGGTGACTTGCTTGCAGACTCTCATTCAATCCTCAACAGATGGAAAAACTATTTTGGGCAACTACTAAATATACATAGGCCAAATAGAAATGATCGGGACGAAATTGAAATACAAACTGCTGAGCCATTTATACCGGAACCCACACTTTCTGAAGTCGAAATTGCGATAGAAAATCTGAAAAAGTACAAGTCTCCAGGTATTGATCAAATTCCAGCAGAATTAATACAAGAAGGTGGAAGGGCAGTATCTAGAGAAATTTTTAAACTTGTACTTGCAATTTGGGAAAAGGAAATTGTACCAGAACAATGGAAGGAGTCCATAATCGTACCTATTTTTAAGAAGGGGGGGCAAGACTAACTGTAGTAACTTTCGAGGAATATCACTTTTGTTGACGTCCTACAAAATTTTGTCGAATATCCTTTTGAGAAGATTAACTCCATATGTACAGTAGATGAAATTATTGGGGACCATCAGTGTGGTTTTAGGCGTAATAGATCAATTATTGATCAGATTTTTTGTATTCGACAGATATTGGAGAAAAAATGGGAGTATAAGGGTACAGTGCATCAGTTATTCATAGATTTCAAAAAAGTGTATGACTCGATTAAGAGAGAAGTTTTATATAATGTTCTTATTGAATTTGGTATTCCCAAGAAACTAGTTCGATTAATTAAAATGTGTCTTAGTGAAACTTACAGCAGAGTCCGTATAGGCCATTTTCTATCTGATGCTTTTCCAATTCACTGCGGGCTAAAGCAGGGAGATGCACTATCACCTTTACTTTTTAACTTCGCTCTGGAATATGCCATTAGGAAAGTTCAGGATAACACAGAGGGTTTGGAATTGAATTGGTTACATCAGCTTCTTGTCTATACGGATGACGTGAATATGTTAGGAGAAAATCCACAAACAATTAGGGAAAACGCGGAAATTCTTGTTGAAGCAAGTAGAGCGATAGGGTTGGAAGTAAATCCCGAAAAGACTAAGTATATGATTATGTCTCGTGACCGGAATATTGTACGAAATGGAACTATAAAAATTGGAGATTTATCCTTCGAAGAGGTGGAAAAATTCAAATATCTTGGAGCAACAGTAACAAATCTAAATGACACTCGGGAGGAAATTAAACACAGAATGAATATGGGAAATGCCTGTTATTATTCGGTTGAGAAGCTTTTGTCATCTAGTCTTCTGTCAAAAAGTCTGAAAGTTAGAATTTATAAAACAGTTATATTACCGGTTGTTCTGTATGGTTGTGAAACTTGGACTCTCACTTTGAGAGAGGAACATAGGTTAAGGATGTTTGAGAATAAGGTTCTTAGGAAAATATTTGGGGCTAAGAGGGATGAAGTTACAGGAGAATGGAGAAAGTTACACAACGCAGAGCTGCACACATTGTATACTTCACCTGACATAATAAGGAGCATAAAATCCAGATGTTTGAAATGGGCAGGACATGTAGCACGTATGGGCGAATCCAGAAATGCATATAGAGTGTTAGTTGGGAGGTCGGAGGGAAAAAGACCTTTGGGGAGGCCGAGACGTAGATGGGAAGATAATATTAAAATGGATTTGAGGGAGGTAGGATATGATGGTAGAGACTGGACCAATGGCGGGCTTATGTGAGGGCAGCAATGAACCTCCGGTTTCCTTAAAAGCCAGTAAGTAAGTATTATAAAATTGTAATACATTATAAAATTATGTATCAAATTTGTTTAATATTTATGTACAATATACAGGGTTTTTCATAAGTAAGGAATAATGCAAATAAAACTAAAATTAACTTTTTTTTTTTTTTTTTTTTTTTTTTTAAATTCTCAGACAAATCAAATTTAATATTGTGAAAGGAAAATTTTACAAGGAAAAAAAAAAAATATGCCATCATTGTAACCTAACTATCTCACAGCATCTGGACAGGCTGAATTAATGATACAGCATTTCCTCTGTATTCGATAGAACAGTTGTACTGCTGTGACTCGGTCCCCAAGCCCCGTTTGTTCCTTAGCAGGTGGGGTTGGGATTTGGGTAGGAGAGGTTAAGATAGATTGCACATCACTACCCTTTGCAACCAATTTTCATAGAAATCAGTTCAGCCATTATCACGTGAAAAGGTAACAAACATCCAGACAGACATACAAGCAGAAATTTGAAAAATGCGATTTCCTGTCTCAGGATGATCAATTATACATGTTAACACCAATTATTTTTGGAAAAACGAAAATTACCAGAAAAAGTTTGGTTACAGATTTATTATTAGTACAGATTTACATTTTACGTTACATTTCCAATACTTCGACTAGCTACACGTTTAGTAGGATGTTTATGGTGTCATAAAATGTTTCTTTCTCATATATGATTTTTAGATTTTTAGTTTCGTATATATCTTACACCTTTCATGTAGACCTCATATTCATTTCAACATGAGAATTTTATTAATTATTTTGTCATCTCTTTTTTTCTGTTCTCTTTTTGTAAGTACAGTAATTAATAGTCCCTAAAAAAATGGATAGGACTGCATATCTAGGATTACAAAACTCATGATTGACAGAGTGAAATTCTAAGAAGCGTTATGCCTGTGGTCGAGGAACAGTGAGCTTTGGAACTAGACATACCGAAATGTATAGCTTCTGTGCCTCATCCTGAATCAATAAAAACATGCATTGTTATTCAAGATTTGCTGTTACTTTGTAATACCAGTTTTTTAAAGATAAGACTTCCAAACCAAATGTGAATTAATGATACATTGATTGTGTTACATTAATAACTAATCGTGCATCAAAGCCAAAAATTGTAAAGGAATTAATTTTTCTCATTAAGTTGTGTACATATTTACGTTGCCAACAAAAATGCAACAATTAATTTTAGGGACATACCAAAATCAAAAAGAAGTCATCGCTCTCATATTTGTGACTGCCATTATTTTTAGATGCCCAAACTACTTGAGGAATTCAAAGGAACTTAATTTAAAAAAGAAATTCCTCATACAATCAAGGGCTCTTAAATGACATTAAAAAAAAAAAAAAGGTAAAGGTATCCCCGTAACATGCCATGAAGGCACTTGGGGGGCATGGAGGTAGAGCCCCATGCTTTCCATGACCTCGGCACTAGAATGAGGTGGTGTGGTCGGCACCACGCTCTGACCACCTTTTACCCCCGGGAAAGACCCGGTACTCAATTTTATAGAAGGCTGAGTGAACCTTGGGGCCGTTCTGAAAGTTTGGCAACGAGAAAAAAATCCTGTCACCACCTGGGATCGAACCCCGGACCTTCCAGTCCGTAGCCAGCTGCTCTACCAACTGAGCTACCCGGCCGCCCCTTAAATGACATTAAATACAGTAATTCAGTAATTTATTCAAAATAGGTCTAAATGTACATTGCTGTCACACATTTGTGTGAGATTTTATGCTCAGACAAGGACAATCTCAAAGAATAAGAAGAACTTCTCCAGTGTGGCAACTCTGTAGTTAAAAAACCTATCAATATCATGCAAAAAAATTGTTAGAAGTACTTGTCCTGCTGTTGCTCTGAGGGTCATTTTCAATGTCTTGTAAGATGGATATAATAAAATTGCTCTAATTGGGACTCTCCTTGCTGTGAAAACAAGCCCTTCTCCTTCTATAATATAATGGCAGTAATTCGTGAAAAAATGTTGATTGCTGCTTTTTTAATTAATTTTACAGAAAATTAGTGACTTTAAATTTTAAAAACATATTATGTAAGGCTATTTTATTATAAAAAGTCTGCCTCTTCAATAAAGCAATATTGCGTAAAATTTTTTAACATGTTTAAAAATAAATAAATTATTGTTGAAACTGAATAAATCAATCCCCTGCTAATGCATTATTGCAAATTCCATAACAAGAGGCGAGCCTTTTTTTAATTTTAGTACCAAGCAGTGAGTCATAGACTAAATAATTATAAAGGTCAATAAAAGGGAAATGATTAAATTGTTACTTATTCAGTTTCAATAATAATCGTTTCATATATGGAGCCATTAAAAATTCCCAAGTGCTTAATGAAAATTTGCAATTTCTCTGCCCTCTTCCGAGTTTAAAACTCTGGTATATTCCATCCGATTCTGAGTATTTCCTTCTAATCTTATCCACAATCTATCTTATTATGAAGGGAGCACTTTCCTACCCCCCCCCCTCCCCACCAAAGGTATCCAAGAATTAATCCAGTAGACAAATTGCCTGTATGCCACAAATCGTAAAACCTTATTCATTATATTGTTTAGTTCTTGTCTTTCAAAATCTGTTATAGCATGCACCATCTTTGTGTGTATAGCCATGTTTAGAGTGTCTAAATTTAAAATTACAGTATTGAAGTTGATGTGGCTAGTAATGCATTGAACATTCCCTTCCAAGTTACAAATAGATTCACTTTCATGGTAGCACACATTTCTTCCGCTTTTTGAACATTTTACGCACACTTCAACACCAATTTATGTTGTTTCATCTATTTCTTTCTAGCTCAGGTCTGCTGTTGCTTTGTTCCATGTCTTTGTCCTCATTGACTTCTGATTCAAACATATACGGACGAACATTATCCATTTTCATTACCAAGAATAAAGAAGACCTAAATACACACCGAATCAATCAGTCTTGCATCACACCGTTTGTTTAAATGAGTAGGATCTGACTAAGCAAAAGGCAAAAAACCCGTGATGTCACAGCCTGAAATGCCCTGCATTCTGGTTCCAGAAATCGCACAGACTTTCGGTTTTTGAGCTGTTTTTGTCAAAGCATAATCTTTCCAATGCATCTTTTAGTGAATTGAGTTTTTATGTTACCGGCTCCTTTAATGTTGCAGGATATTGTGTAAATGGCTGATGTGTGCAGTGCATGCACATTGAATGGGTTTGAAATGCGTCCTGTTCCAGGATAAAATTATTCATCTACTATTAACTGAAGTGTATTTTTTTTATTATTATTTTTTAATTTGTCGTGAATACTTTAGTTGAAAATTATATTTTTATAATTTGATTTTGTGTATGCTTTTTGCGCCTTTCAAAAGTGAGGTGCATGGCTTATTCAAGGACGTGGTATATTTGAGAAAATATGGTAATACACTGACTGGCAAAAAGAAATGGATTACTTTGAAATTAAAGAAATCTTTCTTTTGCTCTCTAAACATGTTTTAGTGACAGCTTTTATATTTTTTGTTTTCAAAATGGTGTTGATGAGAAAAAACAAATGCATGTGTTTTTGTAATTTTAGCATTTTTGGAGTGAATTTCTAGTTGTTTTCTCTTTCTGTTTATATACACTTTTCTTTATGAAACTCTGGCACAACAGATTCATACACACACTAAAATCGGGTATTGCTTCCTCTAGCTTCAATGACAGCTTGAAGGTGTTGACATACTGCGCACTAGGTCTGTGATCAACTCTTGGAGCGTTACACAGAGTATCCTTCAGCTGCACCAGGGTGTCAGTGTTACATCGCTGAACATTTTGTGCTAGCTTATTCCACACATGCTCTGAGGGATTTAAATCAGCCTGCAGACCGTCCATTGCATGTTGTGCTGGACATTATCATGCGTATACACGAAATTTTCTCCACTAATAGTGCATATGGCATCACATGGTGTAACAGGATGTCCTTGATGTAATAGTAGAAGATCTTGATGCATGGGTGATGCCAGTGTGGGAGAGCAGGACGTAGCCTAGACTAGTTTGATCTCAGAACTAAAAACATAAACGAAAGATCTAGTCTATATTCTCCAGCTTTTCTTTTTTTTTTTTTATTTTTATTTTAGTAGGTTTAGTAGCTTTATCAACAGCTTAGGTTATTTAGCGTCTGAATGAGATGAAGGTGATAATGCCGGTGAAATGATTCCGGGGTCCAACACCGAAAGTTACCCAGCATTTGCTCATATTGGATTGAGGGAAAACCCCGGAAAAAACCTCAACCAGGTAACTTGCCCCGACCGGGAATCGAACCCGGGCCACCTGGTTTCGCGGCTAGACGTGCTAACCGTTACTCCACAGGTGTGGACTCCAGCTTTTCTACTCCATATCTGCATCACTGCTGGAATAGTCTCTCATGCCACCACAGTTTATGATGATCGAATGATGATATCATCAAAAAGTATAGTCGACACAACATATGGTGAGGTACTAAAAATCAAAGATGGCTGCACTTCAGTGCTACCAGCGTTTAACGTAAAGCACTAATGTTAGTGGCTTAAAATAAAAAAAACCTTATTGTTCTTCTCCTGCCATCACTTCTTCTTAAAACTACATTACATTCATTTATTTATTATTTTCCATATATTTTGCTTCTATTCCATGGACAAAGTGTTTCCAGGCAGATGGATCGGTTGCACAGGCCCAATCTGTTGGCCTCCGCAATCACCTGATTTGACTCCCCTGGACTTCTTTATTTTGGGGGGATTCATCAAGGATCGTGTCTATGCAACTAAGCCACGCACCATTCCTGCATTAGTGGAACGAATTGAAACATGGTTCAAATGGTTAGGCTATGCCTGGACGTGCTCGCCAGAGTCCATGAAGAGTTGATACGTTGCTTATATTTATGCATTCAGCAGATCAGAAGACATTTTGAAAATTGTACACCATAATTTGTTAACAATTGAAACTATTCTTATATTTATGTGTTTTAATAAAGGTTTAAAACACTAACCATTCTTTTGTTTAATAGCTTTGGTGGCGAGGGGAGGGGGTGTTTGGTTCCAAATCGACTGTATGGCACAAGGAAGGGTTCTTTCTCCTGAGGATGAAAATTATTTTAAAAAATTGTCCCAAATAGTTTATTTTTTCATAGGATCGTTACTTATGAAAGACCCTGTATTGTAATAAAACTTACATTCATAAAAATCCACATTTCATCTAGAAAAACAACAGGCTTTGGACTCTCATTTTCCATATTTTTTATATATTCCCTTAAAAAACAGAACCTCTTGAATTGAATATCTTCATTCTTACACATATGAGACTGTCATCTTTTTGTCCATTTAAAATCCGTTTCTTTCAAAATTGTTCTTGAAATAAATATGTGCTGTGGTTTTCTGTTACATGGTCTCGCACCGGCTTTGCTGTTACTCTTTCTCCTGCATGGAAATAAAAATAGCAATGATAAAAGTAATTAGCCTATAAGTTTAAAATGTATAATGTTTGAACTTATTATAATTTAAAAAAAATGTGATGATATTTGGGTAACTGCACAGTATAAATATAGACTAGGCGTACTTTGAAGCCACAATATTGTTGCAAGAATAATTTCACTGATATTGATAGCACTGGTACATTTCTTCTGCTGTGTTGCGTAACCTGCTGCTCATTTGTCATTCTTTATTAACATACCAGACTGTTTCTTTGTGCTATGTATATGTTATTTCGCGGGTGCTCGTGTAAAGGGAGTTAAGTCAAATTGCAAGGTATGTAAACTTCTCTCTTTTGGTACTGAACAAAACCCCTTTGTCACAAAATATGGAGCACTGTAACTGCATCATGGATGGAAGTATGACTTAACCCCGTTAACACAAGAGAAAAGTAATTGTGGATAGTTCAAATCTGTACTTATTCCAGTTTAGCCAAATCATACTTAAGCCCCTTTACACGAGCATCCGCGATTTAATCATTTTCTCGTCGTAATAATAATAAGCCAAGAGGTACCAGAATAGTAGAAATGGTATTATCGAACCACTTCAATAATACAAATTTAGACGACGATTATGTACCAGAATTAGTGCTGTTGATCTATCAAAATATTTAATCAATTAACTATTTGAATTTAATCGATAGATTGAGTTTTGATCGAGTTGAAAAAATGATTTAATATACTGTAATACACAATTATTGTTAAATTTAACTTGTGTTTGGTGTTAAGCATAAGTATTAAATGTTGTATATCTGTATATATTGTATCGTTATATTACAAAATAACTATTTTAATTACTTACTAACATATATGAGGCTTATAATTTATTGTGTCAATTTCTCCGCGAATTTTTGAGACAAACATAAATAACAAAAAGTATGAAGACTCACCTAGTTAATACTGCTTCATCCATGATTTTAAACATGTGAGTGCATTCACATGCTCCGAATTAAGTTTCCTGCATCACTAAACACGAAAAAAACTTTTTTCTGTCAAGCACTTTTCCATGATCATTCAATTTAAATCCAAACATTTCGTCAAGTTTACCTCTCAAATTCTCATATGACATAATGGAGTTTACACTTTTCACAAATGTAGAAAACTGATTTTTTTTTTCTTTATCAAACTAAACACACAACTTTCATATACAAACTCAGTACAGAAATGCAATTCCTGCAAAAGTACAGCGGTCGAAACAGAAGACTGGCCCCTATTGTAATCGAATTACCATATTTTAGAAAGAGAATAAGGTAGTTGCACTCTTACTTGCACACAGTGTAGACATGGCTATTTTATAAGAGATGAGGGGGATGATTCCCAAAAAAGTATGTATTTCATATTCAAGAAACATGAGCTGACAACAAGGTGGAAGTTTTCTTGGAAAACCATAAAACTTACTAAGGGTTTCGCATTATGTTCCAACTTGAGTTTGTATTAATAAATTAATAATTAATATCAACTACAACCGATTAATTTTAATCGACTCGATTATTCAATTAAATATTTTTGATCGATTAATCTTATAACAGAAATTGATTGATTAATCGATTGAATGCCATAACACTAACCAGAATATATTGATTTATCAAGTAACAATGAAGATGTTTCAGAACATTTTCCTATAGACATGAAGTTCCAAAAGAGAAGGTAAATAAGGTTTCAGACATTATGAAGGACAGTAATTCAGCTGATATATTAATTCTTAATTTTCATCTTGGTTGTCAACAAAACAGAATGACGCTAATTTTACCCTGTGTTAAGATTATGAGAGTCATCATGGCTAGAATAAATATAACACAAATTAGCTTTGCCTAGCACATTGGTCAATAATACGATTTTTTTCTTAAGAGGGTAATAATAATAGTAGTAGTAGTAGTAGTAATAATAATAATAATAATAATAATAATAATAATAATAATAATAATAATAATAGTAGTTTAAATAGCACTTGTAGTGAATAAATCTTTTTACTTTACTTTTAGGTTATTTGCAGAGAATATCAAGGGCATTCTTGCCCCTGCACTTCTGGCTATGTCATATTCAATTGTTCCATTTAGTAAAGTCAATCAAGTGATTTTCGAACAAAATTCCCTTTTCAAAATTGGGTATAAGCTTTCCCAAGGAGATTCTGAATTTCATGTTGTTGATTTGGCATATGCAGTAAAAATACGTAAACCAAATGTGGTTTAACTTCCACAGATACGGCAGACTATTACAGGCCTAAACTTATAAAAGAAAAACTAGCCGACATTCAATCAATGTATAAGTGGATGCCAGAGATTGATAAAACTTATTTCAGAAACCTCTTCAAACAGTAA
Organism: Periplaneta americana; assembly: GCF_040183065.1. Lineage (NCBI taxonomy): Eukaryota > Metazoa > Arthropoda > Insecta > Blattodea > Blattidae > Periplaneta > Periplaneta americana. The sequence goes on from NC_091131.1 coordinate 166,083,579, forward strand.
CAATATTCTGTACAAGGAAATATTATCCAGCATTAAGAAAAAAATGTTATAATTAACAGCTTTTTTATGTTAATATTAATGCTATGAACTACTTAAAAATTTAAATTATGGTTTATTTAACAATGCTCGCACCTTCGGAGATTATATCAGTGTCGCCAAAATTTTGTCCCACAGGAGTTCTTTTACATGCTAGTAAAACTACTGACCTGAGGCTGTCGAATTTAAACACACTTAAATGCATCGACCTGGGCCGGAATCGAACCCGCAACCTCGAGCACAGAAGGCCAGTGCTATGCCGACTACGCTACCCAGGCCGACTATAAACTGTGTATGTGTGCGTGTGCGTGTGCGTGCATGCAAATAGCGTTTTTAAAGGTGTTTAATGATACTTTAACTAACTATGACAATAACAAAACTCATGTTAAATGAAAGAGAAACATCTCCAGTTTACATTGTAAGTTCATAAGTGTTTAATGTGATACACATTTAAAACCCCAAAGGAAAAACATTTGTCCATAAACCTTTCATTGGGAAAGAGCACGAAACACATTAAGTTTTGGTGAGTCTCGTTCGAAATCTGCGAATTCATGGGGATTTTCCGATCTCCAGATTCTGACGTTGTGCATGTTAACCTTTCCACTAAGGTGAAGTGTTGATTCATCACTGAACACGACGAAAACAAGAAAGTCGTCATTTTTCTGCTGCAACATTTCAAGCGCACAACATAGTCAGTAGGCTTTAAAGCCTGTAACAATTGTAAACAGTAGGAACGCATGTGTAAGAGTCTTCTTAAGACCTTCCATACTGTCATCATTGGCATTGCAAGTTCACGACTAGCCTTCCTAACTAACTTTTTAGGACTTCGTAAGAAAGAGTCCCGAACATGCTGAACATTCTCCTCAGACACTCTTGATCGTCTCACACTTTTACCTTTACACAGACAACCAGTCATTGCCAACTGGTTATGCCATCGACGGATGTTGTTGGCATTTGGGGATCATGATTAAACTTCCTACGAAATGCACATTGAACTGTTATAACCAATTTACAACTCTCAAACTTCAAAACACAAAATGCTTTCTGTTAAGGAGTCGCCATCTTTGTTATTTTCACTGCCAAGGGATCTAAACAAAGGAAAGCTATCTGTGCATGCATACAACTAAAACTGTCTTCCTCTTTTATTTGAGCTTGCAAACTACTTTCAGCACCTCATCTGAGTGATAATATAACGACTATAAACTGCTATATTCTCGTAAGTACACGGGGGGTGGGGGGTTTTTGTGTGGGTGCGTGCGTGCGTGTGTGTGTGTGTCTGTCTATGTGCTTTTTTTTTAATTGAACTTATTAATCCTTATGCTGTTTTATTTCTCTATTATGTTTTCAAAGTGATAACTTAATCAAACCAGTAACATTTTCTTTATGGATGCAAAGTTAAAAATGATTTCTTAATAATTTTATATACTCTCCTTTTCATTATCTTACCCTGTATTGAGATGAATTTAAGAAAAAATTACTGTAACAGTAATTGTAACTATTTAAAACAACATGCTGATCTCTTTTGTTTTATAATGGTAATGAAGCTAGAAAAATCAGTTTGGAAACACAAAGTTCTATTTGAGAATAAAAAATCACAATTTGGAAATACAATTTCTATTTGAGAACAATAATTTTATTTTTATCTCATTTCACTGTAAATAATTTAATTGTGAACATTTTACATTCAATAAATGTTAAACAATGACTTCAACTACCTAAAAGTCCAGAAATGTTTTTAAAAACTTATCTGCATTGATTTTATTAACAACCAAACTTTTAAAATGCTCTCCTATAAAATTTACCAGACACTAGATAGAATCTTGTCATTCTGAACCACACATTATTGTTCAAATATAGTTTGAGCATTTACTGTTCAAGTGAGCTGCCAGTGGCTGATTAATTTTTCTTTATGTTAAAAATAATGTAATTTTGTGTACTTTCAATTTCGAATATATTTGTGTAAAACTGACAACTTAGCTGTCACCCTGTCTAGTAGACAATGAATGGAAGTGAATTTCAGGGGCCAAAAGATCTGCGATGCTCTGTAGAACTACTTCCTCTTTGTTTTATATAAACCTGATTTTAACTTTCAAATATCCTCGAAAGTTTCTCCTCCTTCAATGTTTCCCTTTTTGGCCTGACTCTATACTGCGGAATCCCGGCCAAGTAAGTCACTCAGCTGAGTGCGCTCCTAGTATAATGGCAGTTGACATTGGACATATACGTCAACATATATGCCTAATATGGAGTCAGGCCAAAAAGGGAAACATTGATGGAGGAGAATTCGATCTGGGGCTGTGGATTGAATTCGGTGTAGCTCAGTGGTCAGAGCACTTGGTAGGTAGAACCAAGGACCCAAGTTCGATCCCCGACGCCAGAGCAAATTTTTCTCCTCAAATATTAATATTGTCAATATTACAGATATTATTCTGTATGACAAATTAATAAATCTATAATATTACAAAGATCTGTTTACTCTATGCTAGTTCACACAGAAGAACCTTCGTGAGGGCGTTTGTTGTAATATTCTCTTCCATCTGCACAACAAAACTGCTTGAGATGTTCCAAATCTTTGAATTTATCCCATGAAATTGGTAACACATCTGAAATAAAAGGAACTATTATTGGTAATTATTGATATCACTACTTATCAGCTTTTGGAAAAGTTTAAAAATAAAAGTTACATTAAATCAATTTTATTGTCTTGATAAAGCTTCCCAAGCTGGAGGAACTCTCCACTTCGTAATTGAGTATCCTTTATTTGTGTAAGTAAGCCATTTGTGGAACTGTAACTGCAGTTTCCCACATTCCATTATATGTGGATCTAAGCTATGCTAAACGAGGATGATTAACCGAAAAAACACTTTCAGTGTTAGGTTTTGTCGCAATCAGGCAAGTCTTCTTAAGCAATGGTGTCGAGTACAGTGTCCAGTTTCTCAGCGTACGTTGATCAACATGAACAATATGGTAAGCAGATGGCTTCATATGAGCACTCTCAAAAATACTTCTATCGAATATTCTGGTAATTCTGCTGGATATTTCTGGTTTATGAGAGCCGTGTTTCAGTTGCATTCTAAATAAAAATGGCCACGAACGGGAAATGTTACTTTAATACAATCCAGTCTCTGAGCAGCATGCACCGCATAATGAAAAAACCGGAAAAATAGTTCATAGTTTTTGTTTTAAGTGGCACATCTGTCACAAAATACCTCAAAATCCTTCACTTTGGGGTCCAAAATATTAACAATAAAATGATGAAGGAATGAGGTGAAGTCATCAGAACGTTTTTCCCCTACTGTTTCTGGATAGCAGTAGAAAACTGAATATCTCATGGACAAAGTGTGGATGTTGAAGGAATAGAATGACAGTTGTCCGTAATATTCACCGTTCTTTGTTAAGGTTAGGCACACATAGGGTTTCTTGAAAATCAAAAGCAATAGCTTCGTGCATTCCGCTCTTCATGCTGTTCTTTGTTGCTTTTCATCTTCTGTCATAAAATACTCGTGCTTTACACTTGTGAACTTCATTTTCCACTGCGTTGTCTTCATCTGATTCTCAATGTTGTATTTTCATCTCCTGATAAGGAAGCATCTGATAACTTCTGTTGAAGTGCCTTTGCATTAGCCTGGTACTTATCATATGCACTGCATGTATCGCAGCATGGAAAACCTAATGCGATATTAAAATCTCGTATTGAAAATCTTTCTGTAATAATCTTATGAAACAGGTGGCAGTTTTTCTTCTTTGTACATTTCACATTTAAAACATTTTATTAATATTTAGTGTATCTGGCAGATAAACTTTCTCATTTTTCTTCCTACTGTAATGACTCTGCCGTTCCTTGATATGCTTGACCACACTGTCTGCGACATCTTTTGGTTTTCTGCAATGTTTGTGTCATAATTGCCTCGTTGGTCTTTCGGTGATGTCTCAGTAGTTTTTAGAGCTTTTTGTAGATTTCTGAATGCCTTATAGCATACAGTAAATCTTTTGGTATCATTTTCTTTGATGAATCTCGCTCTGTATGAATAAGACATCATGGAATGAAGCATTTTCTTCTGGGTTTCCTAGTCTACAATTCTTAATCGAATGAACGGTTATTAATCCACCTATAATATGCGTTTTGTTCATCCACAGATCCCAAAGTGTTAAAGTCTTTAATAATGCGTTTAATTTCTTACTGCAGAATGACCTCAAAACACCGATAACAGTTTCGTGCATTGATAACCTCAACATTTTTATTATATTATTACTTCTACCGTAACTTTACGTTTCCTTGTACATGTGTTTATTTTCTTCAGACTGGTATACTCAACTTCACTGTCTTCCGAAGATGCTGTAATTAGATGTGATTTTAAACTAAAAAAAAAGAAAAGCAAATTACGCAGTAGAAAATGTCTAAACAACACTACGAACAAATAATTCTCGTAAACATATGAGTCCTTAGTCACGTCATACAGTGATACCATGACATTCCCCTTTTTTTTATACTCTTTCGCTCTGACATTCCCCCTTTTTGTGTTGTATACCAATTCGTCAACACGATGTAGATCTGGAACTATCATTTTTCTTACAGTGCAACAAAGTGTATTGTATTCTACTCCCTTTGATCTATAGTACTGAACATCTCATTTTTTCACAAATTTACGACATTCCCCCTTTTTACAGTGGACTCTTCCGATTCTTAACTTGCTCTAACACAAGAACTTCAAAATTTTTATTTGCCTGAATTCCAAGCTCGATTGAGATATTTGAGGGATAATTTAATTAAACTTCCTCGGATTAAGAGATTCAAATATCTTATTTGAGGTACTAAATTATTGTCCAGTTTATATAGTAATAAGTAAAATGATCAGCTGTAACTTACCATCTGGTCAATTTATTCTTATTTCCCTCAGAATCTGATTTTCAGGGAAGTGGTTAATACAATAAATGAAAAATAAAAGCATTTCATATAATGCAATTTACTTTACATGTAATATGAAAGCTGTAACTTGTGATAATAATCCAACACAACACTACAGGGCTAAACTACTGTAACCGCCATACACCAACTCCAATGATCAGCTGTTTCCTTTTCTTGCTTTGCTACAGTATGGCCTTCTATATCACGATGGCGGTGACACTAGAGGTATTTATAAATGAAAGAGATTTAAAATTTGAATTGTAATATTATTTATATAAATTAAAAGAAATTCGGATTGTAATTATAAACTTAAATCATTTCTGAATTTTACATAGTAAAATGGTGAGGAATATCACAAAATCATAGAAATATGGTGTCACTAAAGCTTTCGTACGCATCAAAAAAGTATTCATACAACACTAATATTGTGTAATCAGTACTTGATAGGAAGTTTTTGTTTAAGATTACCAACATTTCGAATTTCATGTTTTCAAATTTGTTTTTCAAGGTGAAATCACAAATTTTCTATTGGATTGATACCCGACAATTGGGGAGATGTTTCCAGTACTTCAGGGCAATTGTATAACAACCAAGTACGTGCAAGTAATGACTAGTGCTTAGGGTTATTGTCTTGGTAGAATTTGAAACTATTCACTGTGCCCATTTTTATAGCACTCTCTTTTAAATTTTTCTTCAGTATGTCTACATACATGTATTGGTGCATCATGCCTTCAATAAAGGCTAGATTTCCAACACCGTTGGAAGACATACAACCCCATACTAGTACTGAACCACCCCCATAGTTTACATTATATTTATATTTAGTTCGTCGTTTGGTTTTCTCCATGCTATTTGTCTACCATTTACTTTCATCAGTAAATATCACAGCTTTCAAAAATTCTTCTGTTTTCATTGTATGTTCCATGGTAAACGCCAATCACTTTTGTGATGATTCTTGCACTGCTATACAGCTTTCTTCTAGCTACTTTCCTTAACACTCGTCTTACAGTTTCTGAACTTCCTTTTACACCAGTATTGTTTTCACAGCTAGAAGCAATCATGGGAGCACTCATTTTTGGATTTAATTTAATTTAATCTAATCTATAAAAGTGAATGTTGACATGTATGTATGTTGTATATGTTCTCTATACAAATCTATACACTTTGACCGATATGTGCCAAAGTTTGCACATTTAACCTTCATGATCAGGAGAAAAACATATGCTACATTAAAATTGTGCAAATGGACGTTAAATTAATTAAAAAATAAATAAAAATAAATACAATCAAACATTCATGTATAATATTAAAATGCAATCTTTGTATTCAATAAATTGTTCTTTATTATTGTCAGTTGTATTCAACATCGACTTTCACGAGGCCATGGAAATTATAATACGAAATTAAATGACATTGTTGATACACATCATGAAGGCTAAAACTAGACAATTCATACAATGAGTATCTTCAAACAGTCCAAAACCATATTATGTGTTTCTCGATGCAGTTATAGATAGTGACCAGACTGTTTTATCCAAATGAATTCTTGAATTCTTTGAAACCACAAGGATTGCTACCATCTAATTTAATACTTTATATTGCATCACCAATAGTATTATTGCGAAATATTGACCCACCAAAATTATTCAATGGAACAAGAATTGGTGTGAAAAAACTCATTCAAAACATAATAATAGAAGTGATAATATTAACTGGCCAAAGGAAAGGAGAAGATGTTTTATCCCACGAATTTCTATGTTACCCACTAACATGCTTTTCGATTTTAAGCAACTGCAATTTCAGTGCGACTTGCATTTGTAATGGCCCTATTAAAATTAAGCTCAGGGACAGTCGCTGAAAGTTGCAGAGATTAACTTAAAAACTTCGTGCTTTTCGCATTCTTAATTATATTTTATACAAAGAAGTAGGGGGGGAAAAATTTACACACATCAAAAAGCAATTCAGTGATACTTTTGTCATATTGCTAATGTAGTATGTGAATGTACGTAAAGCGACTGAAAATAACACTGTATTAATTCTAAAATATCCGTCTCTCAAAATATTGTTGTTCATGTCCGAAAATGTGTTACTGCGAAATTCTAACTGTATAATCACGTTGCCAATGTAGTATGATATGCATTGTGAAAATAACAATCTCTTACTTTAAAAAAAAAAAGACTTACTGCGAGTTTATATTGTATCTATATTCTGTGTATAAAATAAGAATTAATATAATATGTTCTGATTTTGTGAGATATAGTTTCTCAAGTCCTATTAAAAAAAATAGGCGTACAGTGGTTAAAGGTAAAATATCTTCCAATATAAATTAAATTATTTACGTATATATTGATTCTTTGGTATGACCGATAGAGAGATAAATTTTGGCTCTCAATGACACTCCACGGGTTCAGACTGGGAACAAAGTAATTCCCTATTTGTCAGCTGTCTCTGAAATTCAAGTGAAAGCACACACAGACATGAAATTACGTGAAATTCACAGCTTCAGATCAATGTACAGATCTTATAATTACTTTATCTCTGCCTCTGTGCAACATCACATTTGCGGGGGAGGAAAGGATGGCAGGAAGGTTGTAATGCTTTTTAATATCAACATGACTCCCATGACTAAGATAAGCTACTTGAAATTTAACAGTCACTGACTGTAGAGATAAAATGTAACACCTGTAGAATATTGATACAATGCTAAGTGGGCCTGTAGGGACTGAGGGGTGTGCTTTTGTTTTGCTGAACTTCAAGACAATGCTGAATTTGTGTGACTGTAGCCCCATATATATATATATATATATATATATATATATATATATATATATATATATATATATCTGTGTGTGTGTGTGTGTTTGGTTTTACTTTATTTATAGTTTGATTTTTTTTATTTATTTGTATTTCTGGTGATGTGGAAGAGAAGGCCTGATGGCCTTAACTAAGCCAGAATAAATAAATAAACATATATACACATATAGGCTATATGTGTGTGTGTATATATATACACACACACACACACACACACACAAATTAGGACACATTTGAAAGTAGGGCACGTGATGAAATGTTTTCTTTCGTTGCCTGATCTGCAGTTGTTTTAAATTGAGTTAATCCTTTCAGGCATTTGGCTAAGAAGTTCATTAATTCATGTAAGTGACGCTATGTAAAGATTCATCTTTATGGAAGAGGAAACCTTGTTAAAGACAATTCGTTTTGGTTGTCTATAGTTGAGTTTCTGAGATTTCCAAAAAGTCTAACAACCAGTCTTAATTAAAAAAAAAAAAAAGAAACAAAAAGGACGACCCGGGCAACGCATCTTTGAGTCAGTAGTCTAGGATGTCCTGTTTTTGTTCATCTTGAAGCCTTTTTCCTTTCTTGGATTTACTGATGATTGACTGGATTGTAGAAACAGATTTTCCCGTGATTTCATTAGTCTGTCTGTATGTTTTACCTTGAAATAATCAACTATCAACTGACGTAATTCAATTGATGTGTTTTTACTTTTACGCGCCATTGCATTGTTTGTAAGAGCAGTAGACTGTACAGCTCTGTGTCTGTATTACAGCTGCTGTCTTGAGTGTATCTTTGTCTGTTTTTGTGACGCGATATTATTGTTTGTTTTTAATTACTTCACTTTTTGCAGGACAGAACTGTTTTCTGTACGCAAAGTACCTAACATGAGCTATTTACATTTTTCATTCATATTTGAACAATATGAAAACTGCTGACGTTCATAATATTGTATATTAACATTGGAATATGATTAATATCTCAGGCATACGAATATTTTTGAGAGTCACTGTATGTAACTTAGTTTCAACATAAAAGTCGTTTGATACTTACCTGTATCTTCCAATACACTGTTGGAAGTATTTATGGGTGCAAACTAAAACCACATGTTTATCACTATATACATTTCACAAAAGCCAGTGAATCGTGCCTTTGGTGCAGGTTTCTGAGAATTTTCGGATTTTAATATAATTAATTGTTGTCATGTTCAAAGAATATTCTTACCTTCAATAGTTTTCTGTAACTATAAATTTCACTCTTCTAAAATTAAAGTATATAACTTATTATAATGCCTTAATATGTATATATTACAGTGAATCATAATACAGCACAGCATTCTAATATGCATAATTTATTGTAATATTAGAATATAATCTAAATTTCTACTTACGACGAAACATGCATCTAGGTACATACATACATACGTGTTCTGCCCATGGGCAGGTCTTTCACTGCAAATGCAGCTTTCTCCAATCTTCCCTATTTTCTGCCTTCCTCTTTGTCTCTGCATATGATCCACATATCTTAATGTTGTCTATCATCTGATATCTTCTTCTGCCGTGAATTCTTCTCCCATTCACCATTCCTTCCAGTGCATCCTTCAGTAGGCAGTGTCTTCTCAGTCAGTGACCCAACCAATTCCTTTTTCTCTTTCTGATCAATTTCAGCATCATTCTTTCTTCATCTACTCTTTCCAACACAACTTTATTTCTTATTCTGTCTCTCCACTTCACACGCTCTTCTCCATATCCACATTTCAAATGCATTCGTTTCTCTTCATTTTGTTGTAATGTCATGTTTCTGCATCATACAATGCAGACTTCACATAAAACACTTCACATAGGTCTGCATCGGACATTTTCGCTCGAGTGCCAAGTAGTTCATAGCATAATCCGATAGGTAGCGCACATGCATGATGGGTAAAATTGTCACGAGCGATATATCCTAGAACAGTATAAGCCGAGCGTTAGACATTCGTTCTTGTTACAATGATTAACTGTGTAGTAACGTCATAGATGTTTATCATTTCAAAACTTTGCAGTGTATAACTAACCTCTCCATACTACAACTACAAAACTTGCTTTAAAATGTAATATAAATGTTGTAGGTAAATGTTTCTTCTTTTTTTTTCCACATAGGAGTGATTTTGTTTTTGCCACATCTGATAGATTTTATTTTTTTTTTAATTGGGTTATTTTACGACGCTGTATCAACATCTAGGTTATTTAGTGTCTGAATGAAATGAAGGTGATAATGCCGGTGAAGTGAGTCCCGGGTCCAGCACCGAAAGTTACCCAGCATTTGCTCGTATTGGGTTGAGGGAAAACCCCGGAAAAAACCTCAACCAGGTAACTTGCCCTGACCGGGATTCGAACCCGGGCCACCTGGTTTCGCGGCCAGACGCGCTGACCGTTACTCCACAGGTGTGGACCATCTGATAGATGTTATTGTATGTAAATGTAATTATTATAAACGGAGAACACAATCACGATAATGCAACAGCTGTATCAAGTTTTCTAGCAATAATAATAATAATAATAATCTCTAATAATTTAGTGTATCAATCTTTGCGTCTGTAACAGTTGTGCAGCATGATTATTCATTTTATTATATTTTCTGTGACGTTATCTCTGTAATAATAGTGTTATTAATCTACTGCTATATCAATAATATTTTGTAAAATGTTTCTACATTGTCGCAGTATATAGGCGGAACACTATGTATGGATCTATCATATTATATATGCGGTAAATCAAATATTGAATAATCATTAATTAGCAATAATAACTGTATATCGAAGTTTTTCATACGATTTTATTTATAACTTCATGTTCCTGTTTTGGTACGTTCCAGTGACTGTTTCATTAAATGTTTGTCATAAACGCAGAAAATAAAGCCTTATTTTTACCGTGTGAGCAAAACATATGTATATCTTATCTGTTGCCTTCCATACAAGATAAGACATGTCGGTGAGATGACCTGGTACTGTGCTTCTATTTATTACGAGCGCATCACGACTGATCGTATCTCACTCGAGGGTGTGACACTCGACCGAGTTCAAGCGAGCTATTTAACTCCAATGCAGAACTCTGGCACTTCACTAGTCTCTTCCTTAGTGAAATTCTAGTTGGGGCAAGTTACCTTGGTTGAGTTTTTTTCCCTGAGTTTTCCCCCAGTCCATTAGAGAAAATACTGGGTAACTTTTGGTGCTAGATCCTGGATTAATTTCGCTAACATTATCACCATCTCACTCAAATGCTAGATAATCATAGCAGTTTATAATGTGTCATAAAATAACCCAATGAAAAACATCTAAGCATTCACATTACTGGAGACGCATAAAACTCTTTATATCGGGTTGGCTATAGTCAGGTTAATATTGTACAGATTGTTATATGGAGAACTAAAGGGACAGGTCAGCATCTATGTCATCATATGGGGAAGCCCAAGAAAAGACGATGAAACGACCAAGGATTCATAAATTGAAACCATGTGTTGTGTCACACTTGAAGGATCACACCTTACTAATGAGGAATCAGCATGTAAATAGATTTATAATGTAATGTAAGTTCATGTTCACCCAGGAGTAAATCTCGAAATAAAGCTTTTCAGGGCTTAGGCTGACTATATTTCACTTTGAGTTAATAATGCTTTATTGCATTCATATTTTCATATATTTACTAGGGCATTCGAAAAGTAATGGCAACATAGGTACTGTTTCACACTAAACAGTACATACGTCAAATACAGTCTTCTGCCTTGTCAACAGTACATTGCTAAATTCTTGGAAGACTGCAGACTCCATCTACAGTAGCAATTCTGGATATCTCTCTCACTGATCAATTTAAAGCTCTTCGGATGCCTCGCAATAGTCCTGTATGGTAGGACTTCTCTCCCACAGGCTTCTTGTAATGTTCTAAAGCACTGAGTGGTATGTTTTTCTCTTGAAACTTGGATTTTTGTGAAGCACCTTTGTTTGTACCTTTAGCGCTCTATTGTTTGCAACAAATCAGAAACAGCCACTTTATTTACAAAATATGGCTACCTTAAGACTTCCAATATTGCAAATTTATGAAACAATCGCTACTTTATTATGCAGTAGAAGATTTCAGTGGTCACCACTAGGAGCATTGATTTACAGCATTGTTGCCATTACTTATCGAATGTCCTAATGTTGAATATACATTCCCACAGTAATAAATATATTTTTACGTTTCATCTGGGTCCAAGACTAAATAATATGAATGAATGATTAGAACTGGAGATATTTTGATCAAAGGAAGTGGAACGAGCGATTTTTCGAAAACCTCACAATTTAATATATACCGAAATATTGATTTCTAGGCAAAAAATTATATATACACAGGTAAAATTTATTTTATTGTTAAACATGTTCGAAAATGTTTAAGGAAAATCGGTTAGTAGTGTCAGTTCTTGATTGGATAGGAGTGGTATGGCTCTTCTGGTAGAGATGAAAATGAAACGAGATATGTTAACAATTGGCAAAACTCCATTAAGGGAGTTACTAAATCTTACCTCTCCCTCCATTAACCTGAACCATTGTCGCTACTGATTGACAAGTCATCTGATGTATCACTGCTGTCAGTTAAACCTTCTCCTAACGAAATTATTCTGTCAGTTTCACTGTCTAATACAAAAATATTGTTCTTTGTTATTTTTAATATGCTCAAGACATTTCTTCCACTCGTCTTTTCCATATTCTGTGAAAAGGTGGCGACACAATCGTACCCTTAAGTGGGGGACTCAATTTCTGTTACAAAAATCCAGTTGAAAAGACTGAAGACAACTTCGGTGAGTGCTGGTTTTGATACTAGACGCCTCAAATCATGTATAAGGGGCTTATGTCTTAATTAAAAGACCTGATGCTGAACATTTCTTGCTTATAGAATAAACATCAAGAGATTCAAATAGTGTGTTCATCACTTCGTATGACTGTTAGTTTGAAAATTTTACAAAATGTTTTATCATATTGAAATGACTTAGAAACAAATTTTATGTCATATTGTTTTTAAACAGTTTGATTTTTATTTTTATTTTGTGTGTGTATGTGTGTGTGTTTTTCTTTCTTTCTTTCTTTCTTTCTTGCTTGCATTTCACCTATGTTCAGTTTTTCAATATATGTCTCTCCTCCTGAAGATGATTTTTAAAAAATCGAAAATATTTGTGGCTATATAACCTTATGATATGAAATAGCAGAAAATTGTTTTCTGTATTAATTGATTAGTTGTTGACTGAAATTATAAAACAATTCATTATTATATATACTTTCAACTTGTTTGAATCGTAACCTCAATATGACTTTCAAATCTGTTGAGCATATTGAGGTTATAATGGATGAAAATACAGAATCTGTGATAAAAGCACCGAAGAAAAGGAAGATCCAGTACATTCACAACAGTGGGCAGAATTTATTAGAAAACCCATTTTGTGTTGCAGAAATGTGGTCTAAAGACTTTGTAAATTTAACTCCTCTTACGAGTAAGCTGTGTAAGAGAAACAGCTCACAATCTGGTGTTTGTATTGACTTCAGAAAAGCTCAGGTTTCAGATTTCAAGGGGAACATAAAGTTGATGTAAATATACATATAGTCATATGGATGTGTAGGAAACTGTTAGTTTTCAGAAAAGGAAAAACCTGCAAAATTACAAACGACTCTGGCAGTTTAAGGCAGACCTATTAAGACCGAAAAATATAATGATGTTATGTCATTAATGAAACTTACGCCTGTTGTGTATCAAGACTTTTAGCTTAATTTGAAATCAGAAAGTTCACCAGATGATTATGTTGAGGACATTGATGGGCATATGTGATTGTGCTCAGATATGACATACGTTCTTACTGTTACTTACTTACTGGCTTTTAAGCAACCCGGAGGTTCATTGCCATACTCACATAAGTCCGCCATCGGTCCCTATCCTAAGCAAGACCAATCCAGTCTCTATCATCATATCCCACCTCCCTCAAATCCATTTTAATATTATCCTCCTATCTACGTCTCGGCCTCCCCAAAGGTCTTTTTCCCTCCAGCCTCCCAACTAACACACTATATGCATTTCTGGATTCGTCCATACATGCTACATGCCCTGCCCATCTCAAATGTCTGGATTTAATGTTCCTAATTATGTCAGGTGAAGAATACAATGCGTGCAGTTTTGTGTTGTGTAACTTTCTCCATTCTCCTGTAACTTCATCCCTCTTAGCCCCAAATATTTTCCTAAGTGCCTTATTCTCAAACACCCTTAACCTATGTTCCTCTCTCAAAGTGAGAGTCCAAGTTTCACAACCATAAAGAACAACCGGTAATATAACTGTTTTATAAATTCTAACTTTCAGATTTTTTTACAGCAGACTGGATGATAAAAGCTTCTCATCCGAATAATAACAGGCATTTCCCATATTTAAGAATAATGAGTAACTTTTCAATTAAATTTCCTCTTTATTTGCAGAAAGCTACCTCAATTTGTGGCGAAAACTGTCATACAATTTTTTTTTTCATGTTCCATATTTAGGTCATTTATTAAAAATTTAAAAAAGCTCTAAATATCTCAAAACTTATTAAAAGAGGGATAGGTCCCTTTTTCTACTGATCCCTTCAGTTGTTTACTATATTAATTTTCTCTGAAGGTATTCCTTTTGATATGAAAAAGTCTAGAAGATTTGGAATTTTATTTAAATCTGTGAATCATTAAGTCGATTCCCCTGTGAAAATTGTTTTAAGATTTAGTTCCTGAACTGATTTATAAGGTTCAGATCCTCTCACTGTGTTACGACGAGATTCCCAATGCTGATGCTTGGCACTGGAATCTTCACATTGAATAAATCTTGTCCCAAGTGTTTAATGTTATTTTGAATAATGATTGCTCTTCCCTCAGGGTGTTGAGTATTGTATATAATATATCCAGGTATGCTGAGGGAACTCCTTTCAGTAAAACGAGTTTCTGATATTAACGTGATATGTTAACTGTGAACCTGAAGAAATAAAATTAATTCTTGACTATGTTGGATCAATCCATTGCTATTCCAGAGAGCCATACAGAAAATTTGTTTAAACAAAAGCCGCCCTAAATAAGGGTTCGATAGATTGGCCTACTAATCAATTCATAAAGAATAATAAGTAAACAAAACAATTTTGTGACATTTGGAAAGAAAAAGAAAAAACATTAAGATAAGAAAACTTAGGAAATCATGTTCATGAACTTCCCATGTTCATTATTTAATTTTAGACATAATAATAGTGAGCTAATTAAGCATTGAACTGATTTATTCTTGATTGTTGTTTCAGAATGTTTTCAAATTTAATGAACGATTATTGAGTAATAGTACTGAGGTCAGATTGATTTCGTGTTACTGTTTTGCATAAGTAGGGCATGATAGGTTGAAAGATTTGGGAGGAGGACACAATTGCAGAAAGTCTTCAGCAGTTGGAGTAGATTGATTTGAGGGTCTGAATATCGTAGAAGACTAGTGCCGACTTACAATTTCATGGTATACATTGCATCCTTTGTAATTGGCAGGGTGGTTGTCGGAACACAGAGAACAGATGACAAGAGAAGAGCGGTCCTTCCGACATATTTCTGATGAGTGTTCTTGTCCACATTTAACACATCTAGGAGGATGCTTGCAGTAACTTCGTGTGTGACCACAGTATAGAGAACATACAGTAAAGACACCTAAGCCATTTCGTGGGAACAAATTCTGAGTGCGCATGTCACGAAACCGGGTGTATTATCTGGAACCTCCACCAGATGGATCTCCATCTACGACAGGCTAGCATAATTTAATACTAAATGAAAACATTCATTACTCATCTTTTAACAATTTTAAAGGCATGAGGTAAAGGAATGGCAATATAATCATAATAATAATTACTTTCGTATGCAATCATCATGAAAATATTCAGTAATTGACGCTAACGTTCAAGTCACCGTTTGAGGCTTATGTTGGTGAAATTGATCCAAGTACAACATAATACATCATGGCGTCCGTTGCGGTGAAGTGCGAACTTGAACATCAACAATGGATATAAGTAGTTTGACTTCCTAGTGACATAATATTAATGATAGATAATATACATACAAGATTATTCGTATTACTGACCAATAAAATAAATAAATAAATATTTTACTAATATTTTGATAGTGGTTTGATACTAGCGACATAGTTGGATTCATTGAGAACTAGACCTTACTGAGCTTGAATTTAGTACCAACAACATCAAAGGAGCCGACAAGAATTGTCCCTACTGATTCTTCTTATACTGTGGTGTGACTGTAGAATTGGCAACCTGGACACTAAACCATGTTCTTCTTTTTATATAGTGATTAAAAACTAATTTTTGCATGTAATAATGATTCAATTTTGTAAATTCCCATGTTATTAAGTTGAGGGTTCAGATCAACATAAAAGTCCACACCTGTGGAGTAACGGTCAACACGTCTGGCCACGAAACCAGGTGGCCGGGGTTCGAATCCCAGTCGGGGCAAGTTACGTGATTGAGGTTTTTTCCGGGGTTTTCCCTCAACCCAATACGAGCAAATGCTGGGTAACTTTCGGTGCTGGACCCTGGACTCATTTCACCGGCATTATCACCTTCATTTCATTCAGACGCTAAATAACCTAGATGTTGATACAGCATCGTAAAATAACCCAATAAAATAAATCAACATAAAAAACTGGTAATGGCTCCTTTGAAACTCTGTGATGAATGTTACATATGTTACGAACTCGATATCCTATAGATTGACAAATCGAATTGAAACCCTGACCGAGTTACTACGTGAGCACTGGCTGTCTTGGGGAGGAGCAAGTGAGAAAGCATGGGGGGAAGGGAGAGAGCACTATGCAAAGGTCCTCTCACAGTTTGTCAAACCTGCTAACAAAAGCATTAAAAGGTTGACTAGTTGCCTGCAATGGTAGCATAATGGAACCTTCCTAGCCGACAGTCGAGGCAAAAATGAAGAATCCGTTGTTGTGGTAATACTGGAGAGTGGTTCTTCTATTGGTCGCGATGCCCACACACACCCTCTCAGATATTTACGTGGTGATTGGTGACTGAATGACGAGGACGAGGGAGAGAGAAGAAAGAAAGGGAGAGATTCCAGAAGTTTGCGTGTTTTACGGGGTTTCACTTGAAGTTGTCAAACTATAGTTCTGGCAATTCTGTAACAATGCTTTCTGTGGCTACAGAGTAATCCATATTACAGAGGACTACTCGGAAAGCCCTTTCTTATTTTAACTGATCTGTGTGATATTTCGCAATATTGTTATTTAGCAGTCTTACAGTGATCTGTATGCTTCAGCAGAGCTTGGCAGAATCTTAATCTCTTCTTTATACATTTTATATGAGAACAGTGGTGCCAACTTATATAGGCCCATGGGGCCAGAGCCCACCCAATAATTGTCGTGTTGTTGTTATTATTATTATTATTATTATTATTATTATTATCATCATCATCATCATTGTCATTATTATTATATTATTAGCATTGTCATCATTATCACATCGTCGTCTCATTTTAGGTGAATGATTTATTAACCCTTGAGAGGTCGCACACATAAAAGTTACCTAATGGATTGCACGCGGTCTAATCCACCGTGCACGCGAAATGTAACGAAATTGGTATTTTTCACTAACGTCTATTGATAAAAACTTATAAAAACATTATTTAAGTGTTTATCTATTCATTACAATAATTGTTAATGTGAAATAATTCAAAGAACTAAAAAACAACAAATACGATGGTCAAATCCTACATCATAATATCTAGAATGTGAATATGGAAAAGAATGTACATTTTACAAATGTTACACATATTACACTACTTCATCACTACCGGCACTTTCTTCAGGATTAGCACAAGCAGTGCATGTTGACTGCATACGTTCTTTACATATCGTCGCCTGAATGCAAGAACTAGGTAACTTGATTTTTCATATTTTGTTACATTGCCTATTTACTTATTTATTGCACTAAGGAATATGTCTTGTTTTCTTTTACATATTTGTTACATTGGAAAATAGATGTCGCTGGTATCGTTCGATCAGTTACCTAGATCCTGGATTACATTTTGTGCAATTTTTGTTATGCTATAAAAGAGATAACTAAAAAACGCACATTTTGAGTTACCTAGTTCTTGCATTCAGGCGACGATATATAGTGGCGACACACACTACATCTGTTCTTGGACTTAGGATTTCTTTTCCAATCGCAGAGCTGACACCTTCCTGGACTCTCTTCTTTTTGGATGCAAGTGATTTTCTTTCTTCTACTGTTTCAGTGATTTGTCTCGTATTTCTCCTCAGTTGACATGGCAGATTCACAGATTGCTGTCTTTCAAGTAGATACTTCCTGCACAACTCTTTGCTGAGGGTTTGTAGAAATTTCCTTCCAATCATGTCAAACTGACCAAGATTGTGTTTCAGTACAATGAAACTATTGATTCCTACTGTTCAATAGAGTGGAGAACAGAGTTAGAAGCCAGCGGCTACTGAGTATCTAGCCTTGTACTGATCCACCATGTCCACTCCTCCTTTTGTTGAGTTTTGAAACATCAACATGTGAGGATTTTTTTACTCTCCAGAGTCTGGGCCAATGTCATCAATATAGTGGATTGTGGACAAGAGCAATACCACTTTCTTTATCGGACAGTAGAACAGTAGAGATTTTTCTTTGCTGAAGCCAAACATACTGCTGTTTTCCATAGAGTGGCTTTATAAAAATAAAGGAGGCATCTGCTTTTTATTTTTTTCGCATCATTCAAACCAACGTTAATTTATGAGTTGACAAAAGATCATATGCAAGGGGCACTGAAGTGAACATTTGTCTGTGGTGACGTTTCTCCTGGATCCACTAATTGGCTGCACCATCCTGTTCACTACACTTTTGGCAGAGTTATCAACTTGATAAGGCTCAGCTGGCTGCTTACATGCATAGACTTCCATTTCCAGAGTACAAAAGGTTTTCGCATATGCTAGACAGAATACCTTTATTCCATATCTTGCCGGGTATGTCTTTATAAATTGTCTCAAACTGTACTTTCCTCTAAAAGATTTGTAACATCTCGTCGATCGTGGCATACTCACTAACAGTAAAATTATCAGAGAACTTCTGAACACTTTGTTTCGAAAAGGGATCGAATTGGAGCAGCTTGTCAGCTATTCTGCGCTCTTGCCAAGTATTTGAATTGCCAAATCTTAGGGCTGTGATCAAGAACTTAAATCTTTTCACATTCATACAGTTTCTGAAATTAGAGACGCCTGTCCGATCAATAGACCAAAGCTTAAACAGGTTCGGATGAGCTGCTCTCAGTACTCCAGCCATATAGAGAAGACCTGTGAAAGCAATATTGTGCACATCTCTAGGACAACTGTAATTTGGTCGCATTTTTTAAATTCTTTGATTGGTGAAGTAAACGATTTCATCAATGATAGCGTCAGTAAAAGGTACTTTCCAACACTCTGAGGAGTGGATACATTTCTTGCTACCAGTTTTACACACTAAATTATGTTCAGCAACTCGTCTGTTACTTGATGAGCAGTGCATATTCAAGCTTGTTACACCATCTTTTTCTATACACACACACACACACACACACACACACACACACACACTTATAATAGAAGACAAGTAGTGGGAATAAAATAGCACACTGAAATAAATGTATGTACTGTATACACGAAAAATTTCAAATTTCAGAAGTTAACACAAAATTTATATGCCAGATCACAAATAAACTGGTTTAAGTTATGAGTCGCGCACGGTCGAAGCGACCAGCTCTGTATGCAAATCGTTAAAAATTAAAACTGGACATTAGCAAAACGCATGACAACAATCAACATTTATTTTGTGCGAGTCAAATGAAAGGTACTGAAGAACTGAACGGCAGAACTCAAATAACCTTGAAACAGGAGTTAAAAGTTTATCATGCACGGTTGAAAAGTCCGTGCGTGATCTCTGAATGGTTAAATCAGTGAAGACAGATTTTTAAATATGTAAGTTAAAGTAAAGTAGCATTGTTGGGCCCCTGTATACAAAGAGTTAGCTAGTTAATAATAGTCAGCTGATGTTTTTAAATCAAACGGAATACATCTTAAGAGAAAGGCAACAATGAACAGTGTAATTTTTCGCCATTGAGTTGCGGTGCTTACTAAATAAAAGAACGAAAGAATCAGTTGACTTTAATTT
Organism: Periplaneta americana; assembly: GCF_040183065.1. NCBI lineage: Eukaryota > Metazoa > Arthropoda > Insecta > Blattodea > Blattidae > Periplaneta > Periplaneta americana. The sequence continues at coordinate 166,103,522 of NC_091131.1, forward strand.
TAGTTTGCGCGAATGTCTCTGTGTGGTTAACTACTTAGTGTGATTGTGATGTGATTTTCTTGTCATGTTAATCAAGAATATTTTATAACATACATTTTTAATCAAAGGCCACGGATAGATCCTACCAAAATGAGTGAGAATCCAACGATCGACCACCATCCTGTTCTGATACAGTCGATTTGAATTCCGTTCAAAAATCAGTGATGTACAAAGTTCGGCTTCACATATTTCAAAACTTTGTAATTCTGTTTTGTCATGCGAAAGCGAAATAAAGGATGCTGGTAAGGGTAGAATTTTTCAGAATTCATGGCAGGACAAACATTCGTGGATTTTGTATGATGAACACAAAAAAGTGGTATTTTGTGAAGTATGCAAGAAAGCTACTGATAAACTATTAAATTTCTCCACCAAAACGGACCCTTGTTTCATATCCTCCTGCTTTTCCAACAGGAAACATAACTTAAGAAAATTTAGTTCCCATGAAATATCGCAGTGCCACAAAGAATCATGTTCCACTGGCGGTGCAGAGTGGAGTAAATGTTGCATCCAGTTTGAGTTGCAAGAGCTTCAAAATTCTCGTGTCGCCTTACATAAACTATTTTCAGCGTTGTTATATTTATTAAAGCAGGGACTAACAATCCGCGGGCATAAGGACAAAGCAAGTAATTTCCATCAGCTTTTGAAAATTGCGATGTGAAGACTCCCCAGAACTCGGGCGATTTTTTGATAGAGATACCTTTAGGTGGGTGTCACATGAAGTGGAAAATGAAATGCTCGAAATCATGGCATTGAAAGTGCTTCGTTCGTTGGCTAATGAAATTCACGAAGCACAGTGTTTCGGTCTGATTATGGATGAAATGAGTAACGTGGCAAATACAGAACAAGTGTCGATATGTTTGCGTATTATTTCTAAAGAACTTGAAATTCAAGAGCACTTCATCGGTTTCTACGATACTTCAGCAACAGATGCGACTAGTCTCTACAATATTATCAGTGACGCTTTATTAAGACTAGGAATAAATATTCATAATTGTCGCGGGCAATGTTATGATGGTGTTGCGAATTTAAGTGGGAAATACAAGGGAGTACAGGCAAAGATTTTACAAGTAAATAACGAAGCTAGATATTTGCATTGCTTCATGCACTCATTGGATTTAGTGACAAAAGACAGTGTGAACCACATTACAACTTGCAGAAATGTGATCAATATAACTGAAGATCTAATAAATATAAGAGGGGCACCGAAAAGGTTGAACTGGTTTAGTTCTTTAAGACATGCAAATGCATATGGCTCAGAACAAAATTTAAGACTGTTTTGTCCAATGCGATTCACTGTCAAGGCCCTTAGCTTAAAATCTCTGACAGATAACTATCAAGACGTTCTTTCATTCCTTTCAGATTTTTCTGGAAACAATAAAAGTGATGCAGGTACTAAAGCTTCTGGCTACCTGAAACTACTTGAGCCATTTGAACATTTTGCTTATTTAAACATGATGACACAGGCATTTACCACCCTGGATGCAACAAATATAAAGCTACAAAGTGTAAACCTTGATTTCCATGAAGCAAATTGTCTCATTCACAATTTGATAAAAACATTCCAAACTTTTCGTGATAACTATGAAATGTTATGGAACAAAACTACAAGAAAAGGAAATGAGCTGGAGCTGTCAGAACCAAGGACCCCAAAGCAAAGGATAGTGTCTCACCACCTAGACCATCGCCAACACACACTGCATGAATTTAGTGACGCGAATGAATATATTCTTTGAACTTATAGATTGTGTGACAGCATCCCTTAAAGAGCATTTCCAGGAAAGCGAAATTTTAAATACAGTGGAAAACTTTGTTATTGGAAAAGAAGACGATTTCAGCATTGTCAGGTGTGTTTTCAATGACGACGTAAATGACTATGAGATCTTACGGTTGCAGAGAAATATGGTGTGTGATAGTGCTGCAATGTTGTGTGTTGAATTAAGAAATTTTGGAGATGTAGTTAAATTTCTGAAGTCACATGTTATTTGTGAAATAGTGCCTGAATTAATTAAATTTATATGCCTGACTTTGACTATACCGGTTTCCACAACTACAGCTGACAAGATCTTTCTCTGGGTTGAAAAGACTAAAAACATTTCTCCGTTCAACAATGCCCCAGAAGTGACTTAATCACATTGCTATTTTAAATATACACAAGGATATTGTTGAAAAGTTGGATTTAGAGAATGTTTGTGACGAGTTTATAGGAAGAAGTGCAGTGAGGAGAAACACATTTGCAATTCATCATGCTACATAGTGGTGAGTTGATATTGTTTTATATTATATTACAAAGTCGAATCGTAAATTTAAAAAGTTAATTGTAAACTTAAATTTACAACTTAATAACAGTCTTGTTATTCACAGGGCGTCACAACTGTTTATCACAGTTTAATTAAGTTACTATCTGTATTCGGTTATTTTTATTGACTTATCAAAAAGTTTGTCAGGTCTCTATTTTTTCTGTCATTCTATATTTTATATCATTGTTGTGAATAGACATAGGGAGAATTTGATATTTTATTGTAATTCAAAATTTTGAGCCTACCCAAAATTTTTCAAAAGTTGGCGCCACTGTATGAGAAGTCTGAATGGAAAAGTTTTTGTCTGATACAATTTATGAGATCATGCACGTTAACTACATCCGCAATAAATATAGGTGGTGGGTTCTGTGGCAGTGGCATTGTTGGAGTCGAAGTTGTGTCCTCTACATTCTCATTTTCATCCATGAGGATATCATAATATGAATTATTTACAGTTACAGCTGGTGTATTTTTAACTTTAGACACGTGAGGCGGAGTCAAGCCATTTTAATTATACCTTTTCACCTTTCGTTACAAATCTGCTGCCAGTTTGGATTCGCGTCATCATTTAGGAGTATCTACATAGCAGTAACTTCTTGCAGTACATTAACAGCTCCTTGTTTTGTATTTAATTCAGGCATAGAAATTATTTCTGTAATGTTATACATGTTGTTATTAGAACTAACAATTACTTACAGCTCTGTTCTTTCGTTCTATAGGACCCACATTTGTTGTTAAATTGGTTTTATTCTGAAATGTAAAATTGATGTCACAGGTATCAATTTGCGAAACTTCTCTTGATAACTTATCATTCACAGTCTGGAGAACTGAATCGCCATGACTTTAATATCCACATTTGGTCCAGTTAATTTAAATTAGTTTGCTGTCTTTCAGCTAGAATGCTTAGCGAAACTAACACTTATACACAAAATTAATATTATTTTGAAGATATTTAGAAGAAACTCAACAATGAACATACTTGAACTATGATATAGTATATCAATCAAATATTTTAATTCTCTTGAAATTCGTGGTTGTAACAACAAGCACTGTCACTTTGAGTATTGCTGCGACAGATGGAAATCTTTTCTTAAGATGCGTGTATAAAACCTCAGTTCTTTCAGCAGATTTAGAAAAAAAAAATGTCCCAAAGCTAGGCAGAGTAGCAAAGTACACTGTTACTTTCTTAATGAAATTAGCAGATTGTGACAGCACTAGATTTAATTTATGTGCATAGCAATGGACAAATAAGGCATTTTTGTACTGCTTGCAAATTTTTGGTTGTAGATCGCCATGTTGCCCAGCCATAACTGCAGCACCATTGTAGGTCTGGGCTATAAGTTTTGAACCACATTCAAAATCATTTAACACCTCGACGGCATTATTAAAGAAGGAGATGGCAGAACGGCCTACACTCACATTTGTGAAACATAAAAACTATTCTTCAACATTGCCATCAGTTGTGACATACCTAAGAATTGAATACATTTGACATTTCTTAGTGATATCTGAAGTCTCGTCAAGGATTAAAGCCACAAAATTGGTTTTTGAAATTTATTTTTTTATTTCAAGAATCATTAATTCAGAGATAGATAGTACTAACTCATTTTGTATACCAGGAGAAGAACCACGAAATGAAGTTGAAGACTAAATGATTACATAATTCTAGATCATTGCGTGCCAACAGGTTGAGAACCTCAGCGTCATTGCCTCTATTTACAGATGAACTGCTTTCATTGTGATCCCTAAATGCAAGGTCTTGCGACCCCAGGAAAGAAACTCCCAGCATTTTTTCTGTTATTCAGATAATATATAATAAATTTAGCTTCCCTTATGAAAAGGTTGCCAGATTTGACAAAGCATATTACATATAATTTGGAAACACACCTAAAAGGTAAAATGATATACATTTGAAACGGTTAGGGAATCGAAAGAAACGGAAGGGGGGGGGGGGGAAATATCATCAGATAGGTTAGAATGATTTGAATGCCATATACCGCGAGAAAAATAATAGTACGGATTGATTGGCATTGATATCTAAACCATTCAACAGCCATCGGTTAAGATAACTATCTCATTATGCCTTTCAATCGCAATTTTATGTTGATTGCTTAGAGTAAATTCAATCCTTGTATTCTTGCAAGTACAATATAATGAATAGGTTTCTTATGCCTCTTGTCCTCTTTATAAATGTTGTTTACATCAGTATACCCAGTACTGTTAAAAACGTGTTTTTCTTTTGAAAATAGAAGACATGGCCAGCAGAACATTTTGTTAAGTTTCTCATACCCATAAACCAATGGATTCCCTCATATAGATTAACATTGAAATGCCTAACACATGTTTTTATCTTTGTTTCCAGATTAAGAAAAGGTTATGGAGGACCATCCTCTTTATCTTAAGTTTATCGCTATAACTCAGTGCACTAAACGGCGTTTGCAGAAGTTTGTCAGTTACACAGTGATGTTCACACAGGATGCCATATTTCAAATTTCACAACACACGAAGCACTCTGTGTCTGTTTCCTCGGTCTTTCACTTACTGATTTAATGTCTGTAGAATTACTTACTGACAATGCAAACCCCGTTATTGCATTTCCCACTCTAGATGTTCCAGAATTCATTCATACTGAACTCGAAGAGCAAAAAAAGACACTGACCACTGATGAGTGGAATGGGAAAGATATTTATGATCTGAGTATCCCGAAAGGGTTTTGTTAGCGTTTTTCAAAACAATGTCAGTGCTTCAGCCAGTTACTGAGATTGCATACATAATTAGTGTGTTATATTGTCTTGACAAGTTAAATTTTTCTGTCATCTAATATTAAATACCAACTGCAATATATTTTAATAAACAGTATAGTACATAGGGGTCATTAATATTAGGCCTATACTATGTTCAATAGAACATATTCATGAATATCCTTATAAAATCTTTGAAACTGAATTTTTTCACAGCCATCCAATTCTTAACAAATTTTAACTTATGTTTAATTTTGTATAATAAAAAATGCTTGTGTCATTATTACATTATTATTATATTTACACAATAATTTTATATATATATATATATATATATATATATATATATATATATACAGTAGAACTTAGTTATAACGACATCCAAGGGACCTTGAAAATTATGTTGTTATAAACGAGTGTCGTAGTAACCGAGATTCATATTATCAGTCTAGTGAGGTGGAAAATAAAAAATAATAAACATAATTAGGCTTATTTTAGATTTATGTATTCACTTTTAAGCATACCATGAACACAATAAAATACATGTACAATTATAAATACAGTATTGTGTATTAAAACAGTTTGTTCATTACTCACCAAACTTATTTTCTGAGGAGTGAAGTAATCAGTCATTTTACTCTGTTGTCTCCTACTTGCCCAATATACACTTTCTAAATTACATTCTATGTTCATTATTTCAGTTGCAATTTCACTGCTCCTTCTCCTAGCTTCATACTCCCTCCTCTAGCTTCATAGAAATGTTCACAATTCTAATGGCTTCTAAAGTGTCACTCACTTCTTTTGGTGACCATACTGCGTTAAAATGTGTGCACTTAGTGAAAACTTCCTGTCGAAACTGACTGCATGCAGGTACCATTAATACCTCAAGAATTCGGGCAGGTTACAATGGGTTGGGGAATCTGCCTGCATTCCAGAGGTCTGTGATAGAAGGGAACAGTAAAGGATTTGTTAGATTTCAGCAAAATATTTCTTAAAATACTTTGGTTCTTAGAAAATTGTATTCCAAACTGAGGTTGAAAATGACGTTATATGCGAGGTAGAGGCATATACGTTTGTCGTATTAAGCAAGGTAGAAAAGCATATGTCTTATGGGGAATTAATTGGGACCACAGAATATTTGACGTTATAGGCGAGGTGTCGCACAAAACGAGGTCACTATAACCAAGTTCTACTGTGTGTATATATATATATATATATATATATATATATATATATATATATATATATAGTCAACAGTTATTTGTATATGATAGGTAAGACACTTTACATAACAGAGAAATTCATGGAAACAATCAAATTTATTGAAATATATAAGCTCAAGGGGGGAAGGGTTCAAACCTGGTAACCCTCCCCCCCCCTCTTGCGTATGTCCCTGGCTTTAGATAAAATGAAAAATGGGAAAGCAACAGGTGAAGATGAGTAACAATTGAGATGATAAACGTGGCTGGACCAATGGGAATGCAGTGGCTTTAATGAGAGTAATTTGGAAAGAAGGAAAAATGCCACAAAATTGGCAGAAATAAATTATTATTATTATTATTATTATTATTATTATTATTATTATTATTATTATTATTATTAGGCCTATTATACCTATTTACAAAAAAGGTGACAAAAAAGATTGTAGAAATTATAGGGACATTACTTTATTGTCTCAGTGTCTTATCCTATGAAAGAACAATTTATTTAAAGTTGAAAATAGAAATTGAAAATAAAATAAATTTCAGGAAGAACAACACGGTTTTAGACCAGAAATATCAACAATAGACCTTATATTCACTGTTAGACAATTAATAGAGAAGAAATGGAAATACAGTAAAGTTACTGTCATTGCATTCGTATATATAAGTAAAGCTTTTGACTCAATTGACAGGAATAAAATATGGAAAGCTTTAGAGAAACTCGAAATTAATAGAAATATGATTGCAAGAATTAAAAATATATATTCACGTTGCGTAAATTGTGTAAGAGTAGAAAATAAAATATCAAGGTTGTTTAAAACGTCACAAGGAGTTAGACAAGGAAGTACTTTCTCCATTATTGTTTAATGTGGCATTAGATGAAATTCTAAAAATTATGAAAAATGAAGACACAGAAATTTGGAAATTTTGGGATTTGCAGATGATATATTAATACGGAAGGAAAATAAATTGAGATTACCCCCCCCCCCCCCCAAAAAAAAAAGCTGGAACAGTGGCAGGAAGAATCTGAAAAATGTGGCCTAAGCTAACTCTCTAGTGATGAGAATTGGAAGAGGACAGTCAGACAGTGGTTACATTAAGATTGGAAATGACATTTTAGAAGAAGCTGAGGAACCTATGCTGAATATGCTTATTATTTTTAAGACTTAAAATGGAAGAATAAGAAGACTTTTTTTTTTTTCCACTTGACATATGAGGAACTGTCCAAAGATATCAAAAAAAAAAAATATATATATATATATATATATATTTTTTTTTTTTAAGAATTCTGGTCACATTACCAAGACTGCCATTTTAGAATCAAAACTGGAAAGAGCAGACGGACAGGATATAAGTTTATGCTTAGTATTTGTGTATAAGAAAACATTAAAAATAAGACTAGTGAATCAAGTGTTCTTACATTTATTATTATTATTATTATTATTATTATTATTATTATTATTATTTATTTTATTTTATTTATTTATTTATTTATTTTTTGGCTTGAAAAAGATTTCAAATATCATTAAACTTCAAAATGTACTTTGTAGAACCGAAATATCCTTCAGTAAGCCAGAAAAGATATGTTAGGAACTCTAGGGGAAGTAAAGGCATTGATAGTAAACTTGACTTATGGAAGGGGAGAGGGATTACATTTTATTTATTACCAATTGAAATTCAAAACAGATGTTAAAAAGTTAGATGTACTTAGCAAGATAACAGTAGACGATCCAGTTGTCGAAAATAAGGTAAAGGAACTTAGCTGAGGGAGAATTTGGGATTTATAGTATGTACTTATCAGTTATATTGAGAAAAGGTGTTGGAGGCTGTAGATGATATGTATCTTGTGTAAATGATATCTCGAGAATTACTGTGCTATAGATACATATATTGACTTCTTTATTTCTAAGTTTTTCAAGGTATTATATATTTGAACTTTTTATAAAATTGTTCAGTAAATATACGTCTTAAAAACAAACAGCAATTTGGCTTCAATTACTGCCACTCGTAATTTTATTTAACAATTTTACATTCTTACCTTTCACATTTCTTCTCTTAAACTATCAATTTTGTGACTAGTTGATATCTGTAATGCTGAACATTCATTCCAAAAATACTGTTATTAATTACATGCACAAAACTGAAAGAGCGAAGATGTGGCCTAGGACTGATTTGATAAGTATAAATGTCTCTACAGGATACTGGATATTAAGCGTAGTGAGTGCTGTTCGTGATTTTTGCTGTTGCTAGTCATTAGAATGGTAGAGTATTTCTATCATATCCCTAATACTTATTATATTTTAATTTGCTGAGAGATTATAGATTGATTTTAATTAATGTTTAAAAATCGTACTTATAATCAACTCTGGATTGTCCTATTTATATATTTTCTGTGTGTCGTTCTTCAGATTTTTATTTTGGTAAAAAAAAAAAAAAGAAGAAAATATAAAGAAAGACAGAAGAGCGTCAGACATGATGTTGTGAATGGTGCTTGCAAATTTTTTCGTAACAAAATCCCTTCCTTCACATCCTCTACTAAATGCTGGTTGAAAGGTGCCTTCTGTCGAGAGTTCAGTAGTTAAGGTTGTTGTACACTTAGATGAAATGGTGCTAATGTGAATACATTGTTGGAACTTAAGAGAATGTGAATGAATAACAAGATGAAACTGGGTGAATAAAGATATGAGTTATTTCATTAAAGTAAATTAAAAGGGAAATATAATACAGTGTTTTCTGTATTTTATAGCGTGCCTGCCTTTCAAGTAAAAGTATTCTGATAAAATGTATATTTTTTAATAAAATGTGCTCATTTATCCGTGCACTTTTAAGTCACTGTTAACCTTGCACTTTGATGTATTTTGAGATGGTATTGCTTTGGAAGTACTGTATAATGTATCATGTAACAGCCCCTCCATTTTCGTGAAAATGTTAATTCTGACCTCAGTTTAAGGCATATTCAGTTCGAAGTATTTTTAGAATGTAACTTTTAAAGTTTTCAATTATTACCTTTTCAGAATATTAAATCTTAGATTTTCTTTTGCTTACAAATGTGTAGTATAGTATTTCCCTTTGTATGACATAAATATTGTGTATGTTGATTTTAAAAGTATATTATATTGATGAGATAATTTTGTCTTACTCTGGTAGGTTATAAATCAAGAAGATCTAGCAGCCATACTGCCTGATGTTGTTACAACTGGTAACCATGATGATGGTGGGGCTCCATTTGATGGATTTGAAGATGTTAGTTCGGAGAGCGGGAAGGTTGCTGCGGATGGAGGTAATGTCAACCAACAGCAGCAGCAACAACAAAGCGGAAATCAAAGAGCTGTGGAATCTGGTAGTGATGTGGAGCTGCCAGAGCAAGTAGTCAGCGAGGCCATCAAAAGGATCCATATTGACAGTGAGGAAGTGGCTCAGGAGGCAGAGGAAGCCGACGCCAGCAGCAGCGGGGAGAGTGGCGAGGACGAAACTGGTGGCAACGGAAGTGGCCCGACATCCGGGTACTCCTCTACTTTGCTGCAACAGTTTGTGGAGAAGACTGAAATACTCTCCTCATCTTCAGCAGCGAGAGAGGAGCCTAGAAGACGAAAACGGGGCAGGCCTCCCAAATTAGCAGTGAAATTGGAATCTGCTGCAGAGAGTTCACGTTCTGGCGGTATTGGAAAGTGTATGCCAGAGCTGGAATCTTACATGAGACTAGATTGCTCTGTGTCGAATGTCTCTCCTGATAGTGGGATACAGTCGGTGGCCGGTTCACCCATACATCAGTCTTGCTCGCCAGCTTCCAACCCCCCGGCTCATTCTCCGGCTCCGCCTCTCACGACAAGTCCACGTAGCACTCCACCTCCACCTGTTCTTTTCCTTGGAGAAGAACGACGAGGTAACACAGTAAAGAGAGGTCCCGGTCGCCCATCCCGATCCCGTGGATCTGGACAAATAAAAGAAATGGGGAAAAAAACGAATAATGAAAGAAAAGTAGACACTACAGGATGTGGTGACTGTGGAAGTAGAGTAGCAGCAAGTGGGACAGACAGTTGTGACGAAAACCCACCTGCTCCATCTCCAGTTCCAGTGGCTCCTGTCAAACGAGGCCCTGGAAGACCGAAAAAAGCACCTCCAGTCCTAGAGCCTAATTTGCCATTAGCACCTTGTGACCATAACTGTAAAGAGGGAGATAGCAAATCTCAACCAAACAAGAAGTCTGGCGTTATAACTAAGACTAGTGAACAACAAACTGAAAGAGATGTGAAACATCCTGTGATAGAACTTCCCAGTGAAGAGATGAACATGAAGGAACATAAAAACGGCACAGTATTAAACGAGATATGCGAAAGAATGAATAAACGCTTAGAGCTTCCCAATGTGGTTACTGAACGTAGTGAGACAAAGAGATTTACGTCAAAATCTCCTAAAGTGAAAAGTGGAGTACAACGGAAGTTAGAAGCATCTCCTCAGACTAAGTTAGGGACGTGGGTTGAAAAGAGAAAGAAGAGCAGGAGAAGAAATGAATCTGGTGATTGGGGTGAGATAGAATCGGGACCTGAGAATGAACGTGGCCCTCAGTTCCAGTTTCCCAGGCAACGCCGACTGTCCAGTTCTGCGGGATCACCTTGTAGTTCAAGCCATCAAGGAAGTATTCGGAATATTTCAGCATCTAAAACTTCAGCATCAAGAATGCTGAGATTTACTTCAGGCATGCCACATCACAAACATAAAAGAAGGAAGAAAAAGGTGAAACGTTTAAGGATTGAGAAAAGTTTATCAGATTCTAATTTCTTTTTGGATCTAGAAAAACTCTCGCAAGATTTTAAGCGATGTTGCATTGTTGCTAAATCTAGTCCCAGTCCTGCCTCTACTCCTCGTTCAGGGTCTGGGGATGTGAATCTTCCATCTATCTTCAGAGTGAAGCGGATCATTAAGAAGCGAAAGGGTAGTGAGAAGAGTCAGCGTGCTAGTGACAGGGAATCTGGGACAGAGGGCGATGGCGGCAAAGAGAAGAACAGGCAGCGAAGGCCAAAAAAAAGCACTGTA